>NC_092562.1:2265000-2588333 GCF_037975245.1 Apostichopus japonicus
TCATTTACAGATAAATGCTCATCCAAAATACACTCTAAAAGACAAAGGGAAAAGTCAGTAATTTGTTTTCTTTTGATTATGTACGTTATAAAAAGTTAAAGGGTCTGACGTTTCGATTCTAGGGAGGAGGTTTTCAGGGGAAGTCCGAGGAAATTGAAAGCCCGCCCCCCCCCCAACAAAAATTGAGAAAACAAGTTGATAAGCAGATAGGACGGACGCAATTTTATTATTGCCATATAATAAGATAGACCTCTATTTCTAATTTCATATTTAGTTGCATGTGCATGTATCGAAAAGGGGACAGAGGAGGGGCAGCGAAATGCTTCGTTGTTTGTAGAACTGGGTAGGTGGTTACATCAGATACACACAGTTCACTGTTTAGAAGCGGTGTAATTGTGGCTAACCGTAAAACAAACACGCAAATGTTAATCAGGGAGGTATAAGAACTTTGCTATAATGTTTCATCAGGCTTCATAATTTAATGGTGAAGTGTTCTGAATAGACCTATTTGTATATTTACTCTTCTAAAATAACCATCAAACAGTGCGCGTGTCTTCAATTAAATCATTTACAAGCGTTGTCTGTTGTCCTTAAACAAGACCGTAACCAAGCCAGAATTGGAAGGGTTGGGTTTTTTTTTTTATTTATTTTTTTTTTGGGGGGGGGGGGGACTTCCACCAGGCTGTCTATGCCACAATTATGTGTAGAACAGCTTTTACAGGTTGGAGGGTACAACAAATATTTTGCCCTAGCTAAATTGTTGGTACCCCTAAAAACTCAGAATCCCTGGCTACGGGCCTAGCCCTAATGGGAATCATAACATATATATATATATATATATATATATATATATATATATATATATATATATATATATATATACCAGTAACTTACTTTCGTGTCCCAAATGGTGGTTGGAATGATACGTTATGCAACGTTATAATTTTCTTTCAAAATTCGTAACAGGATTATTACTCAGACTCCAATTCCCATGGAAGCCCTACCAACGGCAAATCATGAAGTTGCGAACTCTAGTAAGTAAAACCGGCTTATAAAGGTGAAGTTGTACAACAGTATATATTATTACGACAGTAGCTATATAAGTTCCTAACTGTTTTTGCCAGTTCCCGATTAGGGCGTTATATACTTTTTACTCCAAAATGTGAAACAATTCCTGACGATTTTTCATTTATTCTACACGGTGATCTGAAGGAGTGAATTAAAGTGGATATTATAAGCTCAATCTTTAGTAGTAATTTGCAGCTCGTCAACCAAAACTTTAGGAGTCTAATCCATATATCCACTAGCGACAAAGACCTCATTCCAACGCTGCATGCATATTCCAGCATTTATAGGCCTATACCTGTTAACATGAAGCTGCTGGTTTTTATATATTGTCTCATATATTGTCTCATTTATATTGTCTACTTGTATATATTGTCCATATGTATACATATTGTCTCATGTATATTATCACCACGAATTCGCTTTAAACTTTGAATGAAAATAAAAACGGAAGAAAGATTGTTAACGTTCATTCCAACTATAAGCACTTTGTTGGTCCTGACCTGCTGTTATACGTAACAACTGGGTCTATTGTTGTTTTTGTCGTTATAACTGCTGGGTCACTTAGACAAGAGGGAAAATGTCATAGAAGCTATAAAACCCAATTATAGTGTTATATATGCTATACCCAGTGAAGCTTGCGAGAAATTAAAATTGATAAAGTATCACGTGACACTAGCTGTATATGATATTGCAAATGCAATTGAACTTTCTTTGTGACTGCTATTTCATCACTATGCACCTTCAAGAGATTTCTGCTGGAAAAAAAAAAACGATTCCTTTTCTTGATTCCTCAGGAAATAATTATGATGATTATGACATGAATGATGAATCCAGAAATAATGATGAAGATGAAGAGATTAGTACGGGAGATAAACTTACTCTGTTTAAGAGAACAAGTCGTCGTGGAAAACGACGTGAAAGATGGATTGGACAATTTAAGAAGGGAACCAAAGACGAAAAAATTGTTCATACATTCACATGTGGAGGTATGACAGTATATCGCGCATACCACATACTGCGCATACCGCATACCGCGCAGACCGCATACTGCGCAGACAGCATACCGCGCAGACCGCAGACCGCGCAGACAGCATACCGCGGAGACCGCGCAGACCGCAGACCGCGCAGACAGCATACCGCGCAGACAGCATACCGCGCAGACAGCATACTGCGCAGACCGTATACCGTTACCGTAGACCGTTATAGCTCTTATCCTTTATATTTCTGACTCTCTTTCTGTCCGACCCTCTCCCTCTCTAATTGTGTATCATCATGCAAAATATTTACATATATGTATATTATTATTACTAATATTTTAACTAACTTGTACCGATTATCATAATCATATGTCATTATTCATTTCCAGCGGCAGCGTCGTTGGTAGACAATAGAGTATGGTGGTCTTATTGCTCCAGAATTCTTACACTGCCTGCTCATTCTAATATCATTAGGACAATAGACGTTTGTAAAATCCAAGGTAAGCAATAGTAATGGAAGAAACTAGTATTACGGCCATATCGACTTGAGCAGAAGCTTAGACACGAAGCTTAGGATTAGCCTGACCGAGACAAAACCTTAAGTGTGATGTTCTATTTATGGCGCCTTCTGTTTACTTCTTTGCTTTGCACGACAGTCAATAATCTGTAATTGTTTGCAGCGTATTGGTAAGGACACGTCCAAACGTTTTATAAAAAAATAATTATTCCAAATTTTACATGGCACTTGACAGAGAGTAACCTTTCGTAGCCCGCTAGTCTATCTTTCTAATCTCAAATAATCATTTAAGGAATAATGTGCCTGTGTTTGTTGGTAATTATTCGTATTTGTTTGTATTCCATCGTAATTGTTTTTATTTGTCTGAATTATATTTGTCAATCCCGTCCTCTTGTTACATGTATTCATTTATGGAAACTCGAAAGAACTCTGAGCAAGCATATCGTGCATATATTTTTGCTTTATGTTTATCATTTAAATTTGTTTGTTTTCATTAAAGACAACATCTTGTAATCGTCTTCACATATTGTTATAGGTGTGACTTATTGCATTCAAGAAAAGTTGACTTTCGGTTCGTTGCGCAAACGTCTTGAAGCTAGCCGTCAAAATCCCCTTGTATCAACGGAGTTGGCCTCTTATGCACTGAACGTTATTTCTGGTGTAAATTTCTTACATTCAAATGGCGTGAGTATTAAATTTAGTGTAAAAATCGTTAAAGAAAGGCAAACCCAACCCTCTGATATAAAACATATCCCAATCGATGTAGATTAAATTAGTTATGGAGTTCATATGCTTTTCCATCTGTAGAGCGTTTATATTTTTAAGGGGATTTCAGTGGTTACACTTTTTTATTATCTTTTGTATTTACCCATTCAAACATTGAACCTCGAATAAGGACGTGGCAAAAATACATCATTTACACGATACGTTTGCTGATGATGAAACCCATTATGAAAACAACACAACAAGTTTAATATAAAAATGGGAGCCTTGAAGGTATTGAAATGCTATTGATAAAGTATGAGTCTATTGCGCTGAGAACAACTATAAGTATTGGAATGCATGATGCTAGACAATATATCTACACTTCTGATACGCCATTATTCTTCTAAACATGTAGTTGAAACTTGTGTATATATTTCTCTGACGGCTTCCCCTTCCCCCCCCAAAAAAAAATTATAATCATAAAAATAAATATATAACAAATAAATAAATAAAAAATATTAAATAAAAAAATATTAAAAAACATAAAAAATATTCTATGGATCAAAAGGTTATATTGTGGTAAGTAAACTTGAAGCAGACTGATTGTTCATCATAACACATTTGGAAGAGCCCTACCATGTCAAAGTGTCCATATGTGTTTCCTATACCTACACATTTTGCAGTGGCTGCATCCAGGACTAAGCGCGGGAAAGATTTTGCTAACGAATAGCGGCAAATCGTGCAAGCTATACGACTTTTGCCTGGCAACCGATGCTAAAGCAGTGATGTCAAGCATTGTAAAGGTATGTGTGTCTCTGACATGTGAAAACGATGAAAAAGTGCAGGGCCAGTCAATCGTTCTCGATAACGTCGAGTCATCGAAACAAGTTGCAGATACCGAGGAAATTAAGGGCGGGGCTTACGATTGTGACATGTATTAGAATATGTACCGCTAGAAGTCACGTGTGTCTTTATCATGTTCTAAAAACAACATCCCTCTCACAAGTTCAGTTCAGTTAATATATTTCGCATATACATAGACAAAGAGTCACAATCCTGTTCGTTTGAGAATGAGAACACCTCTTATTATAATGTTGCTCAAGCTAACTAAAGCAGTGGCAATCCCAAGGGAGGGGGACATGTCACCCACCTCCTATCGTCGGTGGATATTTTGAATTCAGCAAGGTCATAATTAGACCACTACTGCGAGGGGTACAATTAACCACCCTCTTTTCAGCCACCCTCTTTTCAGCTTATCGCAAAGTATAGCAGAGCGTTTTGCTTAGCCTTACTAGTCTTAATACGCCACAGAAAGCACCATTTGACGATTACAATTTGCTTTGTTTGTGGGGGAGGACACTATGACCCACCCCCACCCGGAAGTAGTCTTCAATAAGCCCAGGGCAGTGTCTCTTACTCTATAAAACCCTTGATTATTTCCTAAAAGTTTCATGTCCCTATACCTGAAATTGATACTGATTAACAGCATTTTGTTGCGCAGAACCTTTTCATTAAAGTGTTCTTTTATTTAGCTCATTTGACAAACGAAACTTGAACAGTGATGTTAATGAATTTTTGTTCCGGGTATTGTAGCATTAATAAATATTGAGAAGCAATTAAAAAATCTATTTCAAGCTTGCTATAAATCAACGAAACTTTTGCAGGCTGTTTTTACAAATAAATGGTGTATATACTACCGGGGTCGATGGTGATGGTAAGTAGTTTATTAATTACTTTTTAAATATTATTTCGACAGGGGAAAAACATCCTACCAGTGAGTTTTGCTACTGAAGCCATTTTTAGAAAACAGTACAATGAAGAAAGTGACACGTGGGCTGTTGGAGTTCTGCTTTGGGAATTATTTTCTTCTGGTAGGTCAATTCATAAACTGAGTTTGAGAAAATTCACTTGATTTGGAAAACTTTGGTATCTTTTATAAATATATGCTATTCGTAAAAAAAAGCATTTAAGTTAATTGCAAACAAATAAAAACAAAACCCATATTTTTGATGTCATTACAGGCTGTATCAAGCATGAGAAAATTGATTGAAGCCTTAAAGTGATAATAGGTAAACATGTAAATGTAGGTTATTGCTTCAATATTGCAGCTTGCCATTTTATTTTTTTAAGTATTAAAATTCTTTACTTTATTTGATACAATTTACACAGGAGCCAAGGTACCTGTTTACAAGACAAAACAACAAAAACCTACATATGAGGATATCCTTGAAATGCTCCCATGTCCTGATGACTGTCCAAATAATATGTAAGTGTTCCAGCTGATTCCGTTTCGAGCATAATATGTCTCTACATAATATGCAATTAAAACAGAGACGACCATTTAAGTTTGCTGTATTAATTAGGTACCATGGTATGCAGGCGCGTATCCAGGGGGGCGTTGGGGCGCGTGCCCCCCCCCCCCCGCGCGGGTAAGAAAAAGATGAAAGAAAAAGAAGAGAAAGAAAGAAATGGAAAAAAGAGGGGAAAAAAGAGGAGTAGAAGAGGAAGGAAGGGGGAAAAATGAAGAAAGAGAGAAAAATGAGAAAAGGAGGGAGTGAAAAACGATAAGATACCGGGAAGAGAAAGAGGAACAGTGACATCATTACAGCGCTGATCCCTATTATATACACAGGGTAGCCAGTGACGGATCGAGGATTTCGGAAGGGGCGTGCGCCTCACCCTACCCTTACACCGACAACTCCATTTTTGACGTTTCCATTTTTCCTCTCTCACTTTTTTTTTTGACTCTTTCATTGACTCATTTGACATTTATACAAATAAACATGATAATTTTGTGAGTTCTTTAATATTACAATACAGCTCAATAATTGCCTAACAATTTAATATTTTCTTATTTTTAGTTTTAATAGTACATATTAACAATATCAATACATACAGTGCAGCCGCAGAGACAAAACGTACAATAATACTATTCAACTATAACGATCGCGACTTGCACAACAACATTGAGAAGCAAAACATTACGAAGAAGAAATACTAAACAGGAAACCAAACAAGCAATGAGACCCTATAAAAAGAGCGCTAACTGCAAATGAAATCCTCCTTACTAAATGCAGTTTTAAATTCTTGAAGGGAGATCGGAGGATTAGGCTTATTCTTACAAAGATATTATTCAATTTGTAAATTAAACTTAAATTTAGATAGGAAATCTATACCCTTGGGAATACTACCCAGAGTTTTCTGTTGAAATATGAAAAATTTCGCATGAAAAATTAGAAAGTTGTAGGGATGTTTGAGAGTAAGTTTATAACCAAACAAAAGTCTTGTTTTGAAAACCAAACTGTCTACCAAGTAGTGCCTGCTCAACATCAAGAATGGAATTAGATTCCCCGGAGACAAAACGTTCTAGCCTTCATCTTTTTCTCTACAAAATGTACACCTAGGATTTTCCTCCTTCCCCGTGCGATATAAAAGATAATTAGTGCAAGGATTTTTCCTCTCTCACTATTGTATATATATATATATATATATATATATATATATATATATATATATATATATATATATATATATATATATATATATACAAATGATTTTCGATACAAATGATTTTCGAGTTGGATAGCATCATGTTTGATCTCTAGAGTAGGGCAAAATATGTCACCAAAAACAGAACTAGTATTGTTCGATATAGGTGACAAACGCCTACAGTGGAATTACGATCTTCCTTACCGGTTTCGAACCTCTGGACATACAATCAGCGTCCATAGCCTAGTGGTTAGGGTGTCCGCGTACAGAGCGGGAGGCCCGTGGTTCGAATCCCGGTGGAGGCTGAAAGTTTTTTCACTGTTCTTGATTTTCCAACTCATTACGATTTTCATTTATATATATATATATATATATATATATATATTTTATTTAAACCAAAACGTGGCCAATGCACTCATGCTTAATATATATATATATATATATATATATATATGTATATATATATATATATATATATATATATATATATATATATATATATATATATATATTTTATTTAAACCAAAACGTGGCCAATGCACTCATGCTTAATATATATATATATATATATATATATATATAGTTAATTACTGTACGAGCCTTGAGTATCCTGTGTTTGTCATGATAACACTATACAGGGCACCCTCTGTAATCAGCTTCTAGTAATAAGGAAGAACTTAACCAGTCAAAATAGATTCACTCAAAAATTCACTCAAACACATCTCATTCAACAGTATGCTATCTCAAGAATCTAAATTAAAATAGCTGAACCATGATACTTATGAAATCTTGAAGAGGACAACACTTACAATGTAACAGCAACAGTTTCAACTGTGACGTAAATCACAAGAAACGTAATTACGTGGATTGATTTAATTTGTGATCAAAGTGTGAGTCATTGGCGAAGGGGCATGGAATTACACATTCGGGTTTCGAACTTGTGTAATGTAATATTTAACACTCATGCTTAATTTTATTGTTTTTTTTCAACTTAGCCTGCTGTTTATTTCATAGTTGTCCTCAAGCATCATACCAACATTGTCAAATCCTTCGTTCCAAAATCATCCTCTTTCAACTCTTTTTGTTTTCCTGGACACTTTAATGATCCGGTCTCACTGTATACAGTACTTGTCTTTTCTGTTTTTTCTTTTAAACAAATAGATACAGCGAGATAACAGAGTGTTGGCAGTTAGACTATGCGGCTCGCCCATCACTAGAACACATTGAACGCAGGTTGAGGACAACATCTACAGCGTATGCAATTGTTCTGCTGAAGGTATAACACGTGTAGATGCACCAATTACACAGAATAACAACGATGTCGTGTTTTAGAATGTCCTTGCGAGAAATAAATGCACCAGTAAATAAATAACAATACGCGGGTTACGGATTCCTGTACGCTCAAAAGACACTGAGGCCAAAAAAAAACCCCAGATGGGTTCATATGTCAGCAATTGCTACAGCTTAAACATAAGTTTGCACGCTCTGTTTTCCTATTACGTTATGAAACTGTAAATACAGTATTGCCTCGAGGCTAGATCCCCTCACCCCCCCCCCCTCCAGTCAGAACTGGTGTTATACATGGAAGGCATGAAACTCGTGGGTTAGCAAGGTGGGATGAAACAGTGAATTCCTTTCAAAACTACGCTCTATTATGTATACTATATACTTACACTCAAAAAGTGGTTTCTGTGTGTGTGCGTATGCGCGTGTGCGTTTGTTTTTCTATCTCACCGAGGACTTGAACAAAAGAATTCCAGGTCCTCGGTTGTGATTTCTAAAGAATCACCACGTCCTCGGAAGAATTCTATTGTATGGGGTATTGTTAAGGTTAGGGTACGTGGATTTGAACAATGGAAAATACAATGGGGTCCTTGGTTGGAATGTAATACAAACATGTGTGTGTGTGTGATGGGTGTGGATCCGGATGAAATAACGTTCAAACGGGTTATGTTCTTTTCCTTGCAGGACGTTTCACAGACATATACGGTTTGTAGTTCTGGACATTTTAAACCCAGCTTGGAATCAACACAAGAGTACCAAACGGAAATCTTCAGTGATTGAGTATACCGTTCCTGAAAATTGGGGAGCTTCATATATTTATTAGATTGAAATCAAGAATTCAATTTGATTATTGCAATGTGTGCAAATCCAAAATCAGTTAATGTTTGACCTTACGATCTCTTCTCGTTTCTCATTTTGCATAATTCATTCACCAACTGTTCCACAATGTACCATTTAGTGTTAAATTCATCTTACAAATGTTGTAAAATGTCCATAGTTCCAGAACTTGACGTTACAAATGGTGCTCGTAGCGTGTGCTTTCTAGTTAGTAAGTTATATGTATATATATATATATATATATATATATATATATATATATATATATATATATAGATATATATATATATAGATATAGATATAGATATATATATATATATATATATATATATATATATATATATATATATATATAGATATATATATATGACAGCTAGCAGGAATAGTTACAATCAATATACATATATATATATATATATATATATATATATATATATATATATATATACATATATATATATATATATATATATATATATATATATATATATATATATATATATATATGTGAATGAGTACGTTAACTATGTCAAACTAATTGCATGCTGAATGATTGCTACGATATCAACAGTGGGATGTAGTTCAGAAAAACAATAGGACAGTAATCTAAGTTGCTTTTGGCAGTATTCTGATTCATTGCGTTGTAAATCCTTATCTATATTTTTCACACAGACAACTAACTTCAAGACATGCTGGTAGTTAAATTTTTAATAGAGATGTTAATCCTTATCAACATTTCTCTTCACGAATATATAAAAAGGCACAATAGGCTTCGTGGCTAGGGACAGGAGTAACGGCGATAATAAAAATCACAGTTATCGTGGTGACAGGAGAGTAGAACACGGGTGTGAAAGCATCACCATCCATTCAGAAACAGAAGCATGAATCAGCTAAAAGATTGGTGTTGAGTTTATATTGTTTATTGAAATATAGCTGAATACTTAAGGTAGTAGATAGCCTATAGATCTTTACATTTTCCCATCACTTTATAATTAATCAATACATATAACTATATATAAATATATATAACTATAAATATATAACTACATATATATATAACTATATATATAACTATATGTAGAACTTTTATATATAAATATATATATATATATAACTATATATATATATTCTAAAATAGACACATAGTAAATCTATGAATGATAAAATGAGGTCATAGTATACATTGATGAGATCAATATCAAACCAAATAAATCATTATTAGAATATACTTTCAATTATAATTGATTTTGAAGAAACAGGAGGCGTAGGCTTTTCTTCAAAAGAGATCGAAAAATCAAGGTGATATTTTTTTACATGTAATAAAATAATGCACTGCTGTCGCAAATAGATACTTTAAATTTCACAAATAAGAATTTACTGTTAAGAATTTACGAGCGAAAATGTTGATAACTGGGTGTCACTTTTCGACAAAGTTATGAAGGCCTGGCCACACTGTGCAAATATATCAGTATTAAGCACGTCATCACCACACGCAACCAATATTTGCAGAAACGAGATTTATTTGTCTTCAAGAAATCCGGGTAACTTTGTTTAGTACAAAGGAGGATCTTATAGCATAAATAAAAGACAAAACCACAATACGAGAACAAAACAAAACAAAAAAGGTCTTGGAACATAACAGAATTGGCAGAAACTAGAAGACAATGTCATCTTTGCAGGTGATAATATAATTATACAAATAATAATAAATAATATTTCATTACTCTATAGCGAGCATGCAACGGGCAGTGGCCGTAACGCTTTGTATTGATTGGTTGTCTTTCTGCTTGAGCAGGTAGTTAATACCAGAAATGTTGTAGTCGCAAATATGTCGCAATGTCACTTTCAACACATTTTGCAGCAGTGGCAAACAATTGCTAAGGCTAGAAAAATCACGTAATCATTTAGTTATCATCTTATTATGTACACAGGATCTATATAAAAAATATTTAAAAAAACATTGAACAGCACTAAATTAAAAATACTTGATACTCATACTTTATCTTTCTCAAACTTTTCTTTTTGTCATATTTTATACGCATCTTCCTACGTAAATCTTTGTTCTCTTCTTTCTTTTAATTCTTAGTGAATAATACAGGATGTAACAGTAAAAATAACCTCAATATTGTTAATTTTAGTATACTATGAATGATATCTTAGGGTACAATAAACTCAATAAATGACATCAACTTTGTTCATAATATCTCTTTTTCTTTGTGGTGGGTCGTATTATGATTTTATTATCCCAGGCCTATATTTATCCATTTATCCTCTAATATCCATGCATTTGACGATGACAAACTGTTTAACATTGTCGGTAAGAATTAAACTGATTTCATAATTAGTTCTTTCCTTGGCATCTAAATTCATACATCCATCATTCAAACTTATTTGTAATAGTTTGAGATAGTGGTTCACAGCTAGGAAATTTCGTTGCCACTATAGAAACTATCTGCCAAATAAATGATGTCATTTTGTTTATTGTTGGCATGGTCCTAGCTCCAATTGACAAACGAACTAATTTGCATAATCATGGTATATATTATGAGAGAAGTCAATAATGTTATAGGCTTAACCTTTGGTTTCATTAGCAACATATATGTCATCGTATTTGACCTATATATACTGACACGGCAAATGTATTAGGGAAAAAAAGATTCAATTAGGTTAAAGCGTCACAACGTTATTAGTCACATAGTGATTTTGAGGCATAACATACTAACGTGATTCAATGACATACTGATATAGAAGTGTAATATAAAAATATCGATCGTGTTATGCTGCAGACGTCAATATGTCATGAATAGGATTTTTGTTTTTCTTCAGTGATGTTAGTTTTGGATAAAACTTTCTCAACTTTTGAACCGAACAGAACACCATGCGGTATAGTCAGTATTGCGAAGTTCGCCATACTGCGAAGTTCGGGCACCCTAAGAAATACACGATTTTCACCATGAAAACCTACAGGAAGAGCCAAATTTCACCAAAAAGTACGAAGCTACAGTTATTTTCTCTCCAAAATGACCCGTGTGCAAGAAATTACTTACATATTTGTCAATAAAATGACGAAGATCTATGAAGTCTGTTATAATTACTGAAAGAGCAACAGCGCCACCAATTTTTACCAGCGCCACACTGTGGGTTGCGTGGCCGAACTTCGCAATACTCTAGCAAGAAATACCAGTTCCACAATCACGAAGAATCTTCTTGGAAAACAACGTGAAAACAGTTTGCAGGAAAGAAAGTTTGGCCGTGTATCGTACTATAACAAAATTCTCCCACCATATGAAGTATATTTTCAAATGATTTATACCAGAAGATTTAGTTTTGGGGTGTTTTAAGTCTTAAGTGGCCGAACTTCGAAGTCACCATCCTAATACAGATATAGAGATTTGAAACCGAACACCAAACCGTCAGGGGTGTTATCCAGGTAGACTTAACCAGTGCGTTACTAACAACTCACTGATTAAAACCTTCTGATATTATTCTTGACATGCAGATTTCTCGAGTTGGGACGTATTAATTCTAATAACATATTGATGTTTATATACATCGATAAACTTTCTGATGTGTTTATCTTTCTGACATACTGGTGTTTTGTTCATGTTGTGAAGCAGATGGCGTTCCATAACATTATGAACACAAGAAAAACAGGCTGTTAATCGCAGGTGGTGGACAGTGAAGTCAAATTTAAAAAATAACTAAATAAAAAGAAGAACAGGGCTAACTAAACGTCTATTTACTAGCTATGGGATGCGATAACTATTAGCAGGCCCTGAATGCATGAGATTAACGTGTATATACTAGTGGGGGGGGGGGGGGTGGGGTTATATCTAATATTATGATTTACAACTGTTTACTCGTGTCATTAATTATCTGTACTCAGGCGCGTATCCAGGGGGCGTTGTGGGCGCGCCCCCCGTGTAAGAAAATAAAAATAGAGAAGAAGAAAGGGAAAAAAAGGGGATGGGGAAAAGAAGAAAGGCGAAGAAGGAAGGGAAAAGAAGAAAGAGAGAAAAAGGAGGGAGCAAAAGACTTGAAAAACGCCAAGACACCGGGGAGAGAAAAAGACACAGTGACATAATTACAGCGCTGATCCATATCATATACACAGGGTAGCCAGTGACTGATCGAGGATTTCAAAAGGGGTGTGCGCCTCACCTTACCCCTTACACCGACAAGTCCATTTTTGACGTTCCATTTTCCCTTTTTTACTAATGTATATATATATATATATATATATATATATATATATATATATATATGCATATATATATATAGGCCTATTTATATATATATATATACAAAAATATGACACCCCCTCCCCTTAGACCCCTCCCCCATATCAATCGCAAAATGTATTCCCCCCTGCAAATTCCTGGTTATACGTCGCTATACATGTGCAATTGTGACCGGTCTGTTAGGGGTTGAAGGAGGTTTCTGTATATTGTTTGTCCATGGATGAAAGTTTGTGCAACATTATGGTTATGTTTTGAAGTGAATTTATTCACTAGAAATGTGAATTTTCAAATTTGGAACAAATAATGGGCTTAAAACATTGAAAAGTGGGGCTGACGGGTATTGTGGGCCGCGACGTAGAATCACCCACAAAAGCAATGAACCACAGGAGATTCGATGAGGTCGAACATGATGGTTATGGATGAAAAAAAAACTATTGGGAGATACTTGGTTCTCAGGCAAAAATGTACATATAGTTCGTTATTTTCAAACCCGAGAAGTGCCATTTCCGGTGATCTCGGGTTGTATCAAAACCAGAAAGTTTCGGCTACGCTGCGCGCCAACTGATGGTGGCGCTCCGCTTAGATAGTAAATCGCGCCCCGGGTAACAAAAATCCTGAATATGCACCTGGTACTGTGGTACAAAAAAAAATTGCTCGTTGTTAAAGGCTACTTTCTACTGAGTGAAATTTGATGGATTGATAACACTTCAATATAATACAAAACATTGCTGCCAAATCCATATACCGTGATGATATGACGGTATATATATCATAAAGGTTGTAATTGCAATGAAGCTGGTCTGCTGAAGATAGGCGCTTACTTTTGCTGGTACAAAGCATTGGTTTGACAAGGTTGGGAGTGCCAGTACTGTAGTAATAGAAGCTCACGATAGACTTCAATCGCTATCATTGTTGTCATTTCGGCGTTTTTCCTGCCTGCCAGTCCTGAATCTGATTGGTTAGATACTTGTCTCTCGCTGTTCAATCCATCACACGTTCATAGTTTATTGCAACACGTTGTGTTTTCGACGAGCAGGCACACTAGTCTATAAAACAGAACCGGGAGCTACGCTTTAAAAGCGCAATCACATGAACGTTGGATCAATTGTTTTCCTGTTCAGTGTAGGAGGAGGTAGATCCCTGAACGATCAGCTCATCTACTTACAACCATACTGGGATCCTGCTACAGAGAACTCGGAGTAGTAGAAGTACGAATCACGAAGTACATAGGTAAATATATCCCCATTGTCAAACTGAATTTATGTTTGAACGAGGCTTTCCTATAACCTATGTTCGATGAATGAATAGAGGCTGAGAGATTAGTGCAATATATTTCAGACGTCAGAGTTATGTCAACCTGCATTATTTGACATGGGAGTCCAAATGGTCTTGTCCTAGCATGTTCAGTCTATGAATAGGCCCATCGGAATCCATTGATCCAGGTTCATTTGAGCAATAACATGAAAGCGACTTTATGCGTAAATTCCAAAAGATATTTACAATGATGGTGATCCGATTTCAAATATTTTGGTCACTTTTGCTTTTCAGGGTTAATAGAATGACTTCAGATACGAGAAGAGTTGGTCTTGCCATCTTTGGTGTTGGACGAATGGGCCAGGTTCATCTTGGAAGCATCCTTAGAATGACCACGGCCCATCTCAAATACATTGTAGAAGATAATCTCCAACTTGGGCAAGAAATTGCCAGGAAGAACCTGGTTAATGATGAAGTCAAGGTGATAAGGTCACAAGATGATGATCAAGTGTTTCAGGACGCAAGGTAAGCGCAATAAAACAATGTAGCACCTCAGATAGAGCTGGGATCTCGGGGTAACATCCTGTGCAAAAAATAGTGCGATTTCGTTTACTTAATGTTTGAAAGCTTAATTACATAGAATAAAATCCGAATCTAAGTACTTAATTAAGTTGCATGGGGGAATCCTCCGATTCATCCGTGTCCAATGCGATATATTCCCTAGTGGCTTTAATATACACTGCTACGTAGTCAGATACAAAGTTGTAGTTTGTTCAAAAGGTTTTGTTGGCAACGTCAGGTAGGGAAAGGAATCGGTAGACGACTGAAATAAGACGAAAGGGCAGTTCAATGGAGAATGAAATATGATAGAACTTTCCTTGCAGTTACATAAAAATATACAAGAACACAACGTACCTGTATTTACAAACTTAGGGCTTAAGCTAAGCGTGGAGTTACCTCCTTTTAGTGTAGGGTCCAGTGTGTAGGAGTTGCACCGGCCGCTAATTACGAGACGGGATGGTGACTGGTGCTGTTTTGCCGTTTTCCACAGGTTAAGAGTTGTCAGTGGCGTAGGAAGGTACTTTTGAGTGGGGGGGGGGGGCTGAAGACTAATGGCTGGCCTGGGGGAGGGGTCTAAGGGGAGGGGGTGTCCCCTCCCCTTTGGATTTTTTTTGCATTTCCAGGTGGGCCCAGATGTAATTTGGTGCAATATAGCACACTCTAACCCACCTATCCATTTTGTGTATAATTTTGCATTTTCACCTGGCCTTAGATGCAATTTGGTGCTCCAAATGAGATTTTTTTCTCATTTGGAAATGAAAAAGGGGTTTTCTGACTTGCGAAGTGGAGGGGGGAATGATACTTCCGCCCCTCCATATGTTTCACTTGGGGGATGGCGCCACAGCCACCAGGTTCCTACGCCCTTGAGAGTTGTGAGAGTTCAGTTAAGCAGATTAAAGACTTCCTCCTGAATTACGATAGAGATGCCGGTGCTGGGCAGAGTTACCGGAAACGGAATAGCGTTGTGACAAGACAAAAATGCAGACAGGTTCACAGTGTTAAGGCAAGAAGGAATGTTTGAGACAGCAGCAGCAGCCGAGGATCAGAGAGGCCGCGTCACAGGACAGAGAAACTAGAGCCACGTGGAACTCTCCGTTATATAGGGGTGACTTGAGTTCAGCCGGCCGTCACCGCACCTTGGTAATCAGCATGGCGTAGCTTGACAATCTGCAGGAATCCAGACCAGCCAATAACTTACCATGGTAAACACGGTAAAACAGACAAACGGAAATTGACTCTTTTCACAACGACATCTTGTCACTCACAGGGTACTTATGATATTTTACGGGCACGTGAGACAGGGACGTCGAGGGTCAGTTCGTGCCCCGTTGATAATTATGTCCCCGTGTCCCTTTTTAGGGTTTCATGTTGCCTTAAGCATATTACGAGTATAATTATAATTATTCCGCATTTCACGGTTCCCCTTACTCCCCCTCCGACCAGACCTCTGGTCAGGCCTGTATGTGACTGAAGTGCTCATTATGTCTGGAAAGACATAAAATACATGTAATTTGTAAAATATTTTATAAAACATGTAAAATGCTTGTCAACTCCGTTGCGTATATATACCAACACAGTAATCAACCGGACATTTTTTTTTTCATTTTCTTTGGCAGCATTGAAGGGATCATCATTTGCACCCCTACACATTTACATGAAGGCCTTGTGCGGCGGGGGCTTAAATCAGGTAAGTAGCTTGAAAACAATTGGTGAAAGGTACCGTCGGTAGTATCTTAAATCAAACTGATCAGCAACCAAGATCTCCCCAACTGACTGAAGACTGTTTGATTGAAGGTATGCGATAGCTTCTATACAATTTATACTCGGTCTCCAACCTGGTTGCTGACGGCAAACATTAACTTACGTAATAGAAAACAATTCTACTCAGTGAACCCTTTTGAGTAATGACATTGATTTTATTCTCAACTCTGCGTCACTGAAATCTCTTTTTTTTCTTTTTCTGGTCACGAAATCCAGTATGTAGAAGCATAAGAACAATCATATGAAAGTGAAATGTTGAGTCATTTGAATCAATATGGTTTTGGTTTGATATTTACCAGCCAAAGCAGTCTTCTGTGAGAAGCCGTTAGCTGGTAGCACTGAAATTATCGAGGCATGTTACAAGGATGCTGAAAAGTATGACAAACCTCTACTATGTGCTTTCAACAGGTAAGCTAATGTAATGATTTTATTTGGTACGAACGATTTGAACCTTTCTGCGTAATGTTGTTAAGCCAGTTATCCTAGTCATCATAATTCGAAAATTCAGTTATACACTTTATCCTTATTAAGCTTAATGCGAGCAAACCGATATACCCTGGTTTACATGTATATACCAAAAAAAAAGGAAGGTCAGTTTTAGGCCATGATTTGATAAAAGCTAGCTCAGTGAGACTTGATAGGGTTGCATTCTTCAATTGAGATGAATAGTAGTATCGGATAGAGCCTAACACAATGAACGTTATAACCAAAGATTAGCAAATTCCTGCGCGCAAATACAAATCTTTCCTCAGGAAATAAAGTCCACCAGAAAACTGAAAAGTATTGATTCTTTTCCTCAATCAGACGATTTGACCCAGGGCTGTGCTTGATGAAACAGCGTTTGGTTCAAGGTGAAGTGGGTGAAGTTCAGTGCATCAAAAGATGTAATCGCGATAATCCACCACCTACCGTGGAGTTTCTGAAGATGTCAGGTAATGTTTGAAAATATTTTTAACGAGTACAGTAATTCAGGTAAACAAATTGATTTATTGTAAGATATATACTTCTAAAACCATTTGCCTAAAGAATTATTTCAACAAATCGCTCTCAGCACTGGACCTTTACCTTTCGCTGTATTTACCACAACCGTGTTAGCAAAGCGGTATAGTCTTCTTTTCAACAATTTTCTTATCGAAAAGCTTCATTTATCCTTATTCTTCTACATTGAGTGTCGAAGAACCTTATAGCGTAAGTCTCTTATATATGACAAAAGGATATCTTACTTATATTGAATGCTAGCATTCAATGACATCATCCAAAAAGTTAAAGTTGAAGGTATAGCCTACAGTCTTGTTCAAGGCCAAAGTCGTCTCACACGACTTGACAACTTAACCCTGGTCATTGGTAACTTGTCACACCCACACACCAAATAGTGCACAATTCATTCAATCTATCTTGGGGCACTACAGTGCATCCCCCGGGGACTTCCCATTGGGTGCAGCCACAAACCGGCACTCGCAACTATATTTACAAGTTACCTCGCATAGTCCCCACTTATACACCTGGGTGAAGAGAGGCAATGGACTTAAAGTGCCTTGCCCGGGGACACAATGCAATGATCTGGCCTGGAATCGAACCTGCATATCCTTAGGTTACAAGTCCACTGCCTTATACACTTGACCACACGCCCCCCCCCCCCCCTCCGATAAAGAGTATTCTGACGTGAGCGTTGGTCCGCTCTTTACACTCAGGAGGAATCTTCCAGGACCAAGGTATCCACGATATAGATGCAGTTTGTTGGACCATCGGGGAATACCCAGTATCAGTATTCACCCAAGCTCACGCCTTCCGCAAGGAAATAGCGGACTGCGATGACGTAGATCAAGTTATTATTGTGATGAAGTTTCCAAGTGGCTGCATCGCCAGTATAGATCTTAGCAGACATGCAGTGTACGGCTATGATCAGCGAATGGAGGTAGGGTTTATTCACTTATAGTAGTTGGTTCTTTTCAACCCCAATAAGGTGAAATCTTGTCTATGTCATAATTGTCCCATATTTTCATTCCATTTAATTTGCAAAACGTGGAGGTTAATGCTTAATTTCCTTCTTTCTGACGTGATTGTGGTAAAAGGCTAAATTAACATACAACATTTTCAGGACGAAATATTTCCTGCACGATTAAGTGTAAAGTAAGGTAATAGCCATTCGACGTTAGCAAAATATAACTGTTAGTAGCTTAAAAAAATATATATGTTCATTAAATCACTTACAGGCAAGTACTTGAAACAGAAAATGGGCCGTGCTTTAACCATTTAAAATTTCTGTTGTTATTGTCTTAATTTATTTCTTGTTATGGTTATTACATCATATCAAATTTCACCATACTGCCATAACATAGAGGTAACTTTCTTATTTATTTATAGATCTTTGGCTCCAAGGGTATGCTTGAACAGCAAAACAAGGCTCCTACATCCATCGTCCATCACAATGAATCAGGTGCTTGCAAGAACCCAATAGAAGCATCTTTCCTACAAAGATACGGGGAAGCATATGAATTGGAGCTTCAACACTTTATCAATGTCGTATTAGGTAAGTAATGTATTTAATATACGATTGCTCTTGCGATTATCTCTGCTTAAGTGTAGCTAAATCAATGATCAGTTTGCATGCTACTTCAGATAATATACATAAATTAAAATATGAAATAAATATAGAATAAAATTAAAGTCGCACCTTTTGTGCAATTGTACGTAACATTAAATCTTCTCGTGTAAAACGTGAAATAGATTAGAAACGCTTGTTGGCTTTCTAATTGCCACATTGTACGAAAACATAAAATATTGACTTATAACTTAACTTACTGTATTAAAAGCGACAGTGAAAATTTTTAATTAACAATTTTAAATTAACACTGTTTACTTCGTTTGAATTTAGGTATCGAGAAAGAGATTCTCGTAAAGAAAGAAGAAGTCATCCAAATATGTCAGATCACTTCTGCGTGTGAGGAATCCTACCGAACAGGCAAACCAATTTTCATGAGTTCCTTCCAAACTGGTGCTATATAGCTTGAATAGTATGTTTATATTGCTAAATTTGTGAAGTTTTACTAAGAATTTACTTTTCCGGATCTTATACTATACAACACTAACGTCATTCCCGGTATAAAACCTCGCCATACCACATATTTCTTTCACACTTAAGATTACTGTATTTATCTGGACTAGTAAGCAGTTCTTGAATAGCTCCTCACTATCTTACATAGAATAGTGTGACTATTGCTGGTATCAATGAGTCAGGGTCATAACCAAGAAGTGATTGGGGGGGGGGGGGGTTTGAGGGAGGGAGGTTGGTGACAGTATATATATTCTAGCTGATGTTCTGAGGAATTTATTTTGGTGCAGAACCAATCCAGGCTCAAATTAATGGCAAATCCCGAAGCAAACCTGGATAGACTCGGTAAAAGTGAATGCATGCAAACATAATAAGCAACTCTTCGCTGGATTTGCTTTTGAAGTCTGAGGAGATTGTGTGCATGAATTACTGTATTTCGCCAATGTAGCGGTTGATGGTTATAGCAATATATTACCTTAACGGATAATTTCACGCTTTCTCTTTCTCGTATTCTTTCTCTCTTCCGTATCCAATAATACGTTTCTAATTAATACCTCCCTTAATCCCTGGACATATCTTGACCAATTTTGATTTCCAAACATAGGAATGTGACACGAAATTTAACTGATATCTGCAGTCAATCTGAAAATGTTTATTGGTAATCGTACAAAGTATTGATCATTACGATGATTAACATCACAAAAGTACGATGATTGGTTACTAATTATCGTCGAAACGACAGAATACCTAGCCGGTAATAATTAATATGGACAGATTTTAATATTGTTTGATTGTGTGAAGTTACGATAAAGTACCTAAGAGACCAACCAATATAACATTTTAAAGTTATATAGCCTTTCCAGCCGCACCAAGGAAGATAACGCATTTTAACAAACAAATTAAGTTTGGGTAATCCTTAGTCCTATAACTGCAAAGAAGGAAAGAAAGAAAAGTAGATGATATCCAAGTGCGCTAAAGCTTAAAATCATATCGCTGTTTCCTTAATTATATCCTGAAATAAGGGTGGAAATAACAAATGACATTACTGTAGTAACTATATATGTTGACTTTGAACAATGTTTATGATTGTGGCTATTTAACAAGCAGTGTATGACCCATGTAATGCATTATTAAAGAAATTAGGGAAGTCTAGAATGGTCGACAAAGCTTATATATATATATATATATATATATATATATATATATATACATATATATGTCTATTTATATATATATATATATATATATATATATATATATATATACATATATATATATATATATATATATATATATATATATAATTGAAAATTTTAATATATATTTTTTTGGGGGGGGAGGGCATGTAAGTAGGAGACGCAGCCTACGTGCACATGAGGCCGAACAAATTTCTTCGAGTTACGAAAGAAGGCACGTAATGATAGCTAAAATGTTATTATTGATACCATTCTTTACTGCGACATGTCCTGGCTGTGTTGACTTTTTCCAGCAAAAGGAGCCAAATGGCGATTCAATACATAAGTAAACTATAAGAAATTACAACAACAAACAGGCTGCATTTAGGTCTTCAGATATATGTAAAGATTGTACTCGCCTGAACTCCTGACTTGGAAAGATGAAATATTTGATAGTTACAAAGTTAAACAGGAGCAGGGAGAGAAAGAATGAGAGAGGGAGAGGAGATGATGTTGTCAAATTTGGCAAGATGTGAGAGCGGGCATCATGCTGTGTATGAAGTGATACTTTGGAAAGAGGGGGTAACAGGGGGTAGGAGGGGGTAGGAAGGGGGAAAGGTTGCAAAACTTAACAAAAGCTAACATCACATCGGTGACTATAAGATGTGATAAAAGACACTGATAATTATGATCTTTAATGAAAAGTTAAAAAAATGTCAAAACCCTGACTCCCAACTTCAAGATTTGAAATCATAGTGCTCAGATGTAGCAACTGAAAAATGTTATATATGCTGTACGTGAAGTATATTTATTCTCGTTTACCGTTAACAGAATACATTGATTTTTTTCCTGTCTCATACTATATGACCAACTAACCAACTGTGTGTAATAACTAGTGGACACTCCAGGAAAGATACATATTACAGGTATTAGGATAACTGTTCAGAAGTAACTGGTAGTGACTTCTCCAAGTTTTTAGAATCTATTTTACATTACGATTTCATTTTTGCAAACTGTGTTTACTCTTTAACATTGTGAAACTGGTCGCTGTATTATCATCTAAGGAAGGTGCAAGCGTCAATGCATGGTTGAAGTTTACAACAAGATCAACTTATATATGGAACATTGCACATTATACCTCGTTTACTGTGAAACAGGTTATGTGAAGAAGCTGTTAGTAACATATGACTTACAGCCTTATCACGTAATGCTGACAATGCAAGTCATGTGACACTAATTTCTATCAGGCCATCACTAATTGTCTACAGAGAAGGGGCATCTCTCCTAAAAGACAAAGGGATCACTGGCCCTCCAATGATTAAAACTGGGGGCAAGAGTATGGTGTTGCTCATCCCCCCACCTGCCCCCCACCCCACCACCACCCCATCCACAGCAACCACTGCTCAGAGATGCATTAACAAAACAATAAATACAATAGTTTAATAGTTCTGTTTTCAAATTATCTAAAGCAGTACATAATTAAAACAACTTCATGGAATAAATTGTTTACAAACACCTTGTTCAAAACGTGCCCCTTTTATTGAGTTACTCTATTATTACATCATTGTAATATATGACACTATAATGAATACAAATAAAACTTGTTTCTTAAAAACATTACCAAGCACTTCTGATTCAGTGCATTTTGCATTCATGGAGGGCCTGGTATGGGTAAGTTTGGCCCCATACAATCCTAGAATTGGATTAACATCCTTGCTACAAGTGTGGGTAACCATAAAGATGGTGTTGAAACCCCACATGACCTTCCTCCTAAGGCAGGGGTAATACCATTACACATCAGGCCTTGATAATAACATTTGCTCCAGCTATAATTAAAGCAAACTCCACATCGAGACATATTTATTACCAGTAATTGTTACAAAAGAAGACCAATTCAATAACAATAATGGTTCAAAAGAATTACAAATTCATTGCCAATGGTTCCATCATAAACGAACATCTCTTTTTTTAATTCCCTCTTGTTGTTACATGACACTCTGCTTCAGTGAAACTGGCTTGCTTCGTTGCTTAATATTTGATGTGAGGTTCTTGCAAAGATTGATGGAAATGTTCTGGTCGGGTAGTCATTCTTTTTTCTTGAGTAAAAACAAACCAGCCGATTCAGGATGCACCTCATTCGTCCCAAGGACTCATATCTGCATCAATAGCTACGCAGTTATAGGCGGCATATCGAAGTTTCTCCTCTGCGATTTTCACACTGCGGGATTTGAAAAGGATTAAACGTTTCAAACCGTAAGTCATGAATTGAGCGAGAGGATATCGAATTTGGTAAGAGTAAATAATAATTTCTAAGGGGATGAAATTTACAGTGAGATGGATTAATCGTGATCATTATATAATGCATGAATACCACAGGTGTTACTGTGATGTTGGAAAAATATCAGAAATCATACTTTTTCTGTTGTAGTAATTCAAATCTTTCTTTCATAACGTTTTTTTGTTTTGTTTTTTTTGTACATCAGATGGGCAGTCAGATTTAGAAGTTAACAGAGTGCCTATACTTCTTGGAAGGATGCATGCCAGGGGTGAGATGGGTGCAAATCAGGGGTAAGCTGGGAAGGTCCTAAACCCTGATTACATAGTGGTCTAGTTTATATCATGAACCTACCGTTAATATTTCGTTTTCATTATTTTCGGCCTGGCAATGAAAAACTAGTCGAAGAATTGGGTTGGATTGGAACTATGTGGCGATACTACAGTGCCAAGGAAACACAAATATTAATTTAAACAAGGAATGGTCAGAGGTCATTCCAGAAAGTACTTACTCTGAGTAGCTTGGGAGGAAAAGAGTATTGGTGCAAGTCGAAGATTCTGGCAAAATGTCTGTCTTGCCTCTGAGAATGAAACGAAATAAAATGGCACAATGAGAGCAAATTTAATAACAAATACAAATATGCAATGAATATGCAAATAAGATAATTTTAGTAGCCTTAAAAGGACTTATCCAGCAGATGTATACTGGGATGTTCAGGTGTTTACAAGTCTCCAATGAATATGGAAATCAATCCCGACTTTACAATTTAAGATTTCTTCCCAAAGTTGGACAGAATATGTCTGAATTTCACAATCTCATCATAAGTAATTCTCTAACTTGGTCAAGCTGTTGATACAACCAAACCTAATAAAGTCATCAATCAAGACTTACAGACATTTTCTAGAACTGTTCTATTCTTCCTATTAAACTCTTCCACAGCAAGCTTCAAAGTGTTTAACTGTTTTGTCTATCTTGAAATACATGACTTTGCAAGATTCTTTACCATCTGTCCGATCATAGCATGACCAACCTAATATCCACAAAAATCATGTTCATTTATCATTTTGGATAAGGAGCTTATCGGTAACATTGTCTCCCAGAATTTTAAGAGTACAACATTGACCTTCAGATAAGACTTGTTTTGGTTAAAGGTATAGGATACGCATTACAACCAAATATAGTTGAAAACACTTAGAGAATCCTGGAAAGAATCATGGACTTGGACAAAGACTGCTTCTAACATTGTGTCAGGAGGTTTAAAATCCAGTCTCTGATTGGCTAAAGCCGTATCGACTGAAACCTATCAAGGGTGTTTTTTTTTCTTCCGAGAATGGAAAGATTTCAACAATAATCTTACTCTTTATCGGCACAGATGTACAGGGGTGTCGGTAGACGTCTTCTACCGGTGACAAACCTCAGAAACCTACTCCTATCCTCTGGAAAATCAAATTAAAAGATGAATAGGTTTTGCATATTTCTGCTTAGCATTATATTATATTAAATAGGCAACGGTCATTGAACTATTGGCTATTCACACATTTAAAGTATGTCAGCATGTTACAAAAATTTTTTTGCTCCATTTAAATTCTGAAGTTTCCCACACAGCTCTAAACTTATTCCAAGACTTTTTGAAGAGTTAAAAAACAAATATTTGACAAGAGGACATTCTCGTCAATTTGCTTTAAAATATGATTGTACATGATATAGTGGCAGTTGATGTGTAGACTATAAAGTAATACATGTTGCAAGTTGAAAACTCCATTCAAAATCATCTTTCTCAATCTTCATAGACTTAATTGCATAAAGATGACTCTATTTTACCACATAAATTTGCCATAATGACAACTGGCAGTAATCTGTGATGTTATCACAATAAATTTTACAAACATTGTTTTACAAGCATTGTCAAACATTTACAAACATGTACATACATTTACAGACATTTTACAAACATTGGCAAATTTTACAAACATTGTTTTACAAGCATTGGCTAACATTTACAAACATTTTACAAACATTGGCAAATTTTACAAACATTGGCAAATTTTACAAACATTGTTTTACAAGCATTGGCTAACATTTACAAACATTTTACAAACATTGGCAAATTTTACAAACATTGTTGTGAAGTTTTCATTTAATGTGTGATACATTTGCTTTAATAGCTGACATACGAATGTATCTCAAGAACAAACAATTCGTCAATAAATACTTTTTTTTATATTTATGAAGTATTTTATTGTGAATGGATGCTCTCTAACCATTCATGATACTTCAAAGAGAATTTATACCTTAAATTTAATACATGCCACCAGGATACAAACTGTCACATTTTGATGTTCTATATTTAGTTTTAGTTATACAGTCAATTTTTTAACACAAAATTATCCAATTCAGATATCACAAAGAGGAACAATAGGCTGAATATCGGTAAAAGAAACTACAGGCTAGAGCTAATTTACTTTTTTGTTTTTAAAGCACATTTGGCTATGATAACAATGAATTGTTAGCTCCCACATAATTTAATATAATACCTTCTGATAGACAGGACTGTATAACAACTTCAACTCTAGAAAGGTGAGTTTATTTGGCAGTATGAATTGTAAAGTTGTCAGGGTAGCAGGTACATCGAATATGGCCATGCATGTAGCTGATATAAATGAAAAGTCTCACCGTTGGTAAAATTACCGAGGGCTTCCCAAAACATCTTGACTCTGGTACTGGACTGTTCTAGATCTTCTAAAATAGCTACAGAAAAATAACCAAGAAAGAAGAAATATTTTTTTAATTTTGTGTAATATTGCAAATCGTGCTTGTCATTCAACTTGTAAATAATTCTTTTGCAATAAACTGAGTGGTTAATGGGTTGTACAGCATAGTACAGTAGATTGCTTAAATAATGGGTTGGAATCAATCGATTAACTAAGGTGAATTTTACCATTGCAAATAATTATTCAAACTGATTCAACCCACTTTATTCCCTTATTAAAAGGAGTAACATCAAAGAACACAGAATACCCAAACAGAGAAGTGACAATGGAAAATGTAAACGTACAAGCGTGTTTGCATCATTCTGCAGTAATAAATTACCATAGTTACAAGCTTTCTGGATAAAAATGGAGGTCTTGACAAGACAGTGTTCACTTCCTTTGACAGTGAACTTGAGGAAAGTGGCATCAACTAACAACCAGAAGGTAATCGTTACCTATAATGAAGTATAAAAGAAACTGACTCTCTGGACAGACGACATCTTTCGAAAAAAAAAACAAAAAAAAAACAGACTTACTTGTCTTCAGTAAAGCTTCCACACTGACGTCAGGATCGCCACAGATTTTGGTCTCTAACTCCTGCCAGGTCAAGAGGTCAAGAACAGCCTGTGGCACGACCTTGAGCAGTCCTTTCCTCAAGGCTTCGATCTGCACAGATGAGAGAGAATCAACTAGAATATTAAACTGAATGCAGATGGTACCTATAGCTGTCGGCTGACGAGTGGAATATTTCATATACGTTAAGTGTCGTGTCACACAAACAACTTTGTGCTAACATAATGTTTTCTTCACGATTTCAATCCGTCCCACGGACATTCTGCAGAGTGACTAATCTCGATATTACAGACATTCTCACAGAATACGATTATCGATGGTGACAAGATCCTTCCTGGGAAAAACTCAACAATTATGACATTCATTAATCGTGGGTAAATATTTGCCAACTACACGTCTCAGGGATGTAAGTGCAGCCAAAAAAAAAAAATCCGGAAAACTATTCGGAGAAACCGGGGGAATGCCGTTCTAACACATCCTACTCCTAGCTCTGAATACTTACGCACTATCGTTATGTTAGGCTAGCTCAAAAGTATTAGCGCTAACACATCCTACCACTAGTTCTGACTACTTACACACTATCGTTATGTTAGGCTAGCTCCAATGATGTACAGTGCAATGCGATGTGTAACAGGAAATGGTATTTTGGTTGATCGGTGAGTGAAAATTGAAGTTAGCTTGCTGCAACGGGCCAGGCATTTTTGCCGCGTTGTGTCTTTGATATTTGTACAATTTTGTGGAACTTTATTGGAATTAAAAAAAAAACGGATTTCCGTAAAAATACGGAAGACTTACATCCCTCAAAAAAAAACCCGGATTTCCATAAAAATACGGAAGACTTATCATCCCTGACGTCTTATATCAAATGTAGCGGTTTTCCAACTATAGATCCTTCATGAACCTACGGGTGGAATTTCATATTTTTTTTCAAAGTGAGGATCACACTTGAGATTGGATATGCTCGTAAACTAGACTATTACAACAGAAGTAGCTTCTGTCCCAAAGGCTATAAAATCAGTTTCAGTTAATTTAAATTCTAAAATGTTTTTGGAAGAGACAATATATACAAATCATATCAAGAAACGAAAGAACAAGTGAAAAGACATTATGAATGAAAGAAAATTAAGTTCATATGTACAGATGGGAAAGTAAAACAAAACAATATTTAATCAACCAGGTACGAAAGTATGTTTAACATCTGAAACTTTCACTATTTCTCTCAGTGTTGATGTTTTCAGATGTACATGACGAGAATAAGTCCATTAACCAAAGGTTGCATTTTTCAGCTCTCTTGACCTCAACTTACTGAAACTTTATCTCTCCTGCAAACAGACTGGTGAGTTTGGAAGAGTTGTTCACACCTTGCCATGTCTGCCTTGATCCGATATTGATTTGGCTACTAGCTGTGTGAAGAGTTGCATAATAGACGAATAGGCATCTCAACTAAGATGCGAAAAGATGGGACTGATCATTCAGCTAACCAACTGGGAAATATCTGCCATTCAGTACAAACGGCAGATTTTTGGATGCAACCTATAGCCAATGGACACTTTCGCGGCATGTCCAACACATATATATCACCTTTACCAAATGAAACACCTTATATTTTTCCTTGTCCAAAGGTGGGCCACCCATGTTATAACCATTAAGCATAAAAATCTAACATAAACAGGCCAAATAACAATATAAAAAACAGATCAACAAATCATTTCTTGCTAATGTCTTTCTTAATACCTGTTTCTTGCTTTCACTCATTCTTGTAGTTTCCACCATCTTACAATATTCGATTCTCTCATCAAAGTTCACTTCCACCGGCGCTCCAGTTTCTACCAGTTCGACCAGACTGTCACCGCTGAGGGCCGTCACGTAGGTCAGTTGTCCGGCAAAATTGGCCTGAAAGGTCTCTTCGTCCACAACGCGAAGGTTGTTCACCAGCTTCACCTGATGACCAAAACAAAATGAAACTATTTTCATTAAACAAGCATTAATACACTGAATCGATTCAGGCATCTTTAACGAGATGAAATTGATTCAACAAATCTGAACATAAGAAAAGGATTATTGTAGATCATTTTAGCTGATTTCAATAGCCCATCAAAATGTTTCCTAACAAATTTAGTAAACAAACGAATAAATGGCAAATACATATTTTATTTGTAATGTTCAGAATATAGATAATCATCAAATATGGCTAATATACATTTCATAGGTTTGCAACGTTTATAGGTTAACATAGAAGTAACATATCACAACATAAATGAAAGCCTCCTTCTCTTTTCTTGGAGGTGGGGGGGGGTGGGGAGCTGTAACTGTCAATTGTAAACCAAATTCAAAGTTTATATTGAAATGATAAAGAAGACTCTGAGGGTGGGAGGGGAGAGTAGGGAGGGGCAGGTATAGAGGAGGGGGTAATTGTAGGGAGGGTAGCAGAAACCTTCAGTCTATCACTACACAGCGAATTTAAACTTCACCATTCATCATCATGTTTGCAA
This sequence comes from Apostichopus japonicus, assembly GCF_037975245.1. Taxonomy (NCBI): domain Eukaryota; kingdom Metazoa; phylum Echinodermata; class Holothuroidea; order Aspidochirotida; family Stichopodidae; genus Apostichopus; species Apostichopus japonicus. The sequence goes on from NC_092562.1 coordinate 2,294,012, forward strand.
AGATTTAAACCCACCGCTGTGGCATCCACAGATATAAAGTCTCTAGTCCAGGTGACTTTCTCTCCGACCAGTTGCTTCCATATAAACGGCGGCAGAGACAGAACCTGTGATGAGATATGATAAAAGTCTTCGATTGGAACAGAAATATAAAACTATGTATTTAATCAATTAGCAAAGATGCAGTATCTTCATATTTCATCATAATCTCTCTTCACCCGGGTGTATAAATGGGGAGATTTAATCATGAGCTAACTATAGTTGATTGTGCAGGATAATGACTGCGCCGTATGAGAAGTCCGCCAGGGCATCTGTGGATAAGGCACGCTGCATTACCCCTGAAGGGACAGCTTGACTTGTGCACACACAGGTGTGCGGTATGACAAATAAAGTCATGTGAGAAGGTCTTGATACAGGACTAACTACTGTTTTCAGATTTCTTACATTTTTTTTTTTTTGTGTGCATATCTTCCCATATTTCTTACATTTTTATATCCATACACATTTTTTTATATATCTTTACATATTTTGATAAATTTCTTACTCATATTTATGACGGAGCAGGAGGAAAGTTCTAACTTTAGATGTGTAATATTTCTATACATTGGCTGAATAAAAAAATTAATGGAAATTGATTGATTGATTGATATATATATATATATGCTATATATCAATCAATCAATTAATATCCATTCATATTTTTAGTCACAGGTTCAATCAATCCATGAACCGTGACAGTTCAAAGTTTGAGCTTTGACCCAAACTGGAAATACCTCATACCCAATCGGAATTGTTAATCATGATATTTAGGAAGAAAGCTTACCAAATGCTCCTTGCCCCGGAGACAACCTCCCATTAGCTGGCCGATCCATTCAAACTTCACAAACTGCTGACACAGTGGATTGGGCACGTAGACGTCACGGTTCACGTTAGTGTCTCTGTTACTCTGGGAGATGAGATGTATCGACAACATATGATAATCAGAAGACATATAATCACATAGTCCACACTCAGATAAAGAGTGATACTATAAACATGGTACTTCTCTGCATTACTTCATAAGGTCTGATTAAATAATAATTATTATAATCGGTATCTTTTCACTTTATATACATCACAGGTCTCATCTGGAAGAAACTTTAGAATTATAACTAAACTGACAATTTCAAACTACACAAATGTAAGTTAGTAAATTAGTGTGAAGTCTTGCATGGAGTTTTCTTGCTGCTTATTTCTGTTAAACTTTCCATCATTCAAATTTGGATTTTGCTCTTAGTTTATTCGTGTCAGAGTGCACGTCTATCGACGTGATTCTTGAAGATAATGTCTACATTTTGACTTTCCTCGAATAATGAAGCACACTTCTGGTGAGAACGTATGCAATGGAATCGGTAACTTTCACAAGTATAAAATGTTCTTACAAGGGCAGAGATCAAAACTAGGATTCATCTAAAAGTTATTGGAAAATCATAAATACCTGGTTAGGAGATCTGACGAAGAATGGAAGAGGTATCAGAACATCTCCTTCTGTGGGACACAACTCCTCGGCCATGTCCGCTAAACTGTCTCGAAAGCCACCACCTGTGGGTGATGATTATTCATGGAAAGGATTTCGAATTAACGCAATGATCTCGAAAAATTAACAGATGGGAAAAGAAAAAGTCCTGCCTGGCAAATAATATAGTATACCATGATGACAACTTATTATGAATCTACCATGTTGCCTAGCTCACACTACAATGTGTAGCCTTGTTTTTTGGGCAGAAAGTTTCATTTTTTTTTCCAGGTATAAACCCAAGTGGGGGCTAACCAGGGTTGATCTCATAATGATGTACCCATGGTAACCGTGAGTGAAAAATTTGTGATGAAATATATACCCATCTATATGCTTTTTGTCAATTCCACTATCAAACATACAGTATGTCAAAGAGAGGATGAAATAGAAGGAAAGAAAAAGAGAAAAAACTGTGGCTTAATGATCGGCAAAGAGATAATTTACCTTGATCAATGATTCCTTCTGATAGAAACTTGCACTCCCACCATTGGTCAAACTGTTTAGGCCATCTGAAGTCCAGCTGTTTAGCATATTTTTCCTTTGGCTGGAGACCATCATAGACCTGTAGTATAAAGGATATATATGTATCTGTTGGACTGGTAGTGCGAGCTAGCGCAGTAGAATGAGTATGCAGAACAGATAGAATTCCCACTAGATATGAATACTAATACCAGGCACTAGACGTGAGTATGAGTGTGCACTACCTTGCTCTATCATCCTATGTTAAACAGATCTCCAAACTGCCCTGACTACGAGTACAAGAACAACTCCACGAGGGGGAGACTGTCAGTACAGAAAGCTATGCAAGATCGACACACTACAATTAGAGTCTGTGCCGTGACTTACAACTACTATCAATCATTTGTATAAAGCAAACAAGAAAGAGAAAATCTTCATACCAATTTCTATTCCAAACAATTCGAACGAGAGAAGAAGTCTTCGTAAGTTTATGGCAACATTGGACTAATAAAACTACTTGATGAACACTGTACCGAACCAACAGAAATATAACAGGAGCGCTTAGTAGCAGAATAATGCTCGATTGCTCGGTTTATTATATGGTATGGTATGGCAGAGCACAGCATATTAATAGTGTAGCCATAGTACAGCATAGTATAGTACAGGATAGCACAGTATAACCTGGTTAAAACACTGGCTAAAACAGGACTTTGACCCTACTCTTCACAACACTGACTATAGTCAGTGTTGTGAAGAGTAGGGTCATAGAACACTATTACTACCCTATTACCCTACTCTTCAAAACACTGACTTGAACACTAATATGACCCTACTCTTCAAAACACTGATTAAAACATCACCATTATCCTAATCTTCAAAACACTGACTAAAACACTCCTACTACCCTACTCTTCAAAACACTGACTGGAGATGACTAATTGCCTTCAGATCTGCTTTCCTTTACCTGTGTGAAGATAGTGTTCTTTCCTGTGGGATCTTTGTTCGGTTCTTACCTGTGTGAAGATAGTGTTCTTTCCTGTGGGAACATTGTTCGGTTCTTACCTGTGTGAAGATTGTGTTCTTTCCTGTGGGATCTTTGTTCGGTTCTTACCTGTGTGAAGATAGCGTTCTTTCCTGTGGGATCTTTGTTCGGTTCTTACCTGTGTGAAGATAGTGTTCTTTCCTGTGGGATCTTTGTTCGGTTCTTACCTGTGTGAAGATACTGTTCTTTCCTGTGGGATCTTTGTTCGGTTCTTACCTGTGTGAAGATACTGTTCTTTCCTGTGGGATCTTTGTTTGGTTCTTACCTGTGTGAAGATAGCGTTCTTTCCTGTGGGAACATTGTTCGGTTCTTACCTGTGTGAAGATAGTGTTCTTTCCTGTGGGATCTTTGTTCGGTTCTTACCTGTGTGAAGATTGTGTTCTTTCCTGTGGGATCTTTGTTCGGTTCTTACCTGTGTGAAGATACTGTTCTTTCCTGTGGGATCTTTGTTCGGTTCTTACCTGTGTGAAGATAGCGTTCTTTCCTGTGGGATCTTTGTTCGGTTCTTACCTGTGTGAAGATAGCCTTCTTTCCTGTGGGATCTTTGTTCGGTTCTTACCTGTGTGAAGATTGTGTTCTTTCCTGTGGGATCTTTGTTCGGTTCTTACCTGTGTGAAGATAGTGTTCTTTCCTGTGGGATCTTTGTTCGGTTCTTACCTGTGTGAAGATAGTGTTCTTTCCTGTGGGATCTTTGTTCGGTTCTTACCTGTGTGAAGATACTGTTCTTTCCTGTGGGATCTTTGTTCGGTTCTTACCTGTGTGAAGATAGCGTTCTTTCCTGTGGGATCTTTGTTCGGTTCTTACCTGTGTGAAGATAGTGTTCTTTCCTGTGGGATCTTTGTTCGGTTCTTACCTGTGTGAAGATAGCGTTCTTTCCTGTGGGATCTTTGTTCGGTTCTTACCTGTGTGAAGATTGTGTTCTTTCCTGTGGGATCTTTGTTCGGTTCTTACCTGTGTGAAGATACTGTTCTTTCCTGTTGGATCTTTGTTCGGTTCTTACCTGTGTGAAGATACTGTTCTTTCCTGTGGGATCTTTGTTCGGTTCTTACCTGTGTGAAGATTGTGTTCTTTCCTGTGGGATCTTTGTTCGGTTCTTACCTGTGTGAAGATACTGTTCTTTCCTGTGGGATCTTTGTTCGGTTCTTACCTGTGTGAAGATAGTGTTCTTTCCTGTGGGATCTTTGTTCGGTTCTTACCTGTGTGAAGATAGCGTTCTTTCCTGTGGGATCTTTGTTCGGTTCTTACCTGTGTGAAGATAGCGTTCTTTCCTGTGGGATCTTTGTTCGGTTCTTACCTGTGTGAAGATAGTGTTCTTTCCTGTGGGATCTTTGTTCGGTTCTTACCTGTGTGAAGATACTGTTCTTTCCTGTGGGATCTTTGTTCGGTTCTTACCTGTGTGAAGATAGTGTTCTTTCCTGTGGGAACATTGTTCGGTTCTTACCTGTGTGAAGATACTGTTCCTCCCCTTTGGGATCTTTGTTCGGTTCTTACCTGTGTGAAGATAGTGTTCTTTCCTGTGGGATCTTTGTTCGGTTCTTACCTGTGTGAAGATTGTGTTCTTTCCTGTGGGATCTTTGTTCGGTTCTTACCTGTGTGAAGATACTGTTCTTTCCTGTGGGATCTTTGTTCGGTTCTTACCTGTGTGAAGATAGTGTTCTTTCCTGTGGGATCTTTGTTCGGTTTTTACCTGTGTGAAGATAGTGTTCTTTCCTGTGGGATCTTTGTTCGGTTCTTACCTGTGTGAAGATAGCGTTCTTTCCTGTGGGATCTTTGTTCGGTTCTTACCTGTGTGAAGATAGTGTTCTTTCCTGTGGGATCTTTGTTCGGTTCTTACCTGTGTGAAGATAGTGTTCTTTCCTGTGGGATCTTTGTTCGGTTCTTACCTGTGTGAAGATAGTGTTCTTTCCTGTGGGATCTTTGTTCGGTTCTTACCTGTGTGAAGATAGCGTTCTTTCCTGTGGGATCTTTGTTCGGTTCTTACCTGTGTGAAGATTGTGTTCTTTCCTGTGGGATCTTTGTTCGGTTCTTACCTGTGTGAAGATAGTGTTCTTTCCTGTGGGATCTTTGTTCGGTTCTTACCTGTGTGAAGATTGTGTTCTTTCCTGTGGGATCTTTGTTCGGTTCTTACCTGTGTGAAGATAGTGTTCTTTCCTGTGGGAACATTGTTCGGTTCTTACCTGTGTGAAGATAGTGTTCTTTCCTGTGGGATCTTTATTGGGTTCTTGTCTATGTTCTGATGCAGCTCTTCTATTGATAAATAACTTTGGTAAATGGTCTGGTTTCCTATGAAAGCAAGGGAGTGAAAACAATCACCTACAATATGAACAAGACCCAGTTTAATAGTTATTGATTTTGCTAATTTCATATGATACCTCACAATTTGTCCTTGACAAGGAAAGCTGCTACAACCTGTACCTGTTATCACAGGTAAAACACAAGAAAAAACACACATAAACACACAACTGTCAATTTTGGAATCGATTTCAAACATAAAAAGGCAAGTTTTCACATGCATTCATCTATCAATCGGAAAATAATGTATCTATTTCAGTATTGCAAAATGCTATGACTTTTTTACTTTCTAATCTTGAAATCTTTCAGAACAACTGCACAAGATATAAAGCATAAAACCCAGGCTTTTTGAAAATGTCCGGCTTACCCTGCCTCCGACTGGGTCAAGAAATGCTGGATCAGGCTAATTCTCTTCTTGGATAGTGGAAGAAACTGCCGTACCATATCGAGACAAGATCGGAAGGAGCCGAGGGAATACTCCCAGACTGGAACTATAAAATGGATCACACTGTCCAGGAGTTTAGAAAATCTATAATTAAAAATAATTAAAACAAATTTTAAGCAAGATTTGAGGATGTGTATATGGTGTCATAGAGGTGTAAAACCAGGGTACCAATAATATGAGATAGACCCCCCGCTTTAGTTAAAAGTTTCATCTCAGTCAGTAAATATGACAGAATTTTCATTATTTTGCAAACTATAAATTCAGTATTTGGACACCTGGTACGGTGTCATACTTGGCATGTACTGACATTGTAATGACATTACTGACTCCCTTCTTTGCTGTGAGCAAAGTTGGGAAGAAATTTTGCATGAAATTATGACACTGTTGATCTAGCATGCCTCAACCGATTTTGAAAAAACAAATTGTGACTGACCTTCTTATGACTAAAATAGTCATAGGGTTATATTTGTTTGCACACAAATAATGTCTGAATTTTGTTTAAGAATATATGCGCTTTTCAATTTCTTCTTTATCAAATTTTCATGCTTTACCTGAAATTTCCGTACATTAATACAAATCTGTGATATTATTTAAAAGCTCAATGCATCTGTCTTTCAGGCATATTACCATGTGACTTATGAAAGATTCCGTGTTATGGAGCGGTAAAGCCCCCACACAGATTGATGTATTTGACCACGGTATACCTGTGGTTTGAAGACAAACATGCATCTACAGACTAAAACATAATGCCTTTAACCTTTGTGTTGTAAACTACCATTAGCTACTACGGTGAATCTGATACAGATAAGCGGAACATGGCAATATCAATAATTACAAATATTAAAAAAATAGAAACTGCTCACCCCAGATGAATCAAAGATAATCAACAGAAAACACAGCCAACGGTAAAATTATAGATTTTCTCACATCTAAGCAAGATTACTGAATACTAACAGTTCTAATTAAGTGCATTCTTTGTTTCCCGGCTGGCGGGGGATTGTAAGTTGCAAAACCTCAAAAGTCGTGGTTTTTCAAACAGAAGCATATTGCACAGAAACATATTCCCAGACAAAGCTTTTCCATACACTACCTTAGCAACACAAGAGCTCTGTGGTATAGTTGATCCTGATTAAAGGCTTCCAGTCTGGGATACCTGAAGGAAATATCAGAAATAAAGATTAGACGGTGAAAACAGTTAATGACTAATTAAAGCTGTGCTTTGTTCTTGTAATTAACAAAAGTGTTCGACTATTGGTCGGCATAGCACTGATGTAGTACATGGCAGCTAGTGCTGATCCAATTCTGAAAGAATTACATTTGAATAATTACAAATCAGGACTTGCAAGCAGCTTAAAATAAAAATGAGAGATGGTTTTGAGATTTTTTCTGTGGTTTTTCAATAGTTTATTTCTTTGGAGTGGTTTGATCCCGATTAAAATCTTCCAGTCTGGAGAATCTGAAGGAAATGTGGTAACAATTAGAGCAAACTGTTTATGAAAAATTAATAGCTAGTGTCTTGTTTCTTGCAATTTACAAATGAGACTTTGCCAAGATGTAAATGATGTATCAACTTCTGAAGCAAATCGAATTACAAATACAACTTGCAGTGAGGTTAAAAAAAAAAATTTAAAACTTGGTCCAATATTTTTGGAAAGGATTTTTTTCCCTGTTATCTTTGGGAGCGGATATGAGGTCGGTTGAAAAGGTATTTTTGGTGTGAAATATGGCCAGGATTTCTCATTGCTGTCGCTAAATATTTATCCAGTCCACCTACGAAAGAGTATTCAGACCAAATCTTAAAACTTAGAGCATTATCAAACATGGCAATATTGTTTAACTCACTGACCTGACAAGTTCTTCCTTACAGAATGTATCTTTCAGTAGCCCAAGTTCTCTTTCTTTCAAAGATTTGATTTTAATACCGTGTATCCTGGTATCAACACCATCATCTGTAAATTAAAAATAAACTTCTCCAATTAATGGTCGTTATAAGGTCTTTTAATCAGCAATACTTACAAAACCAACAATTGGCTTTTAAATAAACAAACACAAAAATGTAAAACATATTTTATAATTAGATGCAAAATTTAAAAAAAAACCGGAAAATATGTATGATAATGCTAATGAAAACCATTATGGAAATTTTGTATGGCATATAAATTGCTGCATAAAATTACATTGACTTTTAAAAAAGTGATCAGGAGAAAACACAACCAGTAACAATGAAACATGTTAAAGTAAAAGAACATGTATGTATTTGTATGTATTTTAGATCCTCCTGCAAGCAGGAACTCGCGAAGAAGCCATCATTGGCTTATCAAAGCCGCAAGCTGACCAAAGTCAGTCTCTTACATTAAACGTCCATGATTATGAATTGTCAATTGTCAAGAACTCTGTAACTGGACAACATACATTAATCTTGTAGTGACTCAAACTCTGGACCTTATGATTGGAAGGCACCAGCGTCATCCACTGAGCTGGAACATGGACCAATGTGGAACATGGACATGAAACATGGACCAATGGAACATGGAACCAATTTAAAGGGGCTTTCACACACCTATATATACAGTATAGGTACTATATGGGTGAAGTTAACACGTTTGGTCACATTTCACCACTAAAATTACATATTAAAACATATCCTACCAGAGTCACACCCAGTCTATAGTAGTTGGTACTCATAACTGGCATGACTTGAAAGGTGGAATAATTGTATCTAGTCCAGGTTTTCCCTAACTTTATCTCCCCACGAACCCCCTGTGGATGTCAGAGTTGTCCATGAACCCCCAACTTTTCGAGACACGATCTGAGTCATTATTATACTATAATACTCCCAACAGTGCTTCGTAAAGGTCAAGATCATAGTGTAATATTGTTCTGTCATGCGTACACTAACTTCACCAACGTCATGCGGCCTGTGTCTGTTTCATAATTCAGTCATTTATCACATGCACGGTACGGTACTACTATGGCAACATATGCGTATGGAACGCAAAAAGAGTTTGTTGATAGGTACAACTTTTGTACATTACTAAATTATATGATATATCGGACTTTAACTAGTACAACACAAAATACTCTAGTTTTGATTTTCAGAAACATCTCATGCACCTCATGGGGGTTCTAGTCCATTGTCTGCCCATACTCCAAGCTAGGCCAGCCAACAGTATTCTTGGGACAATATCAGAATGCCAGGTACAGACACTGATACTGAACACTATTAAAGACTAACAGTACAATGTGTTAGGCAGATCACACAGTATTTTTTGTGTGAATTAATGTAATTAAGTAGACTTTGAGAAAAGCTGCACTAGAAGCAGGAACCGTTTTTATCGTGCGACTTTACAATGACGAAAAACATTTCTTAACATAGGCTTCATAATATAGAGCATATTTACTGTAATTAAACAAATGTCTAAACTTTGCATCAATCTCATGGCTACAATGTTTTTCTTTATTCATAGAGTAAAAAAGTCAAACCCATTTTTACCTTCACAGGATTTGATTTGAATTTCGATATAAGCATAAAACTTTTTCACATCTTCGAGAACACAGTAATCACCGGTAAATGACCTAGAAGTAAAGAGAAAACAGCATAACAAACTGAGTATCATTTTGATGACTTTATTCCTAGTCCCAGATATCACCAGTCACAGATATGACTAGTCAAAATAAAATAAAACTGTTAGTAAACTGCTTATCCACTAGAGAGCCTGTGTAATAGAATGTGTAAAAGTAAGTTGGCCTGACGTTATGACTAGACACAGATATGACTATTACAGATATATCCACAAATTCTGGTCTGTCAACAATTACTGGGTAAAACCTGGCAAACTTACTGCTCGATGTGGACATCATTCAGCTTCACCATGACATCCAATTCCCCGCCCATCACGATAACATGGATCGGCATGTAGTTGTCATCATGGCAGTCTACTCCAATGTAGAGTTTCCTGTTGAGATGGCAAGTAACATTGAGAAGTATTTATCAACATTTTGGTGCGTGGGAATTGTTAAGACTCTTTTTCTATTTCCTACTTTTATCTCTTAGGTACTTTGTATTAAAGACATCATAAATCATATAATATGTAATTAAGACATACGGTATGGCTTATATACAGCATAAAGGTATACAGTATAAATTTAAGCATACTGTGTGATATGTAACTGCAGTGGTACGCACTTGCAGTTTTTTTTGTGCAAAAGTTTCTCAAACACAAGTTTAAATCTACACAGAGTTGCAGGATCTGTCAAGAACAAAGTCACATACCACACCTATCAAAAGTGGTGAATAGTTACTAAACAAATTGGATCATACTTCTTAGACCACATATTAACTTTGAGAGATTAGTGTTAATTTGCAGGTTTAATCTATCCTTTAAAGTTGAGTGCCTCCATGTATTTGCTTGCAAATGGAATTTTTGTATTTATAAATGAGAAAGATCCTGCTTGCATCAAAATGTCAGATCCACTATTTAAACTGACCAAGTGGACATTTTTGGTTTTGAATAGAAGAGGCCCCTCAGGAGGTGAGGGGAGGGGGGTGGGGGTGGGGGTTGTGGGTAGAGTTGTCCATAAGAAAGACAATCTTCTTTGACAACAGTATCTGTAATGTTAGTTGAACAACGGATTTGATTTTAGAGACATTCGTTTCTCATTAACCAATTGATGGATTTCCACTTACTTTACAATGACACCTTTCCTCATGGTCAAACGGATCCAGTGTTGTCCCTGCCTCCCATCACTCTCCCAGTACGTGCTTGGGTCGCTGTCAGTGAGGCATGCTGCACTTTCTTCATCCTACAGCGAATAGGGATGCATAAAAGCAATAGTTTTGCAAAGAAATATCCCAGTGCTAATAATAGCTTAATATAGCTAAAATATTAAGAGATCTGTTTCTAGTTCGGAATGAACTTAAAAATAAAAAAACCCTGAAGTTATTATTGTGTATCCATGGAGGTAAGGCCACATGACTCACTATGACAAGTTTGTACTGCTGGACTGTAACTTAGCTTTGTATATTAGTGTAAGATTCAGTTCCTGTTGGAGTCTCAATGGAGCTTGGGAGGCCATTCTCTTTTTGTTCAAGATTGTTACAAATTTTACATCTTTTTGTCAAAATCTAACATTTCATCAATTGGCAATTTTCTGCATTTTGAGAGCTTTCATAAATTAGGCAAACATATCTTCTAAGTCAACATATTTAAGAAACTAAGTAACACATTAAATGTGAAGAAAGCAACAATTTCATGGAAAAAAAATTCTCAATTTTTTCACGACTAATGTAAGCACAGACCCACATTCCACTGACTAGGTTCACTTGAGTTTAGAGACCTGTGCAACATTTGATAGAAAAGCTACAACAGTAAGTTACGGCATAAATGTCTCTGTTCTCAAACTGAGTAACAAGCTGGATGTTATAGCCATGGTTATGTGAGGTGTTTATACAGTATCTCATATGAGAGTGTTGCAAGGCCACGGACGAGTAATGTAGGCCATATGTATTTAAGTTTTGTTCTACGCTACTGTGTAACGCAACAGGATAACAATATGTCCTATTGCTGGATGGATGGTGGATGATGCTTAACACATAATGGAAACAACGCCAAGCAACGCTTTTTAACCAGTGCCCGAAAATATATTTTCACAGAGGACAGGAACTTACCCAGCTGGATGAAACTGCCACTGCTTCCACGTACTGCTTAACGTTGCCTAGTTTCTCGTTCTCTTGTACCACGTGTTCGCTGAGAAATTTGACCATCTCTTCATCGCATTCGATATCCCAGTTTCCGGGGACTTCCCGTAGATCCTTAACAGCTTCATCATCGGTCGGCTGAATCTTTACTGGGTCACCTAAGGTCAAACTGTACTTCACTTCGATAACTTGGTCCCAACTTTTGAAGAAAGGAAGGATATATGATGGGTCATAAAGATAGGTCATCTGACACATTGCTCTGTGAATACTGTAGGTCACAAAGACCACAACCATCACTGGATTGTGCCATTAAAACCCCTTGTTCCTTTGCATAATTCCTAAATAGCATCTTTAATACCAGAACACCAGTTTGCGACACTTAATTCAGGGCTTTTCTTTTTTCTTTCTTCAACATCTGGGAACAATTTCTTTGCTCCACACTCTTCAAACTTTAATGTTACTTGAGACTTAGCTTAAAAATGAGTCCCCTGTTTATCTTTTTACACATACAACAGATCATACTGCTAAATACTGTTATTCTTCTTAGAAGTAAGCTGGGTCATGCACTTTTCCTGTAAAATATGTGTAAAGCATTATACGTCAATAGCTAATATTACTGTAGCTATGAGTGTTTGAACAGTACATCAATACTTTTTGGAGTGGCATTATGGGAGAAGGGAATTCAGTTCCTCTCAGATGCCCCCCCCCTACCCCTAATATTCCCAACTACAGGCAAGTCATCTTAATAGATGTTTGCACCAATTGCAAACAAGTAATATGCATTCAACAATGTACCACTAGTCTTTTGTCCCCTGGAAATTGTTCATAGTATGTATGCCTGAAAACTCTATTTATTGTTTCTTCAATTTAAACTATTTGAAATTTGAAATCCATTTGTCAGTTTGATATATCTGCTGATATCTGACATATATGCTATACTTTCATGATATTTTTAGTATATGAAATGGTATTGAAAATATTGATTAATTCACAAACTCAACCAGCTGCTTGAACTTTGTTGCAAGCTCCGACAGGGTTTTGGTAAATAAGAAAGACTCTACAGTATATATGTATTTAATATGCTCATGTCTGTTACAATTACCGATCTAAATGTTTCTGACTTCTGCCATACAAATATTCATGAGCTGGTGTTACTTTATCAGGAACTATGCGGTGAAATTTGGGGGGATCATCTGCACTCGTCCTGCTATCAAAAAGAATGATCCAGCCGTCCGTGGTAATCGTCTTATTAGGAAACAGTTTCTGCAGGAAAGTCTGAAAAATATATAGATAAATGAAATATGGGATTAAGTATTACCTGAAAACATTATAAAGAGGTGATAAGCCTCATAGCCCAGGATTGTTATTAGGCCATTCATTATAAGGATTGTCACTGTTTAACATCTCACCCAAAGTGGACTTGCTTGGTTATTGGATTTCTTCTAGTGTACGTGAAGAAGCATTGAATTAGAGGATCAAGTGTGGAGACCCTATGCAATTTGTATGCCATTTGGCAATTACAGTGAGTTCACTGGTCTTTATTCGAAAAAGACTTTCATTAAGGGCATTTAAGACTCGCCCCAAATCGCGTGCGGCCATCTGAAAAAGTTAACTTTCCGTTGCCTTCAAGTGAAGTTTTTATCTTGTTGCTATAAAATGCAGTCAGTACTTAATGAAATGTGATACCTTGTTATCTTTTATGTGGACCTGAGATGCCCATCGCTGTATGTAGACTGTGTTGTGGCTATTGACCAAAACTTCATGCATTGACAGTACACTAGTGTCTAATTATTGACGTTAGCAAGCTGTGTGTGTATTTTCTGGGATCGATGGTGGTGTCTAACACTTCTGTTACACCGAATGAAATGTTTCTTTGTGCGCGAGTCTTCAATGCCTTTAAGGTACAGAAGTATTGAAACAAGCAATAAGCTAAAATACTCCATTTGAGCAGCACCAAACGGCTACAACACTCCCCCAATCTGAATAACGTTAGTAGAGTAACAGGAATCTGCTCCCCTATATTCCCACACCCCCCACCTACCTTCTGACCCCATACAAATAAAAAATACAGAACAAAACCCAAACTCATCATCAAGTTTAATTACAACATATGTGTTTATAACTGACCTGTTTAATTTTCATCCACTGTCCAGCACTTGTGTAAACTTCTTCACCACTTCCTTCAATTACTGTATCTTTCGTAGAATGAAATGACCCTATAACATGTCTTGACTTCTTCCCACTCACTTCATGTTGGTTTATGTTAACAGGCTGTGAATAGACCACAATCTTCTCCCCGAGTTTTGTAACTTTGTACTGCAACTGTCCGGGTACGTAGCAAAATGCCTCGGGTAAGGGTAATGCAGCATGAAACTTTTGTATACATTCTTGTAAGCAGCGGATCTTTGCTAAAGTTACTCTACTTTGAGGGCAGACAGGTGAAATCATCTTGGCTGATGCTTAACGGCAAACTCTGCGATAAATATCATGTAACTATTCCTTCATTTAGTCAATAGTATTACTAAAACTTAGGTCTTAATTTGACTGGGCTTTCTCGACGGTAGGCTACAGAGCCTATAGCATTACACATTACAGACAAGCCTAACGTTATGACTTCGTTCAGTCCTGCAACTTAGTAATGTCTCCAAATTTCCTAGTCCTACACCATTGCTAGAGTCCATTTAACATAATAATTTCACGTATAACTAGATAGAGTACTTGACAAAAGTATTCATCATTAACAGAATTAAAGATTTTTTTTACCGAATTCCATTTGATACGTGTGCTACATCAAGCTCAAGGTGTTTACGGACAGAATGGCTTGACGGAATTGTGTATGTACAGCGATCTAGGAAAAGCTAGCTAAAATCACTTTGGGGAAAATCCCGTTAAACGTACAGTATCCCCACACGTCGTGTTATGGAACGCAAAACGTGACATTACGCTAAGAACACGCACTGGTGTGACAAATGAAACACTCTTACATACTTACACATACACGCTACTTTCTTTTATTGCCACAAGAATCACACCGTTATGCAGAAAGACAAAATATCACCTCTGGTGGTATTTCATTAACTTAGCTCGACTAGATTCGAACGATACAAAGAATGAATATTGACATATTTCACAACCTTTCACGGTAAAATTTGTTTCTTCATAACGCCTCATTGAATACTTTTGTAAAGCAATGACCTGCTCTACCACTAATAATAATTCGAAAAACTTCCTCATGAACTGATATTTTTTTCAGATAAAATAGTGAGTATCGTTTGTTATGAAAGATATTAAATTGTAATAGAAGTACATCTTACGATTAATCATTTATAAAAGTTGTTTTCTCTTTACCATGAATTAAATGTTCGAAAGTTACAATTAATCAGATAAATTATCATTATCATGTGTTATAAAAGATATTAAATGTTAGATTCTCATCAAACAAATGTTAGAAAGTAACAACACAGTTAAATAACCTAACTTTCAAAAGATAATACCAAAAAAATTTCATGATATTTTTTAAACACCATACTTAATCCGTGCTTGCTTTCTCTTGACTCACTTTATCATGTTTGTATAAAATACGCACATCGTCCAATCTGCCCAGAACACTTTCTGTTATCTGGGTGTGTTCATTCGAATGTATGATTTGAATTGTATTCGAATTTCGTTTCATTAGTGAACTTGAAAAAAAAAATAATGAATCAAATATCATTGTGAGGATAATATGTTACGTAGGATGTCAAATTATAATATAATTACATCTTAATTTAACTTATTTATACAAATTGTATTTGCTACCATTATATAAATGTTGGAAAGTAATAAGAAACTAAAATAACATAATTGCAAGAAAATAATACCACGTACATAGTTTCCAAATACTTCTCATCATTCTAAAACAATGTATTTACTCTATGTCTTTCTTACTCTGTTAGCTCAAATGTATCTCATTGTTTTGTTTATAACAAGCCCGTTCTCAAATCTGCCAATGTGCTCTCATATCTCGAAATCTTCTTATCTGTATCTTCTTTCGAATCATGATTTGAATTCCATTCGAATCTCGTTTCGTTAGCATTCAAATTAATAAACGCAATTCATTCAATAAATTATTAGTATCATTTGTGGTATGAAGTAAGTAAATATTAGATTCATATCTAACAGATGCTTGAAATTGTCAAACATAGTACTAAAAATGTATTTTACAACTTACATAATCTGTATTTGATTTTTGCTCACATTTATCAGTTTTGTATATTATAAGCTCAATCTGCAATATATGCCATACCGAAATCTTCTCACTTGAGCCTTCTTTCTAATGTACGATTTAATCTTCTAATAAAAAAACTTAAAGGATTACGAGTATAATTATGATAAATCATTTTGTAACTGTTTTTCCCCCCAATCATCAAGTTATTGTTCGAAAGATTCAACTGAGTTATTAAAGTCATACTTCGATGACAAATACATTTTAAACTGAAAAACAATATTAGCCTTTCTTTCTTGCTCCTTACGCTGTTGTCTATAGGTACGAATATAATATTGTATTACTTGTGATGTCGCATAAATGTAAATGCAGAATGTTATGTAAATATTTCTCCTATAAGTACAGTACCGCGATCAACTCTGATGGAAACTAATTTACGCGCTTACGGCAATCCACCGGATATGCCTATAATTATGGTAGCTATACTATAAAAAGGGGAATGCCCATGTTTGTGACATACAAGCTAGGTCACTTGTCTTAAGGAACTCGATCGTCATATTTTTTTGAGCTCTTTAGCTCATTACCATTTCTATAAAATGATAATTACATCAACATACCCTTTTGTCTTATCTACATACAGTGGCGTAGGAAGGTACTTTTGAGTGGGGGGGGGGGCTGAAGACTGATGGCCGGCCTGGGGGAGGGGTCTAAGGAGAGGGGGTGTCCCCCTCCCCTTTGGATTTTTTTTGCATTTCCAGGTGGCCTCAGATGCAATTTGGTGCAATATAGCACACTTCAACACCCACTCCATTTTGTAAAGAATTTTGCATTTTCACCTGGCCTTAGATGCAATTTGGTGCTTCAAATGAGATTTTTTTTCTCATTTGGAAATGAAAAAGGGGTTTTCTGACTTGCGGAGCGGGGGGCGGAACGATACTTCCGCCCCCCATATTTTTCACTGGGGGGGGGGGGCTGGCGCCCCCCAGCCCCCCCCGGTTCCTACGCCCTTGTCTACATACTTTCCAGGAAATTGTAGGTTGGAGATGCATATCCATGGCGCATAACTGCGGTCTTACCAATATAATTATGTTAGCCTTCTCCACGTGTGATTAAAAGTTATCAGTGTGTAGAATGCCACATGTAATGGTACGTTGATTGTTCTTAGTCTACAACACAACCTCTGTGATGCAATAACTTATTTAGTATCATGCTCACAAGCGAAACTCGTCTTTATATTGAGTTGTGTACTGCGAACAGAACGACGCGCGCGCTCTGAAAGTCACCTTGCCAAGGACTCCTCACAACGTCAAGTAGTAGTATATATAGTTGAGTCTCGTCTATCCGACATGATCAGTGATTAACCTCCGCTACGTATCACGATCTTGCGCAAGGTTAATGCTTCCTCGAAATTATTGCTTTCAGCGTCAAACGTCTGAGTAGGTATCTGGCTCTACCAGATATTAACTTCTTGGGACATACCCGGCCGTATTCGTACTTGCACGCATTTCATTTGTCCTATATATTTTTGGAAATTGATGTTAATATGAATTTATAACTTGCACAGTTGTAACAATTTTAGCCAACTTAACCGATAACGGTCGGCATAGTTAAAGGTTTTAAACTGTTCATAGTTTTCGACTTTTTGAGAAGGGTACGTCATATAAACGAATAAAGTAGTATATTACGTGTAGCCTATAAAGGTATCTACAGCCAACAGCGTATCAAAATTCCAAAGGAATTTTAATATCTGACTTCAAATATTACTAGTATACGAATATGATGCTCCTCGTTACAACCTGGCCTGTGAATCTGGACGAATCGTGAACATTTTGTGGCAATATACCGAATTGAATCAGATTCATTGCCTGGCCAATGATCATGTTCTTAGAATTTTACTCTGTTTCGGGAGATTCAAAAGCGTTAGCTGGGTTTTATCGTGTAAGTTTTTTTTTTTGCTTTATATTATGCGGACAATTTAGATATGAAACGAAGAGAGGTACTTATCCTTGATATCTTATGATCTGCTTTTTGTAATAGCGTCCGTATAAGAGCGACTCTGTTTGACTGTTTCCAATGCAAGTATAATTCTCTGTGAAGTAGCTTACACGGGAGATCTCTGATCAGTTACGTCATCAAATCGGCGCTACAGTACATACATGTTGACGTTGGAGAAAACTTTTTGGCGTCCCATAAGTACTGCCATCGGGTAAAAGTAGTAAACAACTTTGTTTCTCACACCTGTGTATGTAACTTATGCAAACGTCAGTACGGGTTGTTTACTAGTAGTATTAACAATTCTACGCCTACACGACTCGTCCAATAACATTCTGACTACGTACAACACTGCAATTAGTCGCTAAACTTTTTAGCTTGTAAACAATAATTCCTGTAACACTCAAAAAGAAGAGGTATGTTACTTGTTATTCTTCGCCATCACACCATTCCTTTCTAAGTTCGGGAACAAATCATATAACTGTGCTCGTAGTCGTAGGACCTACCCAGTGACAGACATCGGCGGATAGGATACTGTAACAGAAACTAGAATAGGCTAGGCTATACATTATACATGTTACTTGTTACTAAGTTATATTGTTAGTATTAGCTGGCAAGGGCTCATAAGCTTAGGCCTCTGTATTTACATCAGGCCCCTAGGTTACCATTGGCCGCAAGCGTTAGGTGGTAAATTGTTTGATGTATACATTGACATAAACCTGAATTCTAGCAAGTAACCTTACAAAAATGGGTGGCTTATGAATATGAGTATGACTTTGGCCTACTTGTTAACTTGCCTTTCAATCTGTTGCTCCAGCCTTCAAGTAAACCATCAGGGGATGTAGTGCCATTCTGCCATTGTTACATACCGCCATACCTTTCTACACCTTTCCACCATAGGTTTCGGTCGTTTCCGCCATGGCGGAAAGGCTCGAAACCTACTGTATGGTCGAAAGGTACGTTTTAGGAATGGATTTTACCCTGGTGTACAGGAATGTATCAGTGATACTTTCTTTGAATCGTGTGGAAGAATAGGTACACTGTTTCAAATATAATGGTTCACTTGATAGACTTGAGTTGTGGTTTAGAAAAGATTGGGGAATTGATACACAGTCGTTAATGTACAGGTTGATGAATAGTATTGATTGTAAGTTCGTAAGAGTTGATACACTGTCTTCTGTTTAAATTAGATTGATTGTTTATTAAGCTACATACTGTTTATTACACCTCTGCTGTAAGTTTCTGACAGTGACATTGTGGTTTTTAACCGCAAGTGAACAAATTCACAGATTTGTGAACAGGAATAGTACTATTTTATGTAAAATAACAGCAATTGCAGTTTTATGTATCCTCTTGAATTTCTGTTCAGATTCTTGTTTTGTATTTTTCCATTTCCTCTCATCTTTAGATAATACGATGCGGTACAAGAAAAACTTTCAAAATGGGTAAAAC
Source organism: Apostichopus japonicus (assembly GCF_037975245.1). Taxonomy (NCBI): domain Eukaryota; kingdom Metazoa; phylum Echinodermata; class Holothuroidea; order Aspidochirotida; family Stichopodidae; genus Apostichopus; species Apostichopus japonicus. The sequence goes on from NC_092562.1 coordinate 2,313,148, forward strand.
TTGGAAGATTTTATCGAGACAAAAGAGTCATATAGAAAAGTGCAGATCAAAACGCTCAACACCCTTTCTTCACTGGAACTTTTTATGGGTGTTAACATTTCTTAGCCTTCATCTTTTTCTTTGTGTGAATGCTGAAGAGCAGGTGGGAGAAGGTAGGACAGTATACAGTACATATATAGTATATGCCATTCTGCTCTAGCTCAATAGAAGCTATTTTAGTTAGCATAATGGCAGCATTTAACCTCTGTCAAAGTTATCAACTCTTTATTGTTTTTTTTCTGTCTTGTATGTCGCTTGCATAGTTTCATTTAAAGGAAAGTCTCAGAGAAATGTAGAGTAATGGTGGTTGAGGTTATCTGAGGTTAAGTTAAGTTAGAGAACAAAAATTGTGTCACAAGAACCATTTCTCTGAGTTTGACAGTTGAATTCTTACTTGGTTTATGTGGCCTTTCAAACATTATGATGGCGGGCCTTGACATACTTGAACGCTAATTACTTGTTTAACTGTCTGATCTATTTGTAATGTTTTTGCTGTTTGTTTAGACTTGATCAAGTCTGTTGATGACTTCAGCTTGTGTATATTTGAATTGAGCCAATCAGTATCGTGATGTAAACATTATACTGTGTGCCTACGCTCATTAAAGCTGAGTAAATCAAATTGGATGGAAAAGGAATATTTTCACTAGAGCTTTTAATTTTTGACAAGTTCCTCTCAGTACAGTAGCTAAGTTATATCATTTTGAATTACTTAGATAAGTTGCCTTTTACTTCTTCCTTTGTTTTCAATGTTTCTATATCAAATGCTCACTAATTTGCATTTCGTATTTGGGCAATTTACGTACATACAGCAACTCAAGAAACAATTAACACAATTGTGATCGACTTTGCTGGATTAAGGGGAAACTTTGCAACGACAGATTTGCCACAAGAGGCAGTGTCACCCCAAAAGCCGAAAGTACCAGAGTCACAGCAAGAACCAATATTACCACAAGTTTTACCAGAAGAAACATCAACCACCTCTCCTGCAGTGTATCAAGGTATGTTAACTCAGAATTAAGGGAAATCCATTCTTTTGTTTAAAACAGCTACTGTAGTCACTGTATGCAAATTACAAATGTATGTCTGACTTTTGCACTGAACTGTTAATGTGGCTCCAAGGAACCTCAACAGAAGGCATTCTCACATCATATCCTATCTAGTTCTGCGATACCGACAAGTAGCAATCGTTGAGTCTAGATCCTATAAACGAGACCAGGAATGATCACTACTAGCAGATGAAATTTGGTGAGAAGGTATTGAAGAGATTTCTGGAAACGTATTTTCGCAGCGATCGTTTATAAGCTCACCAAAACTTGTGTTTCTGAAGTACTGTTTATCGTTCTGCTAAATTGAAGAAGTGGAACCTTGAACTTAGTCAATCACCCAGCAATCATTTTGATTATCCTAATCTGAGAGAAATATGTGATTTCACTACACAAATTTCTCATGCAACAAATTTAAGGTGATGATTTGTTGTTTCATTTTTAAAGTTTGTGCCTGTATCTTCACCGTTTCTGGTTCCATTTTGAAGAACTCACTGTAATTGAAATGGTGAAGATTAACAGTACCTTGTCTTTCTTTTAACGTCCACAACTGGTATCACCCAACCGCCAAGTAGCAATCGTGACCAAGTTAAACAAACAAAATTGCAGCGGTAACGATGACTCCTGGCAGCATTTTGGTCACAATACTGCTTGTCATAGTCCAAGAGAAAGCATTTGCTGGAAGGTATTAGAAAAAGAAAGATGGGTATTTGGATGTTCTGAGAATTCAGATTATAACCAACTTAAGGCCTGAACAACTAGAACATCTGAACAAATCATTTTTACTGCCATGATGGTGTGTGTGCATTTGGACAACTCATCAATTAATGTACCAGAATTGGTCTTGTCATTTTTGTGTTTTAAATTGCAGCACTGCCCGAAATCATCCGCTCACCAGAAAACCTGACCGTGTCGATCGGAAGCCGTGTAACACTGCGATGCATGGCTACGGATTCTGATCAGGAGATACTCATCACCTGGTATAAGGGGGATGTAGAACTCCACCAAAATTCGTCTTCACGTATAAGCCTCAAAGGGCAAAGGTTGCAGGTCACGGACATTCGGTGGGAGGATAGGGGAATCTATTCATGTGAAGCAAGCAACAAGGACGGCCTCTCCGTCAGGTCTTTCCCCGGACGTCTGAACGTGGAAAAGTCTGTCGTCATCTTGAAGGGCATTCAGAACCAAACCGTGACCAGAGAGACGGTGGTCAATTCCACGTGCCAGATTGAAGGTTATCCGGAACCAGACATATTCTGGGAGGTGAACAAGATCCCTTACCAAGATCCAGTCACCAACAAACTGTATAACAGACAGTACTTTCTGTATCGTGCGCAGCGCACCATCAAACTGACCTGTAAGGCCTTCAACAATGTGTCGACCGTCGGTGTGAGGCGACGGCAGAGCAGCGGGGTCATCTACGTGACGAACCCTCTGAGCTACTGCAAGGACTACAACGGCTACAACTGTCAGTCTTACGGCTTTGGTCAGGTCTTCATCAACGGTAGCTTGGACAACCCTACAGGTAGCTTGGAGAGGATGGTTACAAGCTTTCTGGCAGACATGGACAAGTTGAAGATACCGTCGCACTGTAAGACGGCCTTCAGATCTCTCCTGTGTCATTCGGTCTTCCCTGCGTGCGACCGAAGAGATCCCGAGAACCTCAAGCCCACGACCGTCTGCAAGTATGTTCATTTGTAGATCTGTCATTACAAGAAAGATCTAGTCTTCACATGTATGTTTCCTCAGGTCAGAGGTTAGCTCTAGGTTATAAAATCACCTGAAGTACCAAAGTACTAATAACTGTTTGATAACAGGGAGAGAAACTTGGTCATACCATGATTACATCAACCTACTGTAGTTGAAAAGTCAACTTTGATGCTCACTATGCAACAGTTTACTGCAGGCTTAAAATGACAATTTTACTTTAAGATTATCCACTATAAGGGCTAAATTTGAGGTAAGGTTCGCAAATGTTTGAAGTTGATGCAACAAGTTTGGTATGTCAGGAGTGACCAGCAAAGACAGCAAATTTGCAGCTATAGTTAAAGGTCAAAAACTTGTCCAAACAGTGATGTACCCTCATATAACTGTTGCCATCAAATCTGTCGGGCCTACATCTTTAATACGTAAGATTTGTAAAATTGCTGTATGATATGGCATTTACAAAACAATACACTGCTTCTAGTTTCATTAATATCCTATATGAAAGAATCGTTCAGTTATCGTTCTTCGACAAAGCGACCACCTCATGAGATCTTGGGTCTTGGTAAGAGATCACCAGGTCAGAAAATGTGTCGTTAATAATTGGGGTAAATCGTCTGTAGCTTGCTAGTAAGAATTATCCAATTAGTTTTTGCTTTACACACAATGTACAGTAGTTACATTCAGACTCTACCATCCAATTAAAGTGCTAATATTACATAGCATGCCTAGCAGTTACATCTCCGGGAAAGATTGAACTGCAAGGGCCCAAGGTCATTTTTAAGGACATTGGGCTGACAAACAACACAAATTATGAGCCGTAAGTGGCTTTCTGCTATCGTTCTTTTGATTGCCAAACCTGTTCCCTTCTGTTTTCTCTTTGTTCAGTGAGGATTGTTTAGCAACACAGCACCTTGTGTGTCTGGACCATTGGAAAGAGATCCAGGCTATCAAAAGTCCCCTCCTGGAACTGTATCGTTCTTTCCCTAATTGCTCAGCCGATCCTTTCACGATCCAGGACACATTCTGTACGAGGACCGGATACTTTGATGGTAAGTCAGACGGGGTTGATTTGTCAGAGACGTCACATTTCTTTTTACGGTTATATACCTCAGAAATGGGGAACTTTCAGTATGTAATTAGCAGGTCTTCACGTGAAAAAAAATATTAAAGAAAATATTAAAAAATAAAATAAATAATTAAATAAATAATTAAATAAAAAATAAAAGGTCTTCACGTGATTACACTTTATGCTACATTTTTGGTTGAAATAGCTGCATACATTTGGTACCATACTTTGACAGAAGATTAAATCTGTGATTGTAATTGACTAAAACCCTGAACTATGAAGTTAATCCTCTCTTTGTCCCTCCACTGTTTATCCACCTCCTCTCCTCTTCCCCTGTTGGTTTCTTTCTTTCTTCTCTCCATCCCTTGTCTACTAATCCCCTTACATCTGTCTCTTTGTGTTCACCATGCTCATTAACCTGTCTGTATTATGTGTGTGTTTTTGTCCCTACTGTTACTTGTCATTTAGCCTTTGAAGAAGATCCTGCTAGGATTGAAACGTCAGGCCAACTTACTTTTACACAACTACGAAGTTAATAATTAACATTAAAGGAACACAATTATTCAGAAATTTTAGTTTGAAGAGTCATAGTTCAATAAAAAAAGAGAAAAATATGAGTGCTGGTAATATTTCTATTAAAACTATCCTGTTTTTCAAGATATTCCTTAATAGTACATGTAATCTGGAAGGATCATTCCTCTAGGGCTAAATTTATGAAGAGGATACCTTGTTTTGGAACCGTTCAGATTTCTTTATTGTCCTCCTCTCGCCCCCACCCTTCCCCTACCCTCCTAACCCATCAGCATACTCATGTTTCCTTCCTTTTTTTTTAAACGTGTCTTATGTTTCTGTTACTCCACAGATATGACATTACATCCAAGGACTGGTAAGTTTTTTGTTTTTAGTGTCTTCTTGATTTGCAGCTTTTTTTCTCCAGGTCTTAAAAACTTTTGAGGAAACCTTAATGATGCCATATGGAGTGCTCAAGCCGGCCCCAAACTGCCCTGACCGAGCAAGGCCCGACTCAACTCGGCCGTCATAACCTTTCTTTCGATAGCTACGAAGACCCTCATTCTTAATCCTGACCACACACAATGACTCTTTTTCTGTTAATAAATATCCCAGTGCTGAAATTTAGCTCAAATTTTCATTTCCCTGAGATTGGTTACGGACGTTAAAACTGTCCATATTCAGTCGTGAACCACTGCCAGAAATGAACTGCTGCACACTACTACTGACCGCGAGTTGTGAAGACACTACACGTAGTAGAGAATTTTCCAAATGAATGCGGACACGTCTTCATAACGGGCAAAATCTGGATCAGTGGTGGTAGACTCACTCAAATACACACTGCACGACTATAAATATTTTCTAAGTTAGGACCGTCGAGTTTAGCCAGGTCCCTTTCGGCAGGGCTGCATGGCGCTGAACCACAGTAAGAATTTTGTTGTTTTCCAATATGAGGGTGGACAGTTAGTTTATCTGGGTAGCATTTAATGAACTTCATTTGATCATGATAAAAGTTTGTGAGAGCCTTTGAAGACCACCATTATGATAAAAGTATTTTTGCAGATTTTTTTCCGACTGTGCGAAATGTGATGTAGTGAATGAAGAAGCGTATATTGATTCCTTACAGATCCTTTCACTGTTAAGTTTTCATCTATATATATATATATATATATATATATATATATATATATATATATATATATATATATATATATATATATATATATATATATCAAAGCCCAAGCATTGAATTTAACCCTCTCTCTTCAGTTAACTGCATGACCGGTAATGGCCACACTTACGAAGGACAACAAAATATCACAGAAAATGGAAGCTATTGCCAAAACTGGAATCAAGAGGTAAGATTTTTTATGATAACAATTTTTGGCAATTTGCCTCAAAACATTTAATTCAGGTAGCAACATGTTTCTTATTGCACTTCATTACTTTGTTTACTTCTTGGTAACCACTTGAACTTGCCATGCATTTCAATGACAATACGGGCATGTTTATGTGGAGTAAATTAGGCACACGATACTCTGTATATGAGCTCTGTGTGAGTAGTGGTAGTTGCGATAAATGTCAATACGAGGGACACTTTTACAAAGTTTCTCCTATAATGAAAGTATGCCATAATGGTTCGATTTTGCTGGCATCTAAAATGATATTGGCAGGTTTTATATTTCATTGGGGTAGTAAGATGGATGGGGTCATAGTATTGTTCGTGCTGGCTGTGAGGGTTTTTACGTAACTGGAGGGTAGTGATGATTTTAACCGAGATGTTGTATCCTCCGATTCCTATAAGTGGGTTGGACACTGGATTGACACTTATGTATGACCTAAGCTACATGTGGGTGTAGCATGGACCACCAATCCTGACCTGACATTACAGGGTTGAAAATGAATGTATGGCTTGTTATGCGATACATCTTGCAATATTATAAAAACTATGATGTATATGGACATTTTTACATGGTTACAACTCACCCTGCATAGTGCGAAGAAATCAGCTTTTCTAAAAATGAATACAATGTTATTGATGTTTTATGCGCTTACAACATGTATATCTGTGGTATACTTTCCATGAAAACATCATATTCAATAGTTGTCAAAGTTAGTCTTGGATAATTCACTTGTGTGATTGCACTGACACAACCTTTTCTCTCTTTTAAATCTTTTGTTTTTGATCTAATTCTCTTTGTTTTAAAGTTGTATCAGAAAGTCGGATACACACAGACGGTCTTCCTCGAGTTACAAAGCTCTCGAAATCACTGCAGGAATCCTGGTGGCCTAGAGAGTAGACCGTGGTGCTTTGTGCGGAAAGGGACGATGGAGAAACAGTACTGTGACATACCTACATGCGGTAATGAAATCCAGAGAGGTTGCCAGTATCAGGCAATGGCAAGAAGGGGAGGGGGATATGGTGGGGGTGGGAAGAGGGAAATTTAGTTATACTTTATTTGTCTTCTCAGAAAGGAAAGGAGGGGTGTGGGATGGGAAGATACTGTTACAGGGTGACAATTTTGATCACCTATGTCTGTCCCTATGCTGCAAATTGATGTCACACTAGAAATATGAGAGAAGATATGTTTTGGCAAACTTATGATGTTTGTACGGTCTACAAATTTAATACCTAGTTACCTAGTATTAATATTGGAAATTTTTAACCCTATCACCCCCCCCCCCCCCATGCTAGCACTTGTCTGTGTGATACCCTTGCATACACTTGTAAGGTATGTATCATTTTGATGGGGAAAAAATTAAGTTTTTCTATCTTTTTCAAAAATCTCTACAGTAATAGACTTTAATAATGGCTTATTTTATGTTTAATTATCATGAGATAACAAATCTAGCCCTATACTGTTTCACTTCTACACCCTCCGATACCCTATTTGACAACAGACAGCAAGCGTACAAAACGTTTATGTCTCTGAAAATAGATCACTTCCTCTATTCTGTATGAAGGGAAATATCATCCTTCTATTGATGTATTCACAGGTCCTGTTCCAGTTGTCACAACGACAAACTCCAGAGCCCCACCCATGGTCAGCTGGAGAGCTTTAGATGGAAATGGATTCACAAATAACAGGCCTGAATCACCAAATGAAGTCGCACCAGTGAACAGTTTGGAAATCAGTGGATATTTATTCATCATCTTTGCCGCTCTGCTTGTGCTACTGGTGATGGTGGCCGCGGCTCCCATCGCGATCCGCAAGTACAGGTCTCTGACCAGGTACCCACCCTATTCCTTTCCGAAGAGCTTTGACTTCCGAAAAGTTCCGCACAATCCGATGTTCGGCAAGAATTTCAACCGAAGTTTCAATCCCCTCTTGGAGAGTCTGGAATATCCTCGGAATGACATTGTATTCGTAGCGGACATCGGGGAGGGTGCATTCGGTAGGGTCTTCAAAGCCACGGCTGCAGACCCATCCACCGCCGATCAGAGGATGGTAGTGGCCGTGAAGATGTTGAAGACCAGCGCGTCCAGCGGAGTAGCCGAGAACTTTAATCGTGAGGCTGTCCTGATGTCCCAGTTCAACAACATCAACGTGATCAAGCTGTGGGGGGTGTGTTTCGTCGGAAGACCTCTCTGCCTACTGCTAGAGTTCATGGAGAAGGGCGATCTCCAGGAGTTCTTGCAAATGAAGAATCCTCGAAATCCGGAATATTTCGACAAGGAAGAATCGGAGACAGGCCTGCCTCGCAAGCTCCACATCAGTTTTGCTCGGCAAGTAGCCAATGGAATGGTCTACCTGTCGGACAAGCGTCTGGTGCATCGCGATGTGGCCACGAGGAACTGTCTGGTCAACGCGCTGATGCAAGTCAAAATTTCCGATTTTGGAATGGCCAGGTATCTCGAGGACGAGGATTATTTCATAGGCAGCAAAGATGAGAGACTGCCGGTCAGGTGGACTGCCCCTGAGTCCCTGTGGTACTACAAATTCACCGTCCTGTCCGATGTCTGGTCCTTCGGGGTTCTCATCTGGGAGCTTTTTAGCTATGCAGAACAGCCGTACGTCGGGATGAATCTGGAGCAAGTATTCTTGCAGACACAGCAGGGTCACCAGCTTCCCTGCCCAGAGGAGACCCCAGCCCCTATATATAATATCATGAAATCATGCTGGCAGTTGGACGAAACTCAGAGGCCTTCTTTCCAAACACTGAACAGTCAACTCACCCTGTTAGAGACGGGTCTCCACAGAGTAACAAGACTCTCTTCTAGCAGCGCTTAACTTCTTCCAGTTTTTGGCAAGTATTTCGGTTCTTTTCGCTTTCTTTTTTTTAATTCTGTACACCTCTTTCAAATATTTTGTTTATCTTAGAAATATATTTTTGTGTCTTGGTTTAAAGACGTTTTTGTTCACTTTTGATACGCTTTTGCAAAGGTTGAAGGCAATTTTTTATAATAATATTGTTCTTTTCATTTTTATCGTCATATCATTGCATTATCAAATCAAGTGCTTTTGCAAGGGTAAGAATAGATTAGGTTGTGAGCTCATGACGAGTTTTCTGTCATGTCTCGGAAGGGCCTGGAAAAGTTTCCCTTCACCTTTTGGTTTGTTTAATAACTTATTCTGAATAAAACAGAGCAAATTTAAGCATCATCTCCCTGGAGACAGAAGTTGATCAGTCTCCATAAAGAAAGGGATGATAAATTCGGATTCTAAAACAGAGACAAAATAGGGAAGTTTGGAAAGAACAAAGAATAGCAGTTTAATATTCTCTTAATTTTTGGAGGGTAATTAACCGCAATAATATGTGTTTGACAAACATGAACTACTGTACAGTAACTTTTCATTTAATCTGAAAATTTTGCATAAAACATTTGGAAAATAATTCAGCCGTGTGGTGACATGTCAATTCAGGCTTGTGTGGTATGATCAAGTTCATAAATTGTCTACTTTAGACAGTGATTTCAATTCTGTAAACAGCTTCTTATAACAGCAATAGAAAACAATAAAAAATAAATGTTGTACAGTTCTTTGTTGTTTTGTCCATGTTTGACATCACAAATATTATATGGTATAATTTATATGAAATTCCAAAGTTTGTTTGTCAACAGCAGAGATTGTCAAGCTGTTGCACTTGCTCTACATTCAGTATGGATTGTTTTTTTGGGGGGGGGGATAAATACTGTGCTGTTTTTACCTTTAGTTGATAAACTTTAATAAACATTAGTTAAAAATACACCATTAGTTAAGTGCCAAAGGATATTTCGTTCGTATGCATACATTATTCTTTGTGGGGACCGGGGGGTCGGTAGGGGCAGGGGGGATGAAATGCACTCACTATTTCAGCATGAGTGTACAGTAGATTTATTTACAGTTATTCCTTTGATAGCTTTTTTCAATTTGAATATTTACTTACAGGCCATCCAGAGGAATGGTGCTTTTATCTCTGTGTCCATTAATATTGTATTGTTTGATACCACAAGTAAATTCGTGTACATGTTGCAGTTGACCAATTTGGCATCAAAATCTCTCTTAACTAAACACAGTATATTCTTATATTACCACAAAAAAAAACAGTTATTTTCCTTTTTGTTTTCAAAACTGGAGTTTTAAAACTGGAGGCATTAAAATTAAGAGTTAAAAACAGTACAGAAAAAAATTCTGTTCTGTGATAAATATGTTTTTGTTGAAATTTTCAAATCTATAAAGACATTAAAAAGTGTTCACTCATCAGTTGAAAGACTGTCAGAAATGCTACTGTTACCTTCCAATGTGAACCCACAATCTCCTGCCAAAAACAATTTTAAGAAAAATCAATTAATTTAATTTGATTTAATTAATTAAGGAGGAAATCTTAAAGTCTTCCCAACATAACTCTTTGCCTTCACTGCAGCTGTTCATTCCAGCAACTCAATTCTTTGCACATCGTCGTTTGTATCACATAATTAATTTACCTCAAAATGCTTCAACTTTGATGACCTACAGTAACCTCCCAGGGTGCTTCCAACTTGGTAGTCTTTCATTCAATTCAGTCAGTGTCCGTCAGAAAACGTTTTCTTACATATTTTTGTACTATTTGTTTAGCATCATTTGCATTCTTTTGTTTCATAAATTTGGTATTCATTGTTTTATACACAGTATGTGGTAGACATGCCGATTGAAACCTTTCACTGTATTCAGTATTGAAGTATTCCCACCCCTTCCCTCTCTCTTTTGGTTATTGGTTCATAATCACTTCAGGTAATACTTAAATTGATTATATTGTTTCTGTATGTGATATGTTCATCATACTTAAAAAAAAGTTTGAGCTATTTTCTTCAGTTTTGGACAAGTTTTGATATTTATCGAAAAGAGTTTGAAGTCTTATAAAGCACTACTAATCACCTTAGGTTACATATCAAATTGTTGAGATTGTTTTTTTGTTTTTTTCGTTTTATTTTTAAATATCATATTATAGAAATTGTTGGAGCTAAAAGGTTATTGGGATCAAATGGAAATGGAATGATTATTTACCCACCTGCTACTGGTAAAATAACCATTACTGTTAGGGATATTTTGACTTGATGAACGTTGTAAACTTTTTTTTATTTTTTATTAATCACACTCGTTAGATTTTGTGAAATGCCTACAGATTAGTTACAAAACTCCAAAATCTGCATAAAAAGGTGATTACAGTCATACTTACAATATATTAACCTAGTTATTTCCTAAACTCTTTTTTATTCTTCATTTTGTTTTTTTAATGCTATTGAGTGTCAAGAAACGAATCTTCCAGATTTTAATTTATTCCACTTCTCCATAAGTTGACAGACACCAGAACAGTGACTAAGCTCGGCCATTAATCTTACAATTAAGATACCAGTACTTAGGTTTCTACTCATTGATGTTAACAATATGCACAGTATTCACTTGTCATATTCTCTCTTTGTTTTTTTTTGGGGGGGGGAGGGGGATATGCGGTGTAACGTCGAACTTTCTTGTGCACATGCCGCACTGATATTAGGTGATGTATAAATAATTTTAAAAAGTTCTGTATAGGAGATGTGTGGTTGTTTGCCTTTGTGTGCACACACACTGATGCAGCATAATTACACTTAACGGAGCGCCATGATATATAAAGAAAAGTTTGGCCTGAAATGTCTCCCATGTTGCAGGAAATGAACAGAAATTAGTAGCAAACAATCTTTAAGGGGAAAGATTGAGAACCTGAAAAGAGGGCTTTAAAGATATGGCCTGCTTTTAGTTTAACTTTATTTATCGGGGTACTCAAGGGGGGGGCGATCGCTCCCATTGCCCCCCCCCTCCCGGGCTACGTCCCTGCACTATATGTGATGTTTAAAGCATTAAATAACTGTACACGAGGAAAGTGTGCGTTTACTGTGTAAAGTTGTCAAACTTTCTTGTGCACACGCACTGATGGTTTGTAATGAAGAAAGTGTTAAAGTCAGTCTTTACATTGTAAAGCTGTAGATCTTTCTTTGATGGTATGTAATGCAGAAAGGATACGTAAACAGTACTCTATACGTGAGGAATGATAGTCATTCCAGTGAAAAGTTGTCATACTTTTTTCGTGCACATTTACTAACAGTAAATTCCTGTATATGGAAACTGGTGATTACAGTTGCTCTACAAGCTTAAGTTTTTTTAAGTAAGGGAATCCTTGTTTGTAATATAAGAGGAAAAATGAGGCTGTTCTAAATGATGATGCTGACAATGCCAAAAATATATTGAAAAGTACATTTCTAGGTTGTCTTATTTCCAGACATTTAATAAAACAATGAAATGTCTCAGCGAAGGAAAGAGCTCTGAACAGTTAACATTAACTTACTGGGTTGGTGTAACATTGACCTGTTATTGGAAAGAATATTTAATTATTAAAATGTATTTATTGATAAATCCCAATACTGATGACCTCTCTAGTTAATACCAAAGGTACAATTATCAGCGTTAATGTGTAATACCACAGTACTACTACCTGAGAATGGTACGTACATAATAGAGAATGCCCTATTATGTTGATAGCCATATAGATACTGTATATTGACTTCTGGCTTTGAACTTTGGCATAAAACAAATATGCACGCTTACCGGTGTCCATTAAACATTGCAGTGTGGCATTAGACGAGAATGCATCAAACTGTTGTTGAAACTGTAACTAACTTTGGTCTTTGCAGTGAATACGCATATGAGCACATGTGTGTCTGTTCAAATTACAACAAGAATGTAGTAAACATGCATTTGGATAAGTACTCAGAAGACTGCCAGTTTGTTAAGTTTAACAACTAGAAGTTATTAAGGTTAGTAGTTTATCAGTTACTTACGATGTTCAGAAGTGCTCAACCAGTTTTCCACTGTCATTTAATATCCATTTTTTTTATACCTTATTTGTTTATATGGCTTTCTTTGGTGCAAAAATGACAGACATATTGATCCCTGTAAATAAGCAAAAGTAGTTCCTTTTGTATTCTAGTTTTCAAACAGCTTGAAGCCATATTTTGTATTTCAGATATAGTTTATTCATTTACCCATGGCAAACCGGTTTTGTTGTTTTCTTCTTTGTATATGTATATTGGCTCCATGTATATTTGGATTTGTTTTAGTGTTTCTATTTTCTTTTTTATTGTATTTTTCGTTATTTCTAAATTAAGAACTCGTACATTCATCGTTGGACTGTATACCATTCACTAACTCATGTATTCATGCAAACTTGCGTAAATAGCTGCATTATCAAACCAATTTAATTTTTAAAAAAAAGTTCTCATTTTACTTTTTGAGATGGAAATACATGCAAGGCTTGTCGTATTGCCAATTGTGAATAGAAAACAACCTTTTTTATTCAATAGTTGTAATCTGATGGAAGGCTGATATTTTTTTCTCACTTACTGTTTTTGCCAAAATGTGTATCCAGGTTAATTAATCAATAATGAATATAGCCATGCGACAAAGAATGTATGTTTCTTTGTTATTAAAGTAATTTTCTGCGTTGTAACATTGTGCTGTTGCTATCACATGTATGTTGTTGTATGTGTTAACCCTGTAAACCCTTTGCTGACAACATGCCGAAATCTCGGACCATGTGATATCGATACATTATTCCCTCTAATAATTTTCTTCAAATTTCTTCGTGAAGTACAGTCACTTTTCGTAGCATCATTACAGGGTCAGATTTTTTACACAACTCTTATTCATAATAAAGAATTTGCCTTAATAAAAAAATCCTTTTGAGTTTCATGTTTGGTGTTCACGGTGTCACTTTTAATAAAATATGATATTTTTTATTAGTATTTCCACCCTTAAATTTTATTGATATTGTTTTGTTTTACATTCCTTTATGAATGATTAACAGATTTTTATTCTGAATATGATATATATTATAGCAGATGTGATATTACATATGATATTATATATGAAAACCAGAAACTTGAAAAGATATGGCGGAGAAATAACCGAAATTTGGGAGTATTGCCCAAGAATACCCCCTTTGTTGCTCAGGGATGTAGCCAGGGGTGAGCAGCCCCCCCCCCCCTTCGAGTTCCCCGAAAAATAAAATTTAACTAAAAGCAGGAATACGATTTGTCCTCTTTCAGGTTGAAGGAAGTTAAGCGACCCTTCTCAATCTTTCTCATGAAAGTTCGTCTGCGACGTAAGGCAATACCTTTATAATTATTTATTTCCTGCAACGTGGGAGGCATTTTGGGCCAAAAGTTTCCCCACTCTGTCAAATGTCTGGCTACATCCCTGGCGTGGCTACGGCACCCGGCTGCGAAAGTGCAAAGCTACGAGCCATTCGACCACCTACATACATATGACTGTTTGTCCTATGTGTTGAGCCTCCCTTCCGACATGCTTAAAAACTGCACGAGTCAAAGGTAGATCAGAAAATAGACCTAGTGCAATGAATGCTATTCAAATTGTGTGTGTGGTATATGATAATTAGATAAAGCACGCAAAATGTAACATACATGTGAATAGAAAGCATATACCTTAGCGAATAGAATAATATAATACATCGTTCATATCCATGTTTAAATGTCAAATTCATTGGGGGAGGGTCAGAGCTGGGGGAAGAGTAGGGAAGTAAGTAGAAATGACCGATTATAGCATTATTGTATAGGTTTAATGTTTAATGTCACGTTTCATGTGAGTCATCCCGAAAGGCTAGAACTGCCATAGCTAGTACTATCATAGAATATATGGGGGTGGGGGCAGAGAGGGGGCGGAAGGTGGTAGCATCATTACCTTGTATGTGTTACGGCCACACGACCGGTTCAGACCACTAGTACGCGATGCGTACCAAAAACCAAACCTCTAAACAGTATACAATTCTAATGCTGGCGTCACACTGTCCCGAAGTTGACATCAGATGGACACACGATAAAGACAATGTTCAAATTCGGCTCTGATCGTAAAAACATCGGGCCATTCGTGAGGGCATCTTAAGCCATCGTATGACCTCCGGTGGAGTTTTTCAGGCTCCGGCAGCAACTTCGTGAGTGGTGGCAAAATCTTTGGCATGCCAAAAAATTGCCCGAAGACCTTGCGAAGGTTCATTTTCGTGTTGAATTCGTGTGTCCATTTTGCCCTTCGTAAGGCCATCGTGAGGGCATCTTATCAAATCGTGTCATCTTCTTTTTTACTTCGTGTGATCATCGGTGCCATCGGGCATTTTCGCATCACGAAGACAATACGAAGGAAACAAGAAGCTGCCCGATTGTCTTATGAAGGTAACACGAATACGTGAAGCCCTCGCAATGCCGTCGAGTAACCATCGTAGTATAGTACGATGACATCGAGATGGGACCACGGTGTCGGCGAAGACAGCCGAATTTGTGAACCTCAAGCGTTTCCCAGGTGTCATGGTAACGTGGACATATAAAGGCCAGCCTCAAAGAATCTTCCTCAGTCAGCCCTAAGCAACTTTACAGAGTAGAGGCGTGTGTAACTCCCAAAGTTACAATCACAATCACAACTAACCACAATTCAGTTCCTGCAGAATGGCATACTTTGGTGATGAGACAACCAGGAAAAAGAAAGCAGCAGCATTGCTTCTTTTGATGTACCTCAGAGAACATGATGAGCACTTCTTACAGGCCCAGCACCTCCTCTTACAATAACAAAGCATTATTTTATTTCACTTTGTCATTTCTTGCTATTTGCCTTTCTAGCATTCGACAATGTACTTATCAATACGTCGTCGTGTAGCCATCGTGTGGCCTTCGTGTGTCCTGCGGGTAAACTACTTAAATAGAAATGCACATCTTCGTGTTGCCTTCGTGTGTGGTTCGGGTGCCATCGTGTGACCTTCTGTAGGCATCGTACTTGCTTCGGCTGTTGATTGGCTGTTGACCAAGTTCGGGGCCATCTTCGTGCGAAATTCAAAATTCCATATTCGTATGGCCATCTGGTGTCAATTTCGCGACAGTGTGACGCCTGCATAACGAACATTTTCATCGCTCATACTACGGAGTATACATTGTACAATAGTCTAGATCATTTGAGTCCAACTAAACCAAGTTCTCTGTTTATCGCGTATTTTGTTAGACTCCCAATCCACCAATGATATAGGCTTACGCAATTAATGGCTCTCCTTCTCTCGTCTAAAACAACGGCTGGCTATTACACAGATCACCGTTACAAAAGCAAACTGATCCATCCGCATCTTGAAGGTCAATTGACGGAGACGGCTCAACACTAAGAGCAAAATATTCTTCTCCATTTAAACATTCGTTTCGACCGGTTGTAAAAGCGATTGGGTAGCATCCTCGAAAAAATTCAACAACAGGGAACGACCGAGTGCCTGCAGATACGAAGCACAATGCATAAAAAGGTAAAGCCCTAGCCGACAACTTCATCACTTCTGCTTCTAAATGGTTAGTGTGTCAAGAGAAAAGTTGGAATAGATTTTAATTGATTCCCGAAGATACATTAATGTGATACATTGGAAATATAAGTTCCTTTCGTTGGGGATCATTGTATTATCAATTAATGATTTTCTATATGAAAAAGAAAATGAGATTTGCAATTATTTCAGAATGAAGTAAAATGTTCTACTATAGTAATGCCTTAAACAATTTTTACACAACACGTGAGCAACGAAAAGACACGACCTAGTTGAAATGGTTCTCATTTCCACTCGGTTAACTTTTCACTTAAATGATTAAATAAATAACGAAAAAACGAGTTATATCCTGATCAGTTGTGCAATGATCATGTTTAACAATTCGTGTTTCCTTTATTTGATTAAAATTTCGCGTATAAACATTTCTACTCGAATGGAAAGAATTCGAATTCGAATGTTATTGCTTACCTATCACTACAGTAGCAGTAACATTTATGCCTATGCAAATAGAATCAACGATACCGCAGGATTCGTACGGCACGTTTTCAGCATCGCATTCAACTTCTGTAGTACATGTGTAGCACCTCAAACCTGTGAAACAAAAATAACAATAACATTCCCGCCTTTTTTTTTTACATCGCGACTAAGAAAAAAACAGCTAACATATAACTTAGGAGGGTTAAAACTATTAATTGAGTAAACAAAGTGTGAATAAGATGAGAAATATATAGACGCATTGTGTAATGAAACAAGTTCATTGTTGCTTTACAAATTCTCCAACCGATTTCCATGTTTTAGTGAGTTTTAACGTTCAAAACAATCTATTTTCGGTTAAATTTGTCCACTCAAAATCCTCCACTTTAAATTCTTCCACTGTTTTTTTCAACAAGATATCAGGTTGGGACGGGTGCACTTCAATATATTGATTACTAATATGTAATGCTTCACAGCACAATATACTGCTGCCAGGTTGAAGACAGATTGCATCAGTTCATCGGATATTTCATCGGTTATATTTGTTTTACATTGAAGCTTAAAATGTTGGCAATAAATTAACGCAATAACTTTGCCCTATGGTGTACATTGCTAATTTCCATAACTTCAATTGACTTACTCGACCCCCCACCCCCCACCACCCCCTCCACCCACCTTTTACAACAACAAAAGCTTGTATAGGGAAAGATAGGGGGTACTGTGTAGTCACGTATATATGTCTAAATCTATACTCAAAACGTACTATTTTATCCTACATTAGCAGGATTCTTTGCTCTTCGATCTCAGTAATATTTCCAGTATTGACCATGTATTCATCCTTTCCTAGTCATGAGCTGTAAAACATGGTAATACTGGAAGGAAGTAGCAACTAGCTGTTATTATAGAAATGGCCACCGTGCAAAGTTTACAACATACTCTTCAAAGTTTCCTTGATATATTCCGTACCTATTTCATTTCCAATTTCTACATAATTTCGTTACACCTTTCGATACTATGGGAAAGATTTCATTATGGCGTGCATCTTGGCAATTTTCAAGATAATTGACATTTTACAAGCTTGAAGGTTTTTGTCTTTTCAAACAATGCTTGTTTATTCATGCATGCGTACACCTTTACGGTTCATGATTATGTGACCATATATACCATATACATACACGCAGTGCATGTATAGCTGATGCATACACAGACGCATTGTATAATAAAAAAATATTCGTTGCTGTTTTACTGTTATTGAGGGATTACTTCGCCATTAATTGCCCCCGGTACTGTCAAAAACCTCAAAACTGTAATTCCCTTTTATAAATAGGACCCCTTTTTGGTAAAAAGAAAAGTACACTTGGTTTCAATTTTTGTAATTAAAATATACTATACCCGTCTCGCAACGCAGTCCTGTAAATGACGATGGGCAATCGCAAGCGACATTAAGCATACTTCCTGTGCCCTGCTGGACGCATGTCCCTCCGTTTTGGCAGAGATTGGGAAAGAGATTGCAAATATTCCCTGACGAGAAAGGCATTATATATTATCAAGTTGGGTGACTGTTTATTTGAATATAAAAGGTCCGATATCAATATATATGTCTCTGTCTGTCCGTCCGTCCGTCCGTCCGTCCGTCCGTCCGTCCGTCCGTCCGTCCGTCCGTCCGTCCGTCCGTCCGTCCGTCCGTCCGTCCGTCCGTCCGTCCGTCCGTCCGTCCGTCCGTCCGTCCGTCCGTCCGTCCGTCCGTCCGTCCGTCCGTCCGTCCGTCCGTCCGTCCGTCCGTCCGTCCGTCCGTCCGTCCGTCCGTCCGTCCGTCCGTCCGTCCGTCCGTCCGTCCGTCTATCTATCTATCTATCTATGCATGCATACTGTTCAACTTTTCAAAATCATAATACAAAGGAAACCAACCGTAGGTCATTTTATTGTCGAAATAGTTGTACTTACGTTGTGAATTGGCTAAGTTCGGCAATACCAGGAATACAAAACACGTCAGTACCAGATATCGGGAGTGCATACTGATAACGGCCATAATAGTGTTGCAATAACGATGTAGATTACATTAGTACGTATTCGACTGCATACACTGTTATAACACAGAAAGCGTCATCAATACCCATCAACTTTACTGCTGCTAGTTTATGTTATGTATAGTACTATACCAGATATAAATAAACGATCATTGGTTCCTTTCTCGATTCTTTAAGGATTCAACTTGACAAAGTTTGTTATGGTTTGCTTCGATGAATAAATACATGTTGGGGTAAATGAACCGAAACCGATTCTTTTAAGATCAAGCATAAAACTAGTGCCAAATCTGGGGTGCAATAGTAAACAAATCACTTACGGGATTCAGGTCCTATATAACACCGAGGCATATAATATTATATAATAATATTTGCTTTTTATATAGCGCTTTTTACCAGCGATAGGTCTCAAAGCGCTTTACAGGCGTTCTATTACCCCTGGTGAATGATAACCTGTCCCAGAGTCCAATCGGCAGCAGTTATATACTGCGCCCAATGACAAGTTACCTCACAGGTAACCATTTAACCCATGGGCGGAGAGAGGTAAAGCATCTTGCCCAAGGACACAAAGTAATGAGCTAGGCAGGAATCGAACCAGCAATCCTTGGATCACGAGTATGACGCCTTAGCCAATTGGCCACCACGCTCTCTTTGGTAGCATACGCCCATGTAAAGCCCTTTTGACTTACACACTAAATCACAAAAATAATGTGGTCTCTAAGCTTAGATAGAAGTCCTCACTAGCTAAAGGCTACCCATCACACCGGATAGCTGACAAGTTGGCCTCATGGCACCATCGATTTTTCGTATCAAGACCGCGCAGATTGTTTGCTATCAGAGCTTTAAGTTTTTGTCACTTGTAAACAAACCTCTTCACTCAGTAGTAAACACTTTTCATGCGCTGCAACTGGGATCGGCCCAAAGGGGTCTAAAATAGCCTTAATTGACCCAATGTTTGCACCACATTTACCTCTATTCATGCTCTTCAACATGCGAGCCACAAAAAAAAACAGATCATGATTGATAACAGGTCAAAAAAGGTGTTCTTCTGCTGCTCTTTGGCACGTTTCCTGAAGGAGAACAATCGGGCGGATGGATATAGACTCTAACCGGAGTGTGCCACCATATGGGAATGATCTCCATCCCTGATACCAAAGCTTTCCGGTACCCACTCCCATGTTTTTGCGAGTATTTGTAACACAACAAGTTCATGATAAGGTATAACTAACACTATATTTGACTATATATGTTATCGTGTTATCACAACAATCTTCGAAACCACCACAGATACAGAAACAGGATAAACTTAGGGTCACTATATGTGCTCACGTGCAGTTTGTTCAGCACGCTAGACCATATGACATATTGACAAGATATATAGGCCTCTATAAAATGTTGTACTTACAGTTTGTTCAGCACGCAGACCATATGACATATTAACAAGATAGGCCTATATAAAATGCTGTACTCACAGTTTGTTCCATGATATATGCGTTTGACAAAAAAAAAACTTATATATTTTAAGTAAATCAGCATTGGATTCCTGACGTCCTGCAATGGGAATTATAAATCAATGCGAAAAAAAACAAAGGAATCTGATTGGTATACTCTTAGTAAAGACTCGGTTATGTAGAAAAGCGTCACCAACGATAGTTTAGTTGGTAGAGCAAAAAATACTTATGATCCTGACAACAATGTTTCGAATGCCATTATATAGCCAATCATTTATTTGTTCCAGATTTTGTTAAATCGGCGTATCTCGAGGGAGCGATTGGTTGTTGCAAAGTTCACTTTCACAGAAACAAGCTGTCCCGGTTTCGTCCTGAAATTTGATGGATGGAACAAGAGATCCAGCTAGATCAAAGAATGCCTTCCCATCTATACAGCCATTATGAGTTGGGGTGAGAGTTCTTGGGAAACAAGCTCTGAACACTTGAGTAATGGCAATTGGCCGAGTTCCTGTAGTATAGAAAATAGAAAAATAAAAACGAATGCAGCATATAGGTATGTATGTATTTTAGATCCTCCTGCAAGCAGGAACTCGCGAAGAAGCCATCATTGACTTATCAAAGCCACAAGCTGACCGATGTCAGTCTCTTAGATTCATATTGAACGTCCATGATTATGAATTGTCAATTGCCAACAACTCTGTAACTGGACGACATACATTAATCTTGGAGTGACTCGAACTGGGGACCTTATCATATGATTGGAAGGCACCGGCGTTAACCACTGAGCTAACACATCCTTGTGATTGACTTTGTGACATAACTGGGGAGAGTCTAGTCGACAAAAATATTGGTGGAGAGGTCACAGCTTACACAAAGGTTACTTAGTCGCCAAGAAAAGGGCCAAATGGTAATAGTACTCATTTTAGTAGTATGATTTATACATCGAACTAGTATAATCGCGAAACATGTTAAACAAACAAACAAACTTCAAAACAAAGAATATATTAGGGTAAAATAGCACAATAAGTTTCAAACCAGACATTGAAAACTGTAGATAAACTTTGGATAAGCTGCTCAATCAAACTCTGAATGAACCAACATCCAACTGACTCAATTCATATTTGTTTAAAGATGTACATCTCATCTAATATTCCTCTTTACATATATTTGAATGAAGTACACTATTTAGCGGGATTTATTATTGACAAAGTTATTGGAAAGAACTCAAACATTCGTATTCCAGAGCGATGTTTTTGTGACTTCACTTACCTAATATTAGGGTAGCCGTGACGTTTGTTGCAACACATGTTTCTCCTGAGTTGCATACTTCGAATGGTATGACATTTAACATACAGTTAGAGTCTCCATTGCACAAATGGCACCTCCACTCTGCCGTGACCGACGACGAAGAAGAAGAAGAAGAAAAAGGCAAACAATATTTGCTTTTAATAAGGTGCATCGTCACATGAACTCTTTATGCAGTGGTTTTTGTTTTTCATGAACAGTTTACTAAACGTCGTACACGTTACAAACTCATCAATCTGACCATTAAATTATTCTAGAAAATCAAATTATGGTCACCCTCAAATCATTTTCTCTCACAGCTGAGACTTGTATGTGTCTAATCTGGGAATAATTTGAGTCACAACCTGTGGGAAAGTGACAGACAATGTAAGCATGATAGCCCTTTGTAGAGAGGAGGGGTATATCCAGCTAACCTCATTCCCCCTTCACTCCTAAACCCGCCAATACTTATGTGGAATGTTTGAACGATTTTCAGTTTCTTTACCTATTGGAGTTCTTGCTTCAAGCAGGTAATTATTTATTAGCGTCGTGATATTGAAGATGGTAGGTATGACCATTTCAGATGTTGTAAAATCTGACAAAGGTGTGATATCTTCTTCCATTGCTATCAATGTGGTAACTGGTAGAGCGGTATTAATGGAGGTGGAGCTCTTGGAAGTGGTGGTCTCGGTCGCTACCATTGTAGGTGTGGTCATTCCAACTGATGTGTATCCTGGAAGCATTGTGCTATCTTCTTCCATTGCTACAAATGTGGTAATTGGTGGATTGGTATTAATAGGGGTGGTGGAGAAAGTGGTATCCGGTGGAGTGGTATTAATGGAGGTGGAGCTCTTGGAAGTGGTGGTCTCGGTCGCTACCATTGTAGGTGTGGTCATTCCAACTGATGTGTATCCTGGAAGCATTGTGCTATCTTCTTCCATTGCTACAAATGTGGTAACTGGTGAATTGGTATTAATAGGGGTGGTGAAGAAAGTGGTATCCGGTGGAGTGGTATTAATGGAGGTGGAGCTCTTCGAAGTGGTGGTCTCGGTCGCTACTATTGTAGGTGTGGTCATTCCAACTGATGTGTATCCTGGAAGCAATGTGCTATCTTCTTCCATTGCTACAAATGTGGTAAATGTGTTTATATATATATATATATATATATATATATATATATATATATTTATAAAGATACATACAGTACATACATCAACGCACGCATACGTGTGTGTGTCTATATATATAAATTAATGAAAGGTTATATGACAGATATATAATTAACCTAAGTCTGTACCACTACGCCACACTGATTCTTTTGGTGCGAATGTGTACCTTTCAATAAAAGTGTAGTACCCACGTTTTAAGATCGCACACACAAGTGCCCTTCTGGTGCGTTAGAATCTGACAATGTAGAGAATTACCACGTCAGTGTAAATAAGTTGTAGTGCTAAAGCTCTACAGCTTGCTACAATCTTGTCATTAATCGTAATCATATTGCGGTTACATTGATAAACGGATAGCAACTACGTCCAATATTCATAACAGGAGTTACAGCAATATATTATACTGTACCAAGCTCACACTGCACTCCTGTAAATGTCGGTGAACATGTACAGGCCAGGTTGAATGATTCTCCGGACCCCTGCTGAAAGCAAGTTCCCCCATTCTTACAAACTTCAGGATATATCTCGCATATATTCACTGTAAATTTAAAACAAAACGTATTATACTATACATTGGTTTATTACAAACATATAAACAGTTGCCATGCAGATAGAAAACAATGATGGTCCCGTGCACGGAAACCTTCTGTCAAATATTTCGCATCGTTCCTCTTTTATCTAATGTACCTTGTGTTATCTTATAAATTGATTAATTTCTCAGGTTAAAATATTCACTCATACAGTACGTGTCACGTTTGCTCAGGCGCGTAGCGAGGAATTTGCCAAGGGAGGGGCGAACCTGTAGGCAAACTATCAGAGGCGTATATACGGCTCTGCAAACTATCTAAGTGTAGCGCCATCATCAGTTGGCGCGAAGCGTAGAAGACAATTTTGGCCGAAAATGCCTCCCAGATCGCTGGAAATGGCAATTCCCAGGCCTTGCAAGTTGCATCTATATATAGCATTTTCTATTTTTAAATTACTAGAGATATCATAAAAACATACCAAAAAACATATGCTCAATGGGGGGGGGGCGGTCGCCCCCTTCGCCCCCTGGCTACGCGCCTTCGTTTGCTCACTTATCAATGTCTTATGACTACAAGCTTAGGTTATTATACAAGGCCCAAGTCAATGATTGGTGTTCCATACAGCTGACTGTATCTTACATCTGTTCCCAGGTCTATACGTTTAACGTGTACGTTCGTTAACTTATATTTATAAAAGACAAAGAAAGCATTGGTACAGATATATATATATATATATATATATATATATATATATATATATATATATATATATATATATATATATATATATATATATATGAGAGGCTTGAGAGGCTCAAGCATTCATTCCGCATACCACTCAGGAGTGCAGAGCCGGCTAGACGGTAGCAAGTTTAATATGATGTTAACAACGAGTTCATTTCCCACTACAGTTAACGCGCCCGTTGACAACCAGCTAATTCGCAGCATGATTTATACATTGCGAACATCTAGTTTTATTGTGGGTTAAGCTGTATTTAAATAAATAGCTCATATACATGCCTACTTACTTTGCTCATTGCTTAGTCCAACCAAAGAAATAAACCATACGATTTTTAGAAGATGACGATGAACAGTGTTATCAGCCATTATATATAGACACTAAATAACATATTGTCAAGATATGCGTATACCCTATAACCTGTTCCGTTCTTATCGGTATATTCACCCACCGATAAAAATAGAATGGTAACCAATGTGTCCGCTTTCAACGGAGTAAACACTTTAACGTAGCCTAGTGTCTTTTCAAAGTTACGCAGGATCAAGCTGTAAACATAACAAAAGATATCATCATTAAACATTTTCGTAACTAAAATATGATATTACTGTTTACATGTATGGGTACACTGGTCTGTACTGCATACACTTAAGATATTTTCATATATAATCATGAATATCTGAGAAGATAAGGA
Source organism: Apostichopus japonicus (assembly GCF_037975245.1). NCBI lineage: Eukaryota > Metazoa > Echinodermata > Holothuroidea > Aspidochirotida > Stichopodidae > Apostichopus > Apostichopus japonicus. The sequence continues at coordinate 2,337,659 of NC_092562.1, forward strand.
CCTAAATAAAAACAACTTTATGAATATGTGTATAATAATACTTAAGTCGTAGAACACGGACCCTTTAACATAATAACAGACCATGCATATAAAATGCTTCACTGACTTTAATTGAAATATTTGACTAAGCTCTATTTATAAGTGTAGAAAACGACGATGACAAAGAAAAATGGAGTTCAGATGTTATGCTTATGGAAATTTCTGATAACGGTGTGTAATTTATCTTGGCAAGTGAATCAATACCAGTGTAATTGCTAAAGGTGAAAAAACAGTAGCAGGTCAACAACGAAATGAATTGCATCAACTTGCAAAGATGTGCAAACAAACACAGCCTGTCGTAGGATACAATATTTCTTAACCTCGGTGCGCAATCAATAACTGTGGAGGTGTCGGACTGCCCACCAGGAAGAGCGAACCATTAGAGCAAATCAACAATTAATCCCCATATTTTATGGTCAAAACCTTTTGTACACAGCTCCAAAAAGTTTTTTTTTTATTGCTAAGTGGTTTATATAGTGGAAGAATTGTCTAAGAAACACTGACCTACTACTTGAGTAGGCTATATCACAATAATGCACACCTTTTATGTAGCTTTCAGTTTAAACTTTGCATAGCTAATAGGAAGCGAAAGAAGCAAGCTGACACTGTTAATTTTGTTACCTATTGATTACAAATGCCGGTCGATCAATTATCTTGACTAGAGAGAGGGGCCTGCTTTATAGAATTAACACAGAATATGTGGCCCGTGTGCCTAATTGAATTTGAGACAACCAAGTGAGAAGTGCAATATTCTGTTAAAAGTGATTATCCATTTGCGTTAAAAAATTGAACCTGCAAAGGGCTAACTTGAAGATGGAAACGGGCTTACTCGCAGCCGGCTGGCAGATACTCCATTCGATATGGCAGTCAGGTCCCATCTAATTATTGCACCCTTGGGTCTTCAAGCTAATCGTTACGCTGCTGGGTTGCTGATGTACATGTGATACAGTGGTAGTACCGCTTGTTTAGGTGATGCTTGGTCAGTTTATGGGTTAGGCAAAATAGTGAATTCAAAGACTTTTCAGGGGTTCTTGAGTCGAGACCCAAACTCTGTGGTACAGCCAACAACACACTTTTATAGAATGACTCAAATGGTCTACGTAACTCTAAGGGATCAAATCTTCTGGTATGATGGATGAAATTTATTCTAAATATAGCTCCTACACCCTGTGTAGTTAAACTTAGTAAAACTACGACCCTTCTCTACACAGGTCCACTTCTTACATGTACTATACTCCATATAATTGCTCCATTAACTTACAAACTACATCGTCAAAGTAATGTGATCTCTATGTCCTTGCATGATAAGTTCCCACTAGCTAAACCCTACCCATCACTGGATAGCGGAAAAGTTGGGCATTCATGGCATCATCAAGTTTCCGTATGCCAAGAAGATTTTTCGCTATGCGACCCTTCTGTTTTTGTTAATTGAAAACAAACCTCTTCAGGCTCAGTGGTAAACATTTTTCTGGGAGGCCTAAAGTGGTCTAAAATTGCCTCAGTTGACCCAATTGGTGCACAAAGTGTACTTCCATTTATGCTCTTTAAAACATACAATCCACAAAATAACCAGATTTTGTTTGGTAACATATCAAAAAAGATGTTCTCCTGATGCTCTTCGACACTTCTTCCTGAACACTCTGGCGGATGGATATACACTCTATATGGAGTATGCCACCTTACACTGAACGGCGCACAGTCACAAAAAGTGTTCGGGCACACGTCAGTAACTTGGAATGCTGTCAACATTGATATTGCATTTAGACTATTGCGAATAGTCATATGATAATATTTATTGGTCAGTGATATCAATACAAAAATAATTGAGCGTAAGTAGTAATTATGCTTTGTGACGGACTAACTTAGTCCTGATAAATACCTGGTGGTAGTTGTTACACAGTACTAGTAGTCAAAACGGTGAACAAATCTCGCGCAAATGATACAGATGTATGACTAACGTTAGACTGAAGGCTCGGAGTATCCTAGCTTGCCTACTACTAGTAGCATACTACTACTAGTGAAGTTCCCAACGAAATTCAACCTACACACATTGTTTATGTTTTATCGTTGTTGATGAGGTCTACGGTAAATAACCGCAATGAACGATACCTTTCGGAATGCGGTCGTTTTACAGTAAGATAGACCCAGGTTAGGCTAACTACTATCTCTATGTTAAACCAGGCCGAAGCTTATGTTTGTTCAACTTTTTTTTAATGTAAGCCATTAGTCTACTCATACTACTGTACTAAAACTTACAAGCCTATAGTTGCAGTAGGCCGACTTAGTGAGGTTGTAACCAGCATAATTCTAAGTGGTTTGTATTGGTAGCACACTCCTCATCTCTTGTCCACAAACTTAGCTAATTCTGAAATCCACAGCTTGCTTACAGACCTTAATACAGTATTACAAGGATATAGCCATGGTTGTTACCTACTTTCCAATCGCTCTGTCAACCTCGCACAACCAGTCACAAAATCTCATGGTGGAGGTCACACTTTTACATGATCAGCATTTTCTCCCCCTCCTATCCCCCATTCCAGCTTCCATTCCACTGTTCATTAAAGGGCTCTTCAGAGCAACTTTATCATGAGATGATCGGATATTACTAAAGATTGTACAAACTGAACAGGAACTGATGACAAACTTGTATCTGATTCATAACTATTCCTTTCCTTTCCTTTTCTCCCCCCAGACTGAAAGACAACGACTCTGCTATGGAAATTTCAAAGGTTGCATTTTTATTGCTGTGTCTCTTTGGAGAGCTGTTTGGTTTAATTCTATTCTTACAAGGTTTCCTACCGTTTAGAAAGTCCGTACCGGGGTATTCTTCGTTTTTAGATGTCCCTAAAGAACCTTCAAATGCAGACTTTACTACAAAGCAACTGAATCAGTACATCCACGATTTGGAAATGAAAAGCTGGAAGAAAGAAAAAGATTCTGGTGAAGATAATAAACCAGAAGAAGACCCTCCTCCTCCCCCTGTGGCACCTGTGATTGGTCGAACAGTCATCATGCTTATCGATGCACTGAGAGAAGACTTTGTGTTTGGTCCGAAAGGGGCTGATCATATGCAGTTCACCCGTGGTCTGATTGACAAGGGGCAGGCTCGGAGCTTTGTGGCAAGGGCTCAACCTCCCACTGTAACGATGCCTAGAATAAAGGTAATTTCATGTATGTTTTGGTTGTGCACTCACTCACTGGTCCTTCGCTCTAGACTTGGCATTCATCTCTTTAAAATCATCTAGCAAGTCGGGTTTGTTAAGCTATATATTGAAGACCATTAAATGGATATTTTATAGCTTGCTAGAGACTGTTTAACTCCTATTGAAATCATTTTTCCTGGAGGTTCTGATCTACATAACTATTCCTAGATTTTGCTTGAGGATGTAGAATGAGACAAGATGATGATGTGTCATTGAGTGAAATATGTGTCATGGGGTTTCCCCTGGGTGTTTCTGGTGTGAGAGGCTGTAACTGGTTTGTAAAACTGGAGAGTGTGGGCGGGGGGGTGGGGAGTCCGGGGCCGCCTAGAAAGTTTGTCAAGCATCCTAATGTGAATGATTTGCACACAAACATATAAAAATGCTATGTTAAATAGGCAGAAGAATTTGATTTTTGTTATAATTTAGTGTTCGCAGCCAAATTTTTCAATGTGAGATGATGGCATGGTTTAAAAATCTAGATTGCAAATAATTGCATTTTTTTTTTATCCCTGCTCAGAAACAGCAAGGCGGTGCTATTGATAATATTTTTGTTAGGTGGTTTAAAAAAAGAGAGAGAGGCGGCCACCAATGAACTCCCCGGTGAAAATCTTGAAGTGTCATACAGTAGATACATAATTGTTAAAGACTGAATCTGAGGGGCCCATTATTTTAGCTTCAAATGTATTATAACATTCATGGTGGCATATATGGATGACCACTGAAATGTAGAGGGGCCGACAGAACTTTACTAGTAGGACAGGCATCAAATTGAATAAGTTGGCGACATAAGTGGAGTCAGGAGATTTCTACTGTGCATAAATTGGCTCTTAAACCTCCTATTTGCTCATGAATGGTGCATACAACTTCTTGACAGTATCTTATATTTTGATAAATTCTGAAGGCATCAGTGACTGCATTTGCAAGGGGGATTGATTGCATGTATCATCACATTTTGTTTGAAATAATGCCAGGAACAGATTAAAAGAGTGACGCATTTCTAGTACTATCCCTCTCATCATTTCATCTAGGCCATCACCTCCGGCACGATACCCGGCTTCATGGACGTCGTTCTCAATCTCCGATCGGACAGGCTGGAGGAGGACAATCTCATATCCCAGTTACATAGGAATGGGAAATCAATCTACTTTTTTGGGGATGACACCTGGCTGAAACTATTCCCCGGTCATTTTAAGAAAACGGACGGGACTACTTCCTTCTATGTCTCTGATTATACCGAGGTCAGTTCCTCTTTCACCTTATCAATCTTTCTGGTTTTCCCAGAATAAACGTACGCAGTCATTTCCCAGGAATTGTTTAAGTTTTATTCTTCCTTACACTGAAGCTTTTTATGAAATCAAGACAATCTTACACTGAAAAATATCATGTTGTACAATGTGACCTTCTGCTGCTTAATGAGAAAAAACAAAACAAAAATATTCTGCTGTTTCTGCAGTCATTTCCCAGAAATTTTTTAAGTTTTATTCTTCCCTACACTGTAGCTTTTTATGAAATCAAGAAAATCGTACACTAAAAAATATAATTTTGTACAATGTGACCTTCTGCTGCTTAATGAGAAAAAACAAAACAAAATATTCTGCAGTCATTTCCCAGAAATTGTTTGTTTTATTTGAGCAGGAAGCATAACTTGGAATTCGACTTGGGATAGTCCATTCTTTTCACCAATGTTGGTTTATACATGTGAGTTGGTCACAAATATTGGGATTTAGTTCTCACCTGACAGTAGCAGTGTAAAGTACTGTCTTCTTCCCTACACTGAAAAATATCATTTTGTACAATGTTACCTTCTGCTGCATAATGAGGGGGAAAAAAAGAATTCTGCCCTCTATTGCAATTTATCAAAATTGATTAAACCAACCTATGTTGATGCCCTGATCTGTTGCAATTTGTCTTGAAGGTTGACCGAAATGTGTCAAGGCATCTACCGGTTACATTAGTGGATAAACAGTGGGATGTCCTGATCCTTCATTACCTTGGTCTGGACCACATTGGCCATCTCGGTGGACCGGACACTCCTCTGGTCGGACAGAAACTGGAAGAAATGGACGAAGTTGTCCAACAAATTTATGAAGCTCTCAATCAGGTGAGAGGTCCGTGCAACTTTGTACAAATTACTGTATTTGACTGGACTGTACTAATCAGCCTATGTCTTATAGGCTGATCGATTTTCATGATTTTGAAATAACGACACTATGGGTAGTACCGTACTGTACTCAGGCATATTGATGATAAACTTTCATCACGTCTATACACAGGGTACACCAACCCATCTTCCCTCTCTGTTTATCCTCTGTGGTGACCACGGTATGAGTGATGTTGGAAGCCATGGCGGAGCATCACCTCACGAAATACACACTCCTCTTGTCTTTCTCAGCGGGGCCTTTGATTCCGTGACAGGTAAGGAATCGATAATGGCAGTGAAAGCAATAAAGCGATTTTATTGTGAGTGACTGTGATAGTAGAGATAGTGATCGTAATTGCCAAAGAGATAAGAAAATTGTTACCAAACTGCTTTATATCTACTGCGAAGAGCCTCTGTAGGTAAATATGTTGAATGGTTAAAGGGTCCGATGTTTCGATTCTAGCAGGATCTTCTTCAGAGGCTAACTTCAGGGACAGATGTAATGATAATGATAGTGATAATGATAGTGAAAATAATATAGGGACAGGAATCTTGGTCATAATTGTCATGATAAAAGTGATAGGGAGAGGGACATCTGTCTTGATAGGGTTCTGGATAGTGATCACTTGAGTGGTGAGAATAGAGATTCACTGTAGGGACAGATATAGTGATAGTGAACATGACAGAGATTGGGACATGTGTCTTGATAGTGATAAGGGTGGGGATATTGATAGTGCTAAATATAGTGATGAGAATAGAGATTGATTGTAGGAACAGATATAGAGATAGTAAACATGACAGAGATAGGGACATGTGTCTTGATAGCGATAAGGGTGGGGATATTGATTGTGCTATTGCATTGTAGTATTGTTTCCAAATTAAATATTTGTTACACTTTGCACGCCGGTATCTGTAGAACTATTTCAGCATCAAATTTTCTTTCTGACAGATGAAATCAATTTGTACCCCGAGGTACAGCAGATTGATTTAGCGCCCACGTTGTCCCTCCTTCTGGGCATTCCAATCCCTTTGAACAGCTTGGGAGGTGTCATTCCAGAACTCGTAGAGGACATGCTGCCCCCGCGAGAGGTACTAAGAGGGTTTCAAGTTAACACCCATCAACTTGCTAGCGCTCTCCACAAGAACGTGGCAGATGTCAGGGCAGGTAAGGAAATTTCATATTACGTTGGGACTCAACCAATCTGTAGCAGTGTTCAGACACTTAGGTGTAAAGTGTCAGTGCACCAAACTAGAGTAGCTTCCTTCAATTTGTCAATTTTTTAAGTGAATGCAAGCTTAAAGCAGGTTTTCATGATAGGGAATGGAGAGGTCAGGGATTCATTTATTGACATTTAAGTTTTGTCTAGCTATTTTGAAGACTGTGAATTTTGTCTCTTTATCAAGACACTGTGGTTCTTGTGTACAAAACTGCTATAACTCTTAACAGTTGTATATCGATTTGACCATTTTGCATAGATTTTTGAGATGTAATACTGGAGAAATTTTTCCCTGGGGGATGGAAGGAATGAGGGAGACGGGGGAAGGGACGGGGGGGGGGGTTGTAGGGGGGAACACGGATGAAAGGGGACTGTAAAGCGCAAGCTTGTGGTTCATATACCATAAACTTGATTATTACACAAAAACAATGAAATAAAGTGAGGTCAGGGAGATGCCTCTGAGATGTGAGATTCCGAGTTCTATTTTTGTTGTTTTAGAATCTAGCTTTGAGCTCTACCAGCAAGCGCTCCGCCTCCACAGTAGGTGGCTAGCATTGCACAAGAACGGAACTGCCGTGCCACTTGACACAATGACAGATCGAGTGGTAGACTATTATACCCGAGCACAGTCAGCCATGCAGGACAGGGTGTCTTCGTCGCTCGCTAAGTACGATACATTTGCAATGATGTGTGGAATTATTTTGTTATTTCAGGTAAGGCCTAGAAGAGCTGTTTGCTTTAATAGTTTTCATTTACTTCCATATGTAAAGCACGTTTCACAGTTTCTCAATCAGACCAGAAATATGTCGGATAGAAATTTAGTATTTTGACGTCGGAGATACCCCCTTGAAGGCAAACTTGATGCAGATGAAAAATATCACTTTTTAGAGCCTCACTGGTAAAAACCCTTATTTAGGATGTTCCTTTGACTGAATGTGATTGATTTCATTCCAAACTTGGTAAACATTCTTAACAATAAAACCGACATTATTTTCTGCTTTCTTTGAAAAGCAGAGTTGCTCAACACTCATTGTGACCAGGTTCATTTGTATTCAAAGATGTACTTTTTCCTTCACTTTGTCGTTATCTTTCTTTGACAAAGGTCTTTCTACTCACCTACTACGCCACGTACCAATCCACCACCATCCCGATAGAAGGAGTTCGTTTCTATCCTCTCGTAGCCGGAAGCTTCCTCTCCATCTTCTTCTTCTGCTGCGTAGCCACGGTTACGGGGCTCTTCATCGTTTGTACCATGCCAGGGGGTAAACCAAGCGAACTGCTTTGCGGGTTTGGCGTCCTTCCGCTGGTCCGAGCCGTAATTTTGGCTGTCCTCTGTGCGGGTTTCTCCTCCTTGTTGCTTGGCTATCTATTGAGGAAGCCATACACAAGGTTAGGTCATGTAAGTAATGGTCACGCTTTGATGTTCAGTCATATTGCTCACGGGATGATGCTTCGATAGTCAATTTGCTCATGTGGTATTAGCTCATTCCTTAATTCCATGTGCTGCACATCTGACAGGATATTCTCCTTTAATTCCTGGGGCACTGATAAACTGGTCAATGGATCATTGAGTTGGTAGCAAATTTAGCCCCAGTTAACAAGGTTAGGCGTCATCATGAATATATTTTTGAAGAGTCGGTCCGAGCTGTAAATTTGGCTGTCCTGTGTGCGGGACCCTTGTCCTTGTTACTGGGCTATCTATTGAGGAAGCCATTCAAAAGGTTTGATTATCATCTAAGTAACAATGATGCTTTGTACATTATGAATAGTTTTTTGGTTCTTTGTGATTGGATACTCCCTTAGGTTCTTTGCATAGTATAGGTTCTAGGTTCTGTGCATAGGTTCTTAGGTGCTAGGTTCTTTGCATTTAGATTCTTTGCATAGTATATATCATTATTTGTGAAAAAGTGACCAAATAAGATAGTCAGTATTTAAATGTTAATTGGTAGTGATCGAAATGTATGTGAAACAGCCAATAAGCTGTCTGTTAAAGATTAATGAAGAATATTGTCGATATAGTGTCTCAAAATAATTCTTCATGACCTGTCTACAAAAAGAAACATTTTGATACGACACTAGGGGAAGAAACTTGCAGGAAGTCCAAGTTTGAAACATTTACTCACTTTAAATGGAGTTTAGAAAAATTGAATTCCCTGAATGGATTACCTTTTGCATTTCTGCACATGAATATTTACAGGACTTCTTAACATGATTACTGAACCTGTCATTTTTTGAAATAAACATTTGATATTTCCTTTGGTTTGATGTACTAATGCTAAAGTTATGTCTGTTAAATTTACTTTAAAAATCCTATCTTTGTCCCTCCACTGTTTATCTCCTACCTCTCCTCTTCCCCTGATGGTTTCTTTCTTTCTTCTCTCCATTCCTTGTCTACTAATCCCCTTACGTGGATCTCTTTGTGTTCACCATGCTCACTAACCTGTCTGTATTCTGTGCGTGTTTTTGTCCGTTCTGTTACTGTTACTTGTCATTTAGCCTTTGAAGAAGATCCTGCTAGGATCGAAACGTCAGGCCAACTTACTTTTACACATTCTCTTACACAGGCTCTCTAGTGGATAAACAGTTTGCTAACAGTTTTATTTTTTTGGTTTTGATGACAGATCAGTCCATTTGAATCGATCGGTGCGAAAGGATTGGTAGTCGGGACAGTGATTCACACTGCTAGTCTCTTGTCCAGTAGTTTCGACGAAGAAGAACACCAAACTTGGTACTTTTTATCAACAACTCTGCTACTCTTACTGATGTTAGAACTCATCTCGTTATTGGGGAGGAAGGATGCTGAGCAGGTCCCCTGGAGCATACTCTTTATAACACTAGGCTGTTTGATGCTATTTAGAATACAGAGGTCATGGAACCAGACCGGAATAAAATGGGCACATATGCCGGATGTCGGAGATTGGTTTTTGAGGTAAGCTATCGTCTAATTTTGTTGTCTCACAGTTAATGATACTGCTTATATTAGGGTGAGTTACCTGAATAGTAGCACAGTTTGATAGGGGTGGCAGCAAACTTCTGACTTAAGTTAAAGGAAAATACTACCTCAACACAAGTCACTGCATAAGGCAACCAGAGGAAAACATTTTAAGATATTATCAACAAATTGTTCCAATTTGAAAATTTGACAAAATGTTCAAGAAGATGGTTAGTATGCAAGTTGGTTTTCATGACTTCTTTACATGATCTTACGGTGGGAAGATATTATGTCAAAAATCACTGCTCCCTCCTTAGGCATAAAATTCTTTGAATATTGCTGACTTGTTGATAGGAAGACCAGATATTAACCATATGAAATGTTGTAAATGAAAAGGCTCAAGTGTGGACGTCAGAGCCTCTCAGTATTTCAAAATTAATGTGACTCGGTGAACATATACACAAAATGTTTGCAATCACTCGACGACATAAATGTTTCCACTCATAATTTATCTTTCAGATAGTAAAAGTGATCAGATATATGTGTTGATATAAATATGTAATATTCTAGTTATGTATATTTAATTATTAAATATTATAATTTCACGATAATAATTCTTTGGAGTAGTTCTTTTGCGTTTATTCTTCCATTTGTTAAATATGTTATAGGTTTACATGTTTGTCCGTCGTTATGGTTACTTTAAATATATGACCGCAGTATTCTGGAAATGCCTCTCTTTTCTCTTTTATCTTTCCAGGCCTGATCATAGGGTCTACCTCACCACCCTGATGGTTGTATCTATCGTGATCATCTATCTCTTTCAAATTCTCGAACACGAGCAGTTTTCCCTCTTCTTCCTGGCCGGTCTGGTTGGTGCTACTTGTTACCGGAATGCCATAGGTAGCATAGATTTAATGCTCCCGATTCCTGTATCCCACAAGTAAGTTTCGTGTTTCCATGAACGATAATTGACATAGAAAGGCCTTTAGATGGAAGCCATTTTTATGATCAAAGTCCTGTCATGAAGGAAATGAAGTTATCTCGGCAGCAATGCATATCCAAACTGCTACAAAGAAAATAATAGAAATAATAAAAAAATAAAGGATCAAATTAAGGTATGATTTGAAAATCTAGGGACTGGTCTTTGCTATTCCAGAATTAGTGTCCTAAATTGGAGGTGACCTTGTGTGTAGAAAGTGGCAATGCACTTTGCATCTGCTGACAGACAGGATGACAGATAATTAATGGGAACAAAATAAGAATGTGGCATGTTTTCATATGCAGCTGCCCTTAGTTGGACCAAAGAAAAACCCATTCACCTCTGCTCTAGAAACAAATAATTTCTACAAAAATTGCGGTAAAAGTCTGTTTGAATAACTTCTTAAAGTACCTTTGCAGACTACTTGCAGACATTGCTTTCAGGATGTGACATCACCTAGTAATCAAAAACATTTGAAGCAAATTTTCTTGATGCAATGAAGTTTTCCACTGTTGCGGTCCTTTAAATCACTCATTATACCTCATTATGGCCAGTAGTACCAAAGTTCCACATTCAACTTTTCATTTTTGCTGTCACTTTCAAATTTTCTTTTTTCTTCGAAATGTAATGTCTGTTATATTAATTCATGTAAATACATACTAATTGATAAATACTTACCATCCCATTCTGTAACAATTCACTGAGTGTAGATACTAGCCTAAGGACAGCTCTCGTGGCGATATCACAATATTAAAGTTTGCGTTCTCAGAGTAGTGCTACAAAATGTAATGTCTGTTATATTAATTCATGTAAATACATACTAATTGATAAATACTTACCATCCCATTCTGTTACAATTCACTGAGTGTAGATACTAGCCTAAAGACAGTTCTCATGGCGATATCACAATATTAAAGTTTGCGTTCTCAGATACTTAGGTCGAGTGGCGAATTCAAATCTACAACTTGCTGGTATAATGGAATTATGTAATCCAATGAGATTTAGCAGTTCCCCAGTTATCTAGGGCTTGCATTAAAAATAAGTACACATTAACAGACCCCTGCTTCTATGGTGGTAACATTTGATTAATGCAATTTTCTTTTTCAAGTGTATCAGTTCACTAATTACATGCAGTTTGCCTATAAAATAATTTAATATTATTAGAGCAGCTCTATGGTAAACATTTTCTAGACAAATTGTTTGACAGTAGGTGACTGTGTGATTGCCATATTTCCTGTACAAAGCTGCTGAATCAACATGGTGAAAAGATGACCTCTGTGATATTAAAGATGAAAGAAAAATATTGATAAGAACTTGCACTTTCTCATAAATGTCACAAAATAAATTAATCGTTTAGGCTGTAGGTTACTACATTCTAAACTGATTACAATGGGTTTATCTTTAACATTTATAGAATGAATTTTGTACCTGCAATCACCTAAAATTTGGAAACATGTTCAAATGCTTGTAGCCAGCATCTTTCTCCTCAGCCAATGTGAAATTACCTTGTCATATCCACCTTTTCAGGGTACGGTATGCCCATGGCAAATATTCATTATTATGTGTAATTAGCGATATCATATTCGTTCCTTTTCATATGTTGGGATAAAAACGGGTAATTTATTTATTACCAAATATATTATCGTCATTGATGATCTTACATCTCCATCTACACTTTTGAAATACATTGCTCTCATTTCTAACCCAAGGGGGATTTACGAGGCCTGGTTCACGTATGCTGTGGCTCTGGCCCTCCTCGGAAGGGCGATCATCTCGTTTTCCGGGTTGTACCCGTCTCTGGAGGATGAGGATGAGATGTATGAGGATGCAGATGATATAAGCCTGCAGCTGTTACCGAAGGGAACAAATCCTTGGGTCGGAAGACCGTCGAGAGCCGTCACAGACTTCTATCAGTCTCTGATAGTTTTAATCGTTCTCCTGCTCCGCCCACACAACATCGCAGTCGTGGCCGTGACGGTGACTCTACAACACTGCATCGTGATATATCTGTTACCGTGGTTACGTTGGAGCCCCTGGAAGATGACCCTCCTATTTGTATGGCTGGGACAATCAGCATTCTTTGCACAGGTATAATATTCACGTAACAGTCATTAGTTTATTGGTGTGACTGATAATTAGTACAAGCTCATCAGTATTCATTTAACGAAGAAATTTCGTACAAAGAAGTCCAAAGAGGAGACTGCAACCAGACCTATCCATGGTCTAAGTGTTGTTGTGTTCATTAAGTAGGTTAGGCCAATACGTAGTCCAAGCCTAACACGGAACTATATCCAATGCAATCATCATAAAAATAGAAAAAAGATAAAACACTCAATTTGCATTTCATTTGCATAATTAAAGTAAAAGAATCTCGTAAACGTTACTAAACACAACCGTGTAGTATGAACTCTCTATGTACGGGCTGGCCAAATGGTGTAAGTTTCCTTATCTTGAAGTCATTTCAGCTTGACTACACTATCACATCATTACAATATGTTTAGTACTGATAAGCTGTCTGCAGCTTTGGGCCTAATTTTCTGTAAATCTAGCAGATTACATATAAGTCATTGTCTACTTTACTGTAATCCACTTTGGGTGCTGATCCAGGGATCATCCTAGCAGTGAGACAAAAGCAGTGTTATTGTTAGCTTTGATCTTGTCTTCATAGGTAAACTTTCTTCAGGTTGGTAAGATAGACTTCTCACTAACATATCCTTGCTCAAAGTCAGCCCATGCAACCAGTTAAATCCAACATTATATAATTATAATTATAATCAGCAGTTTTTTCTACGACGCTTAAGCGACAGCAAATGTGGGAGAAACATGCAAGGGCTTGATTACAACTTACACGTCGGGCTGCTTTCAATTCGACATTTTAACTCAAATTTGGAATCATTTCAATTTCGAAAGTCATTTCAGATGCGAAAACCGAAGATTGCTCTTGGATGAAAAACCCACCCGGCCGGGGATCGAACCCGGAACCTCCCAATTGCTAAGCCTTATTTCTTCAAATGCCACCACCTTTTTATCCACTGGCCACAGCACCGGTACAACAAGCTCATTAGTGTGCTCGAATGATTTTAATTGCTCATTCAAAGATTTTAATGGCCCACTCAAAGATTTTAATGGCTCACTCAAAGATTTTAATGGCTCACTCAAAGATTTTAATGGCTCAATCAAAGTTTAATTTTCTTCTCCTCTCTTATATTGCACCAATATTGACAGGGAAACTCTAACAGCGCTGCCACAGTGGATATCTCTGCTGGATATGTGGGACTAGAATCTCATCACCTTGTATTAGCCTCCTTACTCACATCCATAGCTACTTTCTCTGGTCCCTTTTTGTGGATTGTCAGACTTATCATGTGCTTTAGTAACAGATATAGCAGTAGGTGAGAATTATGTTTTAGTTAATATATTTTGCTATCTTATTTTATATCCATGCATCTGTCTATCTATCTCTCTGTCAACATCAGTTCAAAGGCTGTTGCTCGTAGACTATTCGCCTGATCTCAACAAAAGGTTTTTTAAGATGTTGCCCACGTTTCATTTAGTGTTTACACAAAAATTAGGTTGAAGGGCATTTGAAGTCATGTTAGTCCCAAACATGAATTCTTTAAATTGCTTCTCCAAGGGTTTTGATTTGATCTGGATAAAAGTTGGTGGCAGTGGTCGGTTGGTGAGGGGACACAAGAAATGTGTAAGGAGAATAGGTCAAAGGTCTTTTGAGATCGTAGTTGACTGAAATGTTAAACTTGCTTAATCAAGGTTTGACCAAAGTTGGTAAAACATTCATCAGTTGGTAGTGTGTTGAAATAAAGTGCACACGAATAAGAGGTCAAAGGTCAACTTAAGTCAAGTTATTAGCGGCCAGAGAGAAGACAGGTACAAACCTACATCTCTTCTTTAAGCAACCTTGGTTCCAACAAGTCAGTCCTTGAACTGGCCAAGGAACAGTTACAGTACAGAAATTTGATTCAGAGGTAGTTATGACCAAGTCACAGCTGGTGTTATCACAGAAAATGCCAGAAAATTGTAATATGAAACTGAATTTTTACTTTACTCAGGTACTCACCTTCTAAATTTACCTTACTAAATTTAGCTGAAAACTGTTATGATGTTAACTCGAATTTTGTTAACAAATTTGTTCCTTTTAGGTACTATCACTGCATTCAAGAGGTCTCTTTTACGCTGCTCTTGTGCCGAGCCTTTCCACTCGCTGTTTACTCACTGGTGGTGTTTTTTGAACGTTACCATCTCTTCATATGGAGTGTCTTCTCACCCAAGTTACTGTATGAAGGGAGTCACTTATTGGTTGTAACGTTCGTTTTATTGTTTCTTCAATTCGATGTCATCTTTGTGCAATATTTTAGATACTCCCGCAAGGGATCACCAAAAAACATTTAATGTATAATAGTAGACTATTATTATGTAACAGAAATCCTAGGTATATAATACTCAATTCAATTTTTTTTTTACTATTCTAGATCAAATTAAAAAACAACTTTTTTTTAAAACTATAATTCTGTAGCCAAATGACCAGATTACTTTGAGAGACAAGCATTAATATGATAGGATTTAACAAAATTGAAACTTCTTATTTTGGGATTTGAAGAAATTGAAATTAAGAAGGCCTCAGATACTCTCATTTGAGGGGTTTGTGGTTACAGAGGAAATAATAACTGGTTTAATACCAGTTTCATAACAGTATCTCTAGTATCAGCAATTTCACAAAAATTGCTTGAGCAATGTTCTGTATTATGTCTATGAGGCTTTTTTTTTTCTCTCTACACGACAAACAGGCACATGAGCCTCAAAGTCGACCTTAGTACTTAAATAGAATGATGGCTTTTGCCCTGATTTTCTTTATTCAAAGCATGTTCGTTAGGGAACTCTAATTGTGGCAATGATTAATGAAGATAAGTACTAATAATTGTTTTGAAAAGGCAGCAGAATATGTCAACACATATGTTATATTATATTAATGCACCATACTAGCAAAGTAAATTTGTTTCAAGATATCGAATGTGGAAGGATATACAAATTGTTTTGGATGGTAGATTTTAGAAGCTATCCATGAACTAGAGACAAGTCTGAAATGGTGGCGGTGTCCCATTTGCAAGCCGAAAGAATTTTTTTTTGTGGTGAGGGAAGGTGGAGGGGGAGGAGGAGGGGGTGGGGGTTTGATGGTAGGGATGGAGAACTACAGAGGCCTATGGCAACAAGTACTAGTTGTTTAGATGTGTATGTAATAGAACACTATACTTATTGAAAGTAAGTTTATTGTTCAATCCAACTTCTGAAAGTGGTGTTATACCGCTAAGGTTTGACAAAACTGACCATTGAATGGTAAACAACAACAATGTTGATATTAAAATTTGTGAGAGAAAAACAAAGGTCATTTCGTTTTCGATAATCTGTGGAAATGGAAACCTGTCTCATTTTAGTTGAAATACACAGAGTTTATTGCTCACCTAAATTGGTGGCCAGGTTGTTCATTTATTTATTAATTAATTAATTATTAATCAAAAATTATAATTAATTTTGTTTGATATTAATCAACAGAAAGTATGAAGATATCATGAATTCGGTAATAGCAAGCTATAAATAACTTCTTATCAACATTTCCTACCTTTTTGTGTTTGTTTGTTTTTTGTTTGTTTGTTTGCCAATGAAATGCAGTGTAATTTAAATCAACAAGGGAAGACTATCTAGGAAAGTTTTAATTGTTGTGTTTAAAGGCATTGAAGACTCGCCCCAAACCGTGTGCCGTAAAATTTGAAGACTGGGTCTGAAAACAGAGTTTAAAATAACCGAACTTGTCTCGTTCGAAACTTTCCCCCTACTTGAATTCTTTGAGTGCGATACAAGAGGAACAAGAAAACAGCATAGAAATAGCAAATTACAATAACACCATAAAGGATGACGCTAAAACTTACTACAACTTTTGACGCTAAAACTTACTAAAACTTCATGTTTTTGTTTTGATTGTATTTCTCTCGAAAGATCAACTAGACCACAGTTGGTACAATTCATACATCATATGCTGAGTAGTCCCGAATGTTAGCGAAACGTGGCCGGATATATTATCAATTATACAAAAGCATATTAAGCTTACTTTTCGAACCACATATATACAGATATCTTGTTGTATGGTCTGAACTTCATATAGACTAAACGAAATGGAGAATGGTAACTTGTAAAGTTCTTAATACACAATAATTATGTACGATCAGTACTCCCTGTGAGTTTATCCATAACTTAAAAATTCGACTACTTGTCGATTTCTTTTCTTCGTTTCAGATCTTTTTTCATCTTACAATTTTAAATGCTTATTGCAAAAGTTGAAATAATTTTGTGTTAACTAGTATTTTATTCGAATGTTAATATTAATTATGCCATAGCTTGCAAGTAAAAGTAATTGTGCCGAGCACTATATTTGTGGGAAACAAACTTTATATTTGTGTTTTGCCATAAGCGGCGATAGCTCGATCATTTGAAAGAGCTTAAGTCCCGTAATTTCGGATCGAAGAAGTATATCCAATGAATGCATAAATATTTAGGAATTGCTTTTTAACCGAACGCGTTAGAGAAGCACCCCAAGCGTTTCATATATTTGCAATGATTATCTACTATCATATCTTTTGAAGCAGGGCATATTAACAATATCTTTCAACTAAATTCGTCCTTGAAGTGATTTTTTTCCAGATATATAGCGGACGGATAATCTTAGATGTTAAGAAAATTAGATCCAACGAGGGTGGCACACTCCTATAAGAGTCTATATCAATCCGCCCGGATGTTCTCCTATCTCAGGAAAAGTGCCAAAATGCAGTAGGAAACATCTCTTTTGATAATGTATGAGTCAGGATCTAGTTGTTTGTGGCTTGGATGTTGAAGAGCATGAATGGAAGTACATGTGGTGCAAAATTTGGTAAATTGAAGCAATTTTAGACCCCTTTGGCCTCCCAGAAGCAGCGTACGAAAATTGTTGACTTATACTGAGTGAAGAGGGTCTGTTTACAAGTGACAAAACTTCAGGCTCTAATAGCAAAAAAATCTACATGGTCATGATACAAAAATTGATAGTGCCAATGAATGGCCCAACTCGTCAGCTAGCCAGTGATAGCTAGTGTTTAGCTATATCTAGACTTAGATACCACATTACTTTTGTCATTTAGTATGTAAGTCAATGGGGCTTTTAATAGGTGTATGCCACCCGAGAGACTGGCAAAGGACTGTATTTGATTGATATCATGTTCCGCATCCCGTATCGTATTTATTGTCCCTATATAATTACGGGGTGACTATTAGTTTACAGCCTCATTTGGCTCGCACATTGACGCCACTCGTTGAGAAAGCAACCTGCAAAATATTCTACTCCGGAAAATATATGCAACTGAACAGACCAATCTTGATGTCGTGAAATGTTAACATGTAAGACATTGAAATGAGCCTACCAGCTTCTTTCGTCCAAGGTTTAACGTTTCCTATATTGAAATATTATAACCTTCAAACTAAAGACATTATCTCCAGGCGGTCTTTCGTACACAAACGATGTATTAGTTTTCGGATAAACAGGTGGTCGTTTCATAGACGGAACACAACGCGCAGTAAGATGCACAAATAACGATTTTTTTTTAGGAATGCCTTGTTTCATTTCTTGCTTTTTATATTAGGTACAGGGAAAAACTGTGTTTTTGAGTTATGCAAACACTACGTAGACTGCAAAGTACATCTTCTTTCGTAATATTAATCTAGGCAAAGAGGAGTTACTCATAGTATGAATGTGCGTTCTCATAAATGGTACTTAAATGCACCGCAAGTCTTTTGAAGGGACTGTTTGCTAACATTATACCTGTGAAGGTTCTATGTCAATCCAATGTTTCCTATTGGAGTCATAGCACACGCACAAAACAACTATTTTCACTAAATTTGAGCAATGAACTCTAACCTTTGCTCTTTGGTAGTTTGGTTGCAGGTGTTAGCCGGACATAAGGATTCACCCTTTAGGAGGAGTTTCTGGGGGGAAAAATGCGCTAAAAACAAACATGTGACCTTTAAAAACATCACCTTTGACCTCGATTCCCATGAAATCCACATATTTTGATAGTAGGCTACTTGACATTTCCATTATATATGTGAAGGTTTCATGTCAATTTAATATTTCCCCCTTTCAATTATAGCAAAAAGAATACCGTTTTTACTAAATTTGACCTTTGGTTCAAGGGGCCCGTAAGACACAAGTGTTTACCCTGGGTACCTCCCCACCGAGTTTGAAGACAATCGGCCCATCCGCCTAGGAGGAGCTTTTGACACAAAATTGGACACACAGAATGGCACATACACGCGGGTACGTTTTTGACCCCTCCCTCCGCCATGGACCTCCGGTCACCCTGGGGTACCTCACCTTCGGAGTAGCTGCTCTGAAAACTTAACCATTATTATGGCAACTGTTGCTATAGCAACTGAGATATTTGTATATTGCCCAACTTGCAAAGGAACTACATTATCTCATCCTCCCTATGGGACGATGAAATAAAAATATATAAAGCTGGAATTTTGATTAATATTTGCTTTGTTTTACTACACCGTAAGTCTCTATTATTTGCAAATCTCGGTTCCTTAACTTGAAACGATATCAGACTAGTGTAACAGGAATAATTAAAAACAAAACACATTGAGTTTATAAGATGACTTTACAAATTTATTGATTGATGTGATAGTCACACGTGACTTCCTTCATACGAATTAAACACCCTCCCCTCCCATCCCCCTTATGTTCCTGAGGAAGAAGAAATAAGAGCCCATTTCTTAACCTATAGAGACAATATCTCTCTTCTCGTGATAGCAAAATTCAATTTCACAGGAAAATATGCTTTTCGTATAGAGTATATAACTCGATACTGACGGGAAAAGAGAAAGTGGTGTGGAGGTTTGAGTTAAACGAGATATAAATGTATACATCACGTGATTTGGTTAGAAGAATGTGACGATCCTTTGGAAGAAGAATGTTGTCCTTCATTCTTCTAACAGGCCTTCACAGAATACCGAGTCCCTCAGTAATCACAGAATGACACTTTTAAATCTACACAAGCCAATGTGACACTAATGCCCAAAATTATTGTTGACTTGAGTCCAATAATACACTTCGACTGCTTTATAAACGAGGGGGGGGGGGGGGGCAGACAACTATTTGGTTGTGTGTCATCATGTAAGGTCAAAGGTCGATAGATAATGTCGTATCGTGACAGTGTTGGGTCATCATGTGAGGTCAAAGGTCGATAGATAACTGTTGTATCATCATGTGAGGTCAAAGGTCGATAGATAGTGTCTTATCGTGGCAGTGTTGTATCATCATGTGAGGTCAAAGGTCGATAGATAGTGTCTTATGGTGACAGTGTTGTATCATCATATGAGGTCAAAGGTCGATAGACAACTGTCGTATCGTGACAGTATTGGGTCATCATATGAGGTCAAAGGTCGATAGATAACTGTCGTATCGTGACAGTGTTGGGTCATCATGTGAGGTCAAAGGTCGATAGATAGTGTCTTATCGTGACAGTGTTGGGTCATCATGTGAGGTCAAAGGACGATAGATAATGTCGTATCGTGACAGTGTTGGGTCTGGCACAGATAACGTGGAAGGCGTGCTCACGGATGAACCGATCCCAGGAGATGAGGCTGAAATTAAAAACGAAAGAAGATATTAAAATCAACTTTTTTTTAAAATAATCATCGTAATGTTCAGTTATAATGCAACATTCTTAAATAAATGTAGACTGGGGAGTACGTGATGGTATTAAATTGTTCTTGAAATAATCCATGCTGTGGGTACTCTCTGGAATGTATAAGGAAGATTCGATCATTCAACCATTAACGTAACCTAGCGATCAGTTTATCCATACGAGGATCCACCCATTCTGCGAATCAATCGATCAGTTTATCAATCGATTTATCGATTATTCAATCAAATGAACAGATTAACAACCTTTTCTAAATGAACTTGTTTTGTACTGTTTCTTGTCTGAGACTGGAAATACGTTCCGTTTTTTTTGTGTGAAAATAACTAATCAACCAAATAAAAACCATACTGTTCACTTTTCTCGGAACTAGTTTCATGGTTAGGCTAGGTAGGAAGTTTCTACGATTTCTTCCGTACATTAGGAAATATCCAGTCCACAATTTCAGTCTTTTGAAGGCAACATGCAAGGAAGAATTGATAAACACCCAATGTTACCTGAAGTCAGTATCCTTGGTGTTTGCTACTAGCTTAGGTATTTTGTATCTGGAATGAGAGACATATGAATGAAGACATGTTATATACTTGCAAAAACAAACACACAAAAAAAAACAAAAAAACAAGAATGTCGTAGTTATACCGCTAAACTGCAAACTATTAGTCATGCAGCTCTGATCATATCACGATTTACAGGAATGAATCATTTATTTTGTCCTTCAATTACATTGCTAAAAAATATCTAGATTGAGTGCGTTCCAAAGCTATTGCAGAGGAGAAAATATTTATTTATTTATTTTTCTGTTTCAATGTAGTTTTTGTATTTGTGTGTCTTTCTAAATATCCCTGTCGCACAAAACGAACTGTTATCAGATAATACACACATAGGCCTATACTGTAGAAAGCTGCTACTCGTTATCAGTATTGTTGAGATCGAGCCACGCCGCGCCCCTTGGGACACTTCTGTCACCCCCTCCCCAGCCCCTCACTCCAACCCGTTACGCATTATTTATGATGCCTCCAGCTTATTACAATATGTGAATAAAGGACATACCCAACAGTTTTGGTCCAGGTTTGAAAAGCCCGTCTTGCAGCCTGCATGGTGATCACACCGGTGTTAAAAGTATCAAGATCCCGAAAACTGTTTTTAATCTTTTCAATTTCCTGCGGTTTGAGACTTTTAACAAGATAACTCTGCAGATAAAAATGAAACGCCTGGTTTAATTTATTAATTACCCAAGGCTACTAGTATTGGACTAATTGATATATGTCTGGTATTATGTATTTTATTTCTTACAGATATAAGACGATGATCTCATATAGGCCTACTCTATAATTATCATCCACGCCAAATAAATAATAACACAAACTTTACCTTATTATAACGTAACATTTGTTATAATTGGTATAATTAATTTTGCTGCATCTGAGTTCTCGATCAAATTTCCTTCGGTTGGACTTTTGATTTACCAATGTTAAGATTCCTACCGCAAACATAATGGTGAAAACTATAGTGTTTGAGTTCCGTTACCAATATTGCCAAACTTTTACCAAACCGGCCGATCGAGTATTACTTTAAAACTAACATAGCCACCAGGTCCGTATGCAACTTTAAAATTTATGAAAAGTGGACCATTTAACTACTAACTCCGGTGGTCGCGTGCAATCGGGCACCGATGGCGCGAGTTATCTATGAAGCTCCCCCCCCCCCCCCATGGAGCAAACCCACGCCCTCAAGAAAATCGTGTTATTGTAGACGTCAATGGTGCAATCCGTCGCATTTTGGGCCTATATTATAGTCTACGAAAAGAAGTCTGAACTGTAGAAAAAAATTGTTAGTCTGACCGTTGAAATATTTCACTCTTTTATGGATTCTACAGACATTATATGACTTCAAGAGCTGCAAAAGTAAAGAACCAGTCGCGGATAAATGGAAGGACATATCGAATCGTACACTTTTCCTGCGGCAAGTACTCAGCAAATTTGATATAGTACAATACGATATGAAATAATACAAAGGTTTTACATAGTCTAGCTGAATATGGCACTCTGTATGTCCATCCTTCTTGGATGTTGTACTGCAAACACATTAACTACCTCGTGTCTACGTTTATTGGACTATCATAATGAATATGTAGCAGCATTTAGCGATGAAAGTCTGTCTTTATTATTAAAACCCAATATAGTCTTGTCATAATACTGTCCTATCCGAAGCGTACCATTGATATATCCGAGATGGGGGGGGGGGGTCAGCGGAGTGGTGGTTCGTTCAAACCACCAGAACACCCACCCCCTCCCCTGTATACGGGCCTGCCAAAGTTTGTTTCAAAAAGTTTTAGTGATAACAAGATTCAAAACCGACAGACGCTATAACACATACGACGTCTGCCTGTAACTGAACACGGGACTCGAGTTGGTCTTACTTGTGATGCTTTTCGAAGAATCCTGAGTGCCTCGAGAAATTTAAATTCTTCCCAAGTAACTGTATTGTCTCCATCACGGTCATACTCTGAAAACTGCAATACAAACATAAAATGAAATCAATAAATTAATAAATAAAAAGCGTAAAAAACCCACTTCCCAGGACGCGATGTTCAACTTGAGAAAGATGTTCATCCAAGTTAAATAAACGCACCACCCCAAAGAAAATCATCGCTGGCAATCAGTTGTCCTTGACATACAGTCATTTATTAATGCAGTTTGTAACGGTCTCGACTGTTTGTTATCTTTCTTCAGCAGATTTTTCGACCAAACTTGCTTTCTCGGCCAAACTTATGAATGGACTACTTTGCAATTTGTATTATTTGTATTATATATTAGAAATACGACGCCAACGTAAATATCTTATTTTCAAAAAAATTAACCGACTTACTTCTTTTAGGCGGTCTGCGGGGTTATTTGCTTCCTCGGTCATTTTCGGATGAGACTGTTGCAAAAAGTCTTCAAAATTGAACTCGTTGTCTGAGAAGATTGAAAGATTATTTTACGAAAAATTTAGTTTTACAATTATGACCAATCACAGCACCGAAAAGTATGTTAGGTGTTTCTAAATACAACTGGAAACAAACTATTAATTTGAAGTGCGGACGATTTTATTTTAAACTTACATTTAGTTTAAACTGCCAATTTTTCAGTTATATCAATTTATTTCTATAGAAGACCATCTTCAGACTGACTTCTGCCTCCGCAACACACTGGTTATAGATTTGACCGAACTAGTTTACTCACCGCCATTTTTATCGTATTGATCAAAGCGCTCCATGAGTTCTTGCATCTCATCCGCTGAGAGAAGCTGTGAGACATCCTCCTGAAAGAAAAAATATCCGTTCGTTTATTATAGGTTAATGAGAAATGTTACTCAGAGTTTTACAGCGATTAACAGGCCTTATGATCGCCGTACTACATACTGCATACACATACTATATATATATATATATATATATATATATATATATATATGTATATATATATATATATATATATATATATATATATATATATATATGTATATATATATATATATATATATATATGTATATATATATGTATATATATATATCGTTACCACCATGTATTCACATTCAATAGTATACTGCTTATCGGCAGATATCTTACACATTCTGGGCAGCTCCAACCAATGGGTGAGCCTTGTTGTGCTTGTTGAGCAGCTAACAATTGGTTTTCTGATCCTAAGAAACCCCGGCTTTGTAAGCAGCTCAGATGGGCTAATCGACCACAGATACGGCAGTCAATCGTAGTATCTCCTGTTACCATACGACAAAAGTAACATTCTGTGTAAACTTCCTGAGGATAAATGGAAAATAATTCGCTGAGTATAGGCTAAATGTTAACAACAATACAAAATATAGAAAGTTAACAACCCTGTGATCCATACATCTTAATATTATCCTCAAGGGCATCGGATTCTAGGGGCGGATGGGATACTCCAGCCTTATGAAATCCGCAAAAGTGTCCCACTTTCATAAACTGGAAGTGCGCATTTTGGATAAGTATCTTTAAGTACCCTTTTGACTTTTGTCCAATTTTGTAATGGAAAAGTGCCTTTTGTTGTTTAAAAGAGACTTTCATTAGCAATTTGAGAACAGTGTAATACCTTAGTACCATGTTTTGTCCAAAATTAATTTAAAAACAAACGTAATTAAAAAGTTTTCTTTTATTGTTAAAACATTCAAAAACTGGAATCTATGCACTTAGTACGGACTGAGGACCGATTTTAGGTCCTCCACCCCCCCCCCCCGCCCTTACACGCACTGAAGATCAAAGTCACATGTTCCAATGCCCTGTGAATTTGTCCCCCCCTCCCTCTCCCATATTGAACCCTTTCTTCCGCCTTACATATTAGTTGAATTACCTCCTCACACATATTTTCGTATACGATGTTCCGCGCTTTAGATGGCGTTGAATGTAACTCACTCGACGTTATTCGTTCCTTTTCAATCTCTCTGGCTTGTAACAACTCTTCAAAATCTCTTTGCGGAGCCTTTTCACTGTTATGAGGTAAAATAACTATATGACTTAGAAGAACACACAAATATAGAGAGATTTTTTATGTCTCTGCAGCAATAAATATACAAAACTGTATTTGAGTAACGTACCCCGGCAATCAGCTATTGCGTTATGTTGGACTCCCTGCATGGAAAGCGCAAAGTATATATATTGCATTCTGGGTCAATGCTAGAACTAAAACTCTTTTGTCAGAGCGTTGGAACGCTCTGACAAAATTGGCCCTGAGCAGCCCAGTGGTGCACTGACACAATATTCTATTTCCAACATAGCATCACCTACAATTAATGTGGTCATCTTTAACAATCGAATTTATAAAATCTTACCCTGTTTTGAAGTATTTTCTCCACGTGGCTTCGTTTGCAATTTCCCTCACATTGTCTTGCGACACCGGGCTAAATCTTCCTCTGTCGATTGGATGGACTTTGCTTGAACTTGCTTTAGATGTTGTTTTAAACGCATTAACAACAGTTTGCATTTTACCGGCATCTTTGATTCGTCCCTCTACCCGACGTCTCTTGAAACGTGATAGTTTTGCACCCATCTTTGTACTCCAAGCGCAGTGTTTCTTTCACACAGATTATCAGCACCAACTGACTCTCGTATACCGTGTATGTATAGGCTAATATGGCTTAGGCACAACACATACGAACATACTCATAACATATTAGGAATCAAATTGAAAGATTTTTTTTTCATTATTACAATCCTCTGAGTTCAAAGAACACAACGCGCAAGTGGCGCGTACTGTTGTTTGAACCGATTCACGCAAATATGTACCAAGTTCGTGACAAATATTTTGTACAGCGCGCCAGAGATGTTAGATTGATGACTCTTTATACTTCTTACACATTACATATCAGCCAGTACAGTAAACGCGCGCGCATGCATACGTACGTTGTTGCCAATTTTTCTTTGTAACGCGTTCGTATTCGTATTCGTTTCGTGAAACTACTCTGCCGTATTTCTAAGATGGCGACCAAAACTATTTTCTCTCGTATTAAAGGAAAGAAACCATATAAGAGTATAGCATAAAGCAGGTACTTTATAATGGACAGGTTTCTAAGACCTTCGGAGTGGTAAGTATATATCTCCGGACCGTGATGACTTAGTTTCAGCAGGTATCAGAGATAGGCCTATGGTATATGATCGCGCGAAAAAGTCAATGGTTTCTCACTGACGCTGAGGTGGAAACTTAACAAACGTATTGTAACGTATTGTGTCTTATTTATTGGTTTCCTAGTATTTACCATTGAAGGTGCAATTTTTCGTCTATAGGGCCCCATTGGAAATGGGCCGACGTTCTGTCAGCCTAATGGGTTTAGCTCCTGTTACTCTTTTTGTTCTTTTCAATTCCGTCCTATTTGTCTATTATGTCTTTGTAATATTTTTGTATTTTGAACAATCTGAGTGCGAATAAAATAAAATCAAGCATGCCTTATACCATGGCTGAACAAAACCATAGATCACTAAGATCATTGACAGACTCTAGTTTGTGATATGCCTCGTATATGAGAGCGCTTATACGTTTTAACTCTAGCCAATGTCTTTAAAATGTGTCCCGCGAGTTACTCATATAGGGAAAGAATGGGGGGGGGGGAGGCTGCATTTTTTATATACAGTCTATACCACGTTTACTCTACGACATACATTAATCTCCACTAACAATTCGTCGATTTGCATTAATTAAAAAAAAAATCCATCTTTCAGTGTTTTACAACAGAGGGTTTAATCTGAAGAGGGCAAAAATAAGTTAATTCAAATAATCAAGATGAATTCTATAGGTGAGAATAAAAGAGAAGCAATGGATATAAGTTTAGAAATAATCATCATTGGTTAGAGGTAATGGCTCTGGACTTTCATAAGACATCTGGCGGTTTTGCACAACTGTACATGTGATGTCACCAGCTGACAACCAAACGAGAACTTAGTTAGCTAATAGTTAATATTGCAACCGTTATCACCCAAGCAACGATAATTATCTTGTTAGACAAATTAATCATATATGTCAAGAGGGTTAATTGGATAAACAAGCAGGTGAGGTATATTGACCATATGCTGGCAAGTACAAAGGTCTGGATTGTTTGTACTTGTGGTTGTTTTGCTATAACAATTAATCGGATTAGTGTGTTTAATTAAAGGTTATTACACTTTCTTTGCGACATT
The DNA here is from genome assembly GCF_037975245.1 of Apostichopus japonicus. Taxonomy (NCBI): domain Eukaryota; kingdom Metazoa; phylum Echinodermata; class Holothuroidea; order Aspidochirotida; family Stichopodidae; genus Apostichopus; species Apostichopus japonicus. The sequence goes on from NC_092562.1 coordinate 2,364,598, forward strand.
CCATTGGATGACTCACATAGTTTGAATGCATGTTAATACTCTGGTCTTTAATAACCGTATCCAAATAAACTCTTCAATTTGTCAATTTACTGTACGATAACATCGACCCAGATGTTGCCATGAAAAAACATGCACGCAACCGCTTGTATGATTCCAATATCGAGAATCAATGAGAACGTCCCACATGTATTATTTACTTAAAGCTAACATGATTTTTGGCGAAAGAAAATGGGCACCAGGAAGAGGCTTAAGAGCCGATTCGTTTCCGAAGCTTTACATACTAATCCGGGTAATGTAAAAATCAGACGATAAGTTAAAAATGTTGATATCGTTCATTGGAATATCTGCACCAGGTCGCGATAGTTGATCAAACACAACACAAAGCCATAGCAGTACAAAAATTTCAGTTATCACTAGTGTAAAAAAAAATCAACGATAATATGTTTTCTATAGAGAGCTTAGAAACCCCCAAAATACAAATGGTTCAGTCCTAAAAGTATTCCGTTTGTAAAATATCTCATATTTAGCTGGAAGGGGTAATAACAATGCTGTATACGCCTAGCTGGAATTATGGATTAGAAACTAAAAATCATAAACGATGCTCCAGTGTTTGCTAGAATAATATCGAAATGACCACCGGCGAATATTGAGACAGCACATATACTTCTGATACGTTAGACATTTAACTGTCTCTTATATCAATGTTATATAATTGTGACAGTCGGCGATGAAAAACGGGGACGGGGGCTGGGCCTGGATCAATCTGTTTTAGTTTTCGTACGGATGCTCTATCTTGGGTTTTCAGAGAGTCCCTAACAATTCTCTGATCAAACAGTTACACTTGTCGGACAGACATCCTTTGCAATTCTCTTTTAAGTATGTGATTGATTGTCGAAGGTATCTTAACGTTCCACTTGACACCAACGATAAATTTCTTTGGCGCTCCCTTTTTATTGATGGAATGGTGGAAGTCCAGCCGACACCTTCCGAGTAAGGTTGTTTGTTCTTCGTTATTGTAACGAATCAAGGCGACATGCTTTCATTCACTATATACACTGTGTATATACTGGAACGTATAGTATTGTCTGAGTAAATTGCTAGCCTTTTGTTTGCATAAGATACCATCAAACCGTGCGTGGGATTCAACTTTGATCAAAGTACACATAGGCGAATTGACTGTTAACTAAAAATCATTGTCATAGGCGATGAATCCAAGTATTTACATCGTACAGTCTCCCAGGAGTAACATGTGAGTAGAATCCTGTTCACACCTGCATGACTTGTATATCAGCCTATACATTTGTTTTCATTCCGAGAGAAATTTCCATTTCATTTCGAGAGTCTGTCTGGAAGTACAGGGAAGTTCAAGGTAGGTGATCCATCCTTTCGTAGCTTAACGTTTTTTTTCTTCTCCAAAACGCAGGCTAGCTATAATGTGAATCATAAAACTAACCTTATTACACTTGAGATGTATATAATGATACATACAATCATATGCGTAGTCCTACCCTATTAAACCAAAATGAAAACAGTAATAGACTACATTTTGTAGGCGTAGCCATACTCAATTCATATATACCAGGTCTTAAGTTTAGAATCAACGTTTCAAAATAATGCGGGTATTATAGATTCTATATAGAAAGTAGATACTAAATTTTCCACATCGATTCAGTGTATAGAAGATGCATATACCAGTACGAGTACGGAGATTGCTGTGTTTATAATACATGCTATGGTTTAGTAGCGAAGAACGGTTAGAACTTAAAACAAAAAGTAGGGACTCTGCCGCAGCAGCTAAAGGAAGGATGTTATCCATGTATACGGGCATACCCAACAAAAACCGTTACTGTGATTTTATGATTCTCTGGAGTATACACGCTAAGATAGTCAATGGAATCTACACGACTCATTCAGTATAGGCTTACAAATGTGCATAGTTTATATGCACACATTGCCTCATCGTACGACTGTTGTATGTTATTAGTGACACATAACGCATTCACCGTGTAAATAGAGCTGCTATCCACCTTACAGGTAATTGGTTCATTAATGTTTCATTTCTGGAAGTAATGGCATAGCAATTATCCATTTATCCATTACCGAATTCTGTACCTCCGCCAAGTTAGAGGTTTTGACCACCTTCACATGTATATAGATTCGTTAGACTATTGGCTTCTTATGTGCATGTGCTAAATATTTCGTGATTTATAATTCAAAATGAGGACGGTAGCCTAGAGAAAAGTAGTAGTCACATACATGAGTAAAATTTGGAATTTCACATCTCTGCTTTTCAGTTTGCACGTATATGTGCACACATCTAGAAAAGTATCGTACACAATCAAATAAGCACAGGCCTAACCGTAAATTATTTTCAGATACTAAGCAGTGGTAAATTAAACTATAGCATTTCTTACATGAGTGGAAAAAATGTTTTACTTAACGGTGGAAGTAAAATGTTTCAAATCATAAATAACGTTGTCTAAAAGTTGTATTCCTTTTCAAGAGCATATTCATTTTTAACACGGTTGCATAGGTACATTTAATAGCACTCGGGTCCTGAGCTAATTGGTCCATGCTATTGCAAAGATTCGATAGCACGCTTAAATTTTTTAACAACACTGATACAATTTTGAAGCAAACAAGGACACTGCATTTTAGCAGCTATATAGAAAATTGATGCCTTTAAACCGCGACCGTTGAAAATACGCTCGAAGACGTTTTACGAAATAATCTTTGAAAGCAACCAAATATACGTGTGTAAGTGTGAACGCGCAATTAGCTTCGTTATTCATTTGGTGTAGGCTGCTGCTGCTGTTTTGCCATAGTCCTCATAGAACCGTCGGCATTCTCTTGTTTGCCTTTGCTCTTGGCACGGTCATTCCTCCATCTGTCCACTTCTTGATGTTATCGATCCATCCTGTTTTCCTACGTCCTGGCCTGGCCTTCCCTTCTACTTCTCCTTCTACTGTCATCTGAATTAGGCTATCTGATCGGCGCTTCCAATGTCCATACATAGACAGCTTCCTCTTCCTTAACTGGACAAGTAGACCTTCCTCTTCTGAAACTCCTACCCATTGGCGGATCCATGCATTTGTTTTTTCTATCTTTCCAGCTGACCTGAAGCATTTTACGCCACACCCACAGCTCAAGTGATTCTATCTTCTTCATGTCATTCTGTTTTAATGCCCAACTTTCTGCACTATAGAGGGCTACACTCCACACGAGAGATTTCACCAGCTGTTTCTTCGGTTTCAGGCTGATCTCTTTTGCCTTCCACAATCCAATTAGTTGGCCAGTGGTGGCATCCCTTGCAATTGCCAACCTAGTACAAATCTCTGGTGTAGGCACTATCATGCAATCACCTTGTGAAAAGCGTGTGCGTTGCCGGCGCGTGTGCAGTTGACTGCACGCATTGGTGCTCAAAAGGTACATGCAGTCACGCGTAAAGTCGTAAAGACGAGCGTAAAGTCGCTGGCATCGACGCGTTTACGTTCTCTTCACAATAAAGTGTAAACACACGGGTCCGGTACGGGTTGTAAGAATTCCCAGTTGTGAACCACGCGTGGAAGAGTAAGATGGATAACGTCGTGTACATGTGTTGTAAGATGTATAGGCTATGAGTCATTCAACCTGTGTCATGGGCGCTTAACCGAGTTGCGTTCATTCCATGCACTCGATCTTCGTTCTCGCAAAGTAGCGACAAACGCTTTTCCATATCAACACCGAGACTAAGGAGGCGGTTATCATTGATACAACATAATTATTCACTTACTGTAGGGAATGCCAATAATGAAGCGACATCTAATGTAATACTTCGGGACCTAAGAAAACATGGCTCGTAACTTCCGATTGGACATTTCCCAGTCCCACGGGTCTTGAGGTATAAAGGCCCATGGCCTGTACTTTAAATACATTACTTCCCTTTGGCTTTGAGTACAACGTTTCTGTATGCTGGACGAATCTAACAGCAATAGTGTAATAACCGAATTCGCGATCCGCATTACAGTCATTGCCGACTCTGCAATCCCACTCCCCCTCACAATTTTGCAAGGTCGGTCAGAGTGACTCCATAGTTTTACCTTTCGGGAAACAAAAATGTTTCAAAACAATTATAAGAATTAAAGGAAAAACTTCAACACTTCGCAGATGTTGTGGAATTTAGCAATTGCTAAACTGCTGTAAATCTCAAATACAACAAGGTATCATCGAATAAAGTATAGTGAAACGATTACACACTTAGTAAGGTTTACAGTATAATAGCAAATTCATTACATCACTTTAAATTTAAAAGTCACTTTAAATTGAAACGTATAGGCAATCTAATGAAATTATTTTCATAAGACTGTATAAATAAATGTTTCAAAGCTAATATAGGTCAATCTTATAAACAATTATCATCAACAATACAATCAATATATTTTTTCTTTGGATTTTTCCTCACTAGAAAAAAAGCTAACAAACTGCAGATACATACAACATTTGATATAACAAGAACATAATCTGAATTATAGTAGTCATACTGCATTTGCAGATCTGTTTCGTAAATTACGAATACCGTTATAGAAATTATTTGCTCTTCTTAGATATCAACAATTTTCAAGTCGATGCCAGGCAGATGTAGAGGATAGAGGATGTCGTGGGATGAAAAAAATAAATACTTGATAAAACATAGCCTAGTGAAACAAGTGATAATCTGGACAGGCATTTCAACATGACAACTTAAGGTTAAGTTAAATTTTCTTCTTAGGGAGTCATTTCGCGGAAGTAGTACCTCGCACAAATTATCACAATTTTGAATATAAATATAAAAACCCTTGAAGAATAAATCTCTAGAGGATTATAGTAGGAATTTGCAGTCGAACTTAGGTAACAGTTTGTAAAGATGGTTGTTTTGTGTTGAAATTTCTACTTGATCATAAACGCCGTACCCATACAATGTTTTAATTTTTCATTTCATTTCCACTTATTTGTTTTATTACAGCGTACACATATCGAAGAAATACATACTTGTATCTGATGACGTACATTGCAAATGAAAGTGACGTAAAAACATTTTTAGGCTTGTCTAGTATAGGTTACTCCCGGTATAACACACACACACATGCAGTATAGGCTACATCATTTTATCATAATGATGCAGTCATGTTACAACCGAGGTTAACATGTAGCGTTAGTGTTCAGTCAGTATATGTTATATCCTCGTCTTGTATGTGTTATAACATATTTTCAATACAAGTAATGACAGATATCTTAATTGAAATTTGCTGTATTTAAATCAAACTGAAATGTGCTGGTAATGATTTTGTCAGCCCACTGAGCGCATAACACACATGTAACACACCTAACATAACACAAACATACACACCCACACATGTATAAATCAGGGAGAATGAGAAACACATCATCTGTAGACTTTATTCCATCAAAAAACACAACTGGAACAATCAAATTTAGCTTAAATTTCAAAAGTTTGCAAACTTACAAAATATTATATATTGCATTTTTGTGGAGCATATTTTTTCTTTAAGATTGAGTAAATCACTTATTACAAACAGTTTGTTAATAATAAAAATGTTTTATTAAAATAAAACAAAAACTGTTAGCAAACTGCATATTCACGAAAGAACCTGTGTAAGAGAATGTGTAAAAGTTAGTGGGCCTGACGTTTGTATTTGTCCCTTTTGCTAGTGTTACTTGTCTTTCAGCCTTTGAAAAAAGATCCTGCTAGGATCGAAACGTCAGACCCACTGACTTTTACACACATGCTTTATTATTAGATTTTCTTGTGTGTGTTGCACGGATTAAACATTTCGAAATAAATCACTGATTTGTAGCAGGCATGTATATACACAAAACGACTTTATCAGAATGACGCATATTGCTACCGAGGTTAACATGTATAGTGTCAGTGTTTAGTCGGTATCCCGGTCTTTTATTTGTTATAGCATCATTTCAGTTCAAGTAATGATAGATATCTTAATTGAAATTTGCTGTATTAAAATCAAACTGAAATGTGCTGGTGTTGATCACTCTGCTGAACGTATAACACACAACATGAAACCATCTTTTTGCTACCGTACGATATGAATCGTATTATTAAAATTGGTTCATTTATATATATATATATATATATATATATATATATATATATATATATATATATATATATGTATATATATGTATATATATATATATATATATATATATATATATATATATATATATATATATATATATATATATATATATATATATATATATATATATATATATATATATATATATATATATATATATATATATATATATATATATATATATATATATATGGTTTTCAAATGGGAAATTTATAGCATTTCTTTTAAGTTTTGTGCAACACAAAACGGATAATAAAACTTTTATACCTTTGGAACAGTTGACCGGTTAGCCCATCACCGATAAGCTAAGCTGTGGGGTAGATAATGAGTATGAACTTCAATTGGGTTTTTTCAGTCTGTCTCGGGAAAAAAGTTGTTATCAACGAAACTGCTTCACCTTGGCACTACTTAACACACGCAAGAATTAATTTGGATTTTTTCGGCTTTCGTTTTCATTTTATAAAAGGCAACTTGACTATTCAAGCAATGAGATATACCTTCTTGTGACATTTCAGTATAGGAGGACGTGTGTAATCCCATCAAATGCAGTTTGATGCATTAGTTGGGATTACACACGTCTTCAGTTCTTAATAAAATCCTAACAGTACATGTTACCGATTAATCAACAGGATCCAGTGTTTACTGTGGTACAAAACTTTAAGATTTACAATAAGTACTGTAATCTCTATATGTAAATCGGTTGATGCACGCTCGGATGAGAACCAGCCTGATCTCCTATTCTTATGAGCATAAAGACTATAAATTTGACAAGCATGAAGCTTCTGCAAGTACCTATATCGCAATGATATATGGATGCCTGATTCAGCGTGCGTTTAGGAACCAGCAACTTTGTTATACTCGCTCAAGTTTATATCATTTTGACGATTATTGCCTTCTTCCATAACACGGGGTATACATATATATATATAGCATATATACTTCGACAGTATCGCAGTTATTCGGTTAAAAACCAATATACCATTTGTAACGGCTTAGGAGTCTAGTTTAATCATTCATTGTCCAATGACAATACGACCAGGTGCAGTGTACAGTCGGTATTAGAAAATGTGCCCTAAGGTAAGCGATATTCTACAGTTGTGGGTGGTACAGTATACAAGAGATATGTGAAGAAATATATACCTTTTGTGGAAAAACAGCTTCATTCATTAATTAGTTATGTGATGAACAAAATCAGAGAATCACATGAACGGGTTATCAAAATCGTATCTTCGCCAGGTTATTGCAAGTAACTAACAATATAGCTATCAATCGTTCTCGAAATCGTCAGGATCAAATATTTAAAGATGTAAATCGATGATATAGTAATTTGAACCTGATATAAATCGGTATTTGTAGGCAACTTAGAAAGTGAAACCACGGTATATGTCAATTTATAGTAACCCTGAGTAAAATAAAATATCGGTATATGTCGATTTTAACCGGTAGATATCGATTTAAGTTAACATACATCGATTTAAATTGGCATATGCCCTTCTTTATTTTCTTCGCAAGAGCTGTAAGCATCTTGGTGGAATTTCTTCAGTAGTGACAATCTTCTAGAAGTAATAATCTAGAAAATAAATATGATAGGTAAGTATCTTATAAAAATACAATAATGGCAACTTACAAATCACAAAGTACCGCTGTAGTAATATACCGATGCTAAAGTGAATGGATTCTAAGGATATGCCATATTTTCAGAAATTGACACACGACACCAAATTGATTTCCTCTCTTTGTATAGATATTTGAATCGACGGATACTCACAGCAAGCAGCAGAAACAATTGGTTGCTAACCTGAAGGAGATAAAGGAAAAGGAAAGTACTGAAAAGCAGGGTCCTAGTTACAACGATGATTGGTGGCTATCGTCGTCAAAAGGAATTTTCACAATTATCGCGAATGGCGCACTGATTCAGTATTCACTATTGGGATGACATTATCGTTACATGGAACGCCCTACTGAACCTGGTAACGGTATGATTCTTAAGTGTGCTAAGCCCAAACTTTAAACGATATATGCACCAATATTCCAGTGAATTATTATCTTAAGAAGATGGCGGAGACAACTTTGTATTTCACAATCGTTGATTTTCTGATCTTTGCTCTCATGCTGGCTATCTCTGCATGCACGGCCCTCTATTTTGCGATCGCCAAATTTCGACGTCAGCAGTTTCTCGCCGACTCTGATTACCACGAATTGTCGCACGATGAGGAAGATGAAGAATCAATTACACCCCTGAAAGGCGGTTTGGGGATATTCGTAGGTTTTGTGTCGGCTATAACTTACCTCGGTATACCGGCCGAAACTTACCTGAACGGTGTACTCTTCTGGTCGATAAGCTTAACTGTGATACCAACAGCTTTAATAATTAATAATGGCTATTTGCCGATATTTTACAGACTCAAGTTAGACAACGTATTCGATTATTTGGAGATGCGTTTCAATCGTAACGTGCGGTTAGTCGGGGTACTAGGTAACTTCTTTAACCTTCTTATCTACATGACGGTTATTATGTATGGGCTGGCATGCGCACTGAGTGCGGTGACTCATGTCAGTTTATGGGGTGCAATACTCTCAATCGGACTCGTCAGGACCATTTTCACGACGGTTGGCGGTGTCAACGCCATTCTTTGGGTTGATCTCTTTCAGGTAGGTGCAAATTCAAGTCACAATTTTAGTGAAGTATCGTTAGAAAACACGAATACTTTTTACATATACTACCAGTATTATTAACATAATTACAACTGAAGCAGGCGTTATCGTTTTCACCGCTGCTGCTTTCATGCATCCAGCGCATGGGAACAAAGCTGTTAGCTCATATCAGGAAGTAATATAATTAGGTGAAAAGAAACCATCAACACTTTCATCAACATATCTATATACTGCACACTTCAGATTACTAGAAGTATGCCTATGCCAAAATCATCGTCAGAATTACAACTATTGATTTACAATTGCACACTAATAAGTAATAAGCAACTCTCATAGTGTTGTGATCGTACGGAATATTACACTGGTGCCTTGATGCGAAAATATTTGAGACGTGAAAAGAGGTTGTAACGGGTTGCGAGGACATGAAGCTGTATAAGTGAAATACAGGGTAACGCCACAAAAAGTAGGTTTACATACAGAAAAAATATGTGGTTTAGATATATGCAACTGGAAAAGGTGTTCTGCCCTCACTATCATCATCTGCGTAGTCGTGACGAACATTCATCATTGAACAATATGTTAATATTGTTAACTATCGTAATGGATTAATGCACAGCGTGTACAACGAGAGTTGGTTGGCCCGGTTCCTCCAAATTGAGGGCGTGAATCACCATTTGATGAAAGACTATTTCGAGAAGCTGGGTTTTTCCATGTGATTTCTGTTCTGAAAATTTGCTACTCTTATTATTTACATTGCTATAACATGTTCGAATGGCTCTAAATTAAAAAAATAAAAGTTTATGGTAATAATTATAAAAAAAAAAGATTTATAATTTACTAACATTTCTTTCAGGTTATTTTGATGATTGCCGGGTTTCTTGGCCTTATCATCGGTGGTTCCGTCGAAGCCGGTGGCGTCGTGCAGCTGTGGCAAAACGCTATGTCTGGTGACAGGACATACCTATTTTCATTTGATGTCAACCCAACCACTCGCCACACCACGTGGTCATTAATAGTCGGTGGTATATTTCTAAACTTGGCATTTCTCGGGCCGAACCAGATGTCGATTAAGAAATATAAGACCGCTTTAACCGAAAGTAAAGCGAAAAAGGCGGTTTGGATTGGAATGCTCCTATGCGGTGCTTTTCAAATATTGGCTGTATTTGCTGGCATTGCCATGTTTTCCTTTTACAAACATTGTGATCCACTTTCCTCCGGACAATTAAAACGTTCGGCTGAATTGCTACCACATTTTATCGTCGATATGTTCTCATCCGTTCCTGGCCTGCCTGGATTATTAGTCTCTGCAATATTTAGTGCTTCCATGAGTTCTTCTTCTGCTGGCATTTATTCCCTGGCTCTCACAACCTTTGACGATTTTATCAAGTTGAGATGGAAAGAAATGAGTCCTTTCAAAAGTACCATCTTAATTAAAAGTCTTTCATGTTTTTACGGTCTCTTGTGCATGAGTGGTGCCTTCGCAATATCTCAGGTTAACAGTATCTTGCAAACTGTACTAAGCTGGGCAGGCATTTTAGGGGGTCCTGTGCTAGGGATATTTACGCTAGGATTTTTCAGTAGTCGATCGAATTCCAAAGGTGCAATATGTGGATCTCTGACAGGGTTTGCATTCGGTTTATGGATGTTTCTCGGTGCTTATATTTATCCTCCATTCTATGCAGATCCTCCGCTGTATACGGTGGGTTGCTATAGCAACACCACCAACGTGTCACCATTAATACATATCTTAAATGATGGCAGTCATAGTAGGAAGTTTCGAGACATTAACGAGGATGTAGAATTTCAAACGACAATCGCCTCGGAGGTGAAATATCCACCAATAGCGTCTCTATATGCAATGTCTTACCTCTACTATAGTGGTGCGACCTGGTTGATTACAATCGTGGTAGGGGTATTCGTAAGCGCTGTCACGGCAGCACCACTAAAGCCGGATCCGTTGCTGTTGAATCCTCACCTTGACGTATGCAGCTGTTGTAGAAAGGACCAGCAAGATCAAGTCGATCTGTTATGTGACGGAAAGATGAAGTCAACTATTAAATACCATCATTCAGCGTCTAATCTGATGCAAATGGAAACTTGGCAAGTGCAGCAAGAATTACCAGAAAGTTTCACAGATCAGAATGATTGAATTCCCTGAGAGTTCAAACAAAATAACACGAGATGTGGTTAGTTCACAGAATTTTAGAGGGAGAGGGGTGGAGAGGGAAAGAGTTGATAACACACATGTGTCCTATATGCATGGCAATACATTTGGTATAAAGAAGACATACAATTTTAGAGTTGCGTAACTTACAACTGCAATTCGTGATCATTCAACTAAAGTCATTAAAATGAAATCGTGTTGTATATTTATTTATTTATATTTATTTGAAGTACAAAATTATCCCAGCGAGCATGTTTGCATTTAATGGTGGGATACTTTCGGAGTGTTCTAATACTTTGGCTCGTCGTAATGTCAGAATATTGGTACGTCCTTTTAAAATGATAGCCAGTCATAGAATAAAAATAATTGACATCAGATTCTCAAACAAGCTTCATGATTTCCATCCGAACCTCAATTGACATGACCGCCTCATGTATTGTTTTTCGTGCAATATCATGTAATTATGTAAATAAACATTATGATGCCAATTTTAGCCTCGTTGAAACATACCAGGAAATCCGGTCCTACAAACAATATCGTCATTTACTTTCTTTTTCTGTACACCCAATTTGTATTGTGTTTTCTCTTTATTTGTTTCGTTTCTTTGTTGGATAGCCATAACAAACCAGTTGAAGTTAGTTTACTTGAATACATTACACCGTGTTTCATATTATCGATTTTGCAAGAAATTGTCCAGATGTAATATATTAAAGTCTTCTACACACTGGAATACATACATTATTCCTTAGACGGTCAACTCTCATTTAAAACAATGATGAGAAATTCAGACAATTCGACGTTGACAAATGTCTTTGGGACGAAATTTTAAGAATCGCATGTTAAAGGGTCGCTTAAAGGTATGTGGGAGAGGATGATAGTGTGATAATGTTTAATTAAACCCTGCTTTTAATTATATATCATATTCAAAAATTTTAAGAATTGTCGAAAACTGTCAATTTAAGATTTAAATTCGAGCAACACGCAAACTTCTAGTCGAAGTTAAGATTGAAATATAGTAAATGTTCTACAAATAAACTCATCAAATCTTTCATTCAATTTATATTTACTTTTGCATGCATAAATTCTATAGTGTAAACTTAAAATTAAGCATTGCTACAACAGATACTGTAGAGGTAAAAGTACATCTAAAGAACAACATTTTTTTAGGGACAAAACTTTCACTTTTAACAGCTGCCAAAATTGTTATCATGTAAAAAAATTTGCTAATTATTTTAACCATAGTGTATTTATAATGAAAAGCATGACTCTGGCGCAATGGGTGACTGAAATTGAAACATTATCGAAATAACATGATATTCAAACCTGTTTTAAAAAAAAGGAATGTTACTGAGACATGAATCCATCATCCATAGTAACTTCTATCAAATATTTATAAACTTAGTTAAGAAGGTGTCAGCTGCGACAAGTCATATATGCCCACAGTTTTTTTTTGTACTTCTTCATGATACATTACAGTAGTTTTACTTTACCGGTGGTCCGCAAGCTATATAGTGCGAGATCCTAAAATGAGTCGCGGAAAACGTTCGCTTCCAAACGTTGACAAATGTATCTAGACTTCTCGAAAGTTTTCGACGAATTAATTGTTACATTTGTTAATTACTCGCATAACCCTAGCTTGCTTCCGTGCATTCTGAGCATCAGTTCTGAGGAGTGAGGGGATGGGGGTCTAGTTGGTCTTATGGAATGTCCTAATTCGTATGCCTTAGATTTGGCAAACTACTCACATAGGCGTCCTTTCAAGTCACCACAATCAGGACTGACCTATGCTAATTATTAATTTGGTAGGTGTACGCATCTGTACTTTGGTGTCATTCCTTTTTGCTTCGCACATATAAAGTACATGAATATTACTATTCGCATGCATCTCAAATCCTTAAAATCCGATAAATGTTCATTCCAAAACTCATCCGAAAGTAGTGATTATCTTATACCCCTGGGCCGATGTTGGTTCCTTTTCTGTGTCCAGTAAAACCAACAACGCCGCTGGTCATCATGTATAATTACAATTTGTTATATAGGTATTGATTTTACATATGGCAAGAGATTTGCGAACCATTGTTCATTGTATCTACTATTATGAGTTGCATTTTTTTTTTTATTACACTCAGTATTCATGCGGTATTGAATAAATATCAAAGAAATCTTTTGAATTTTGACTTTTGCTTTGCAATATTTTGCCCAATATTCCCAAACGTATGGAGATCGTCTTTTCTTGACAAGTGGTTACTAATCATCTTCTAATATAGTATTGGAGAAAAAATTATGATGTATACATATTCACATGCGAACACCTACTTTCGATACAATGGATTAAACATTTGTTGTTGAGCGTTATTTCGATGGAATGACGTTACAATAAAGTTGCTTTTCCCGACGGCGATTATGTTAGTAAGCACTAAGACAGTCATGTCTCTTTACGCACCCGATACACACAGAGAACACAGTTACTACTGTAAATCTAAATCTTAAAGTTTTGTACCAAAGTAAAAGCTGGATCGTGCTGATAAATTGGTAGCATGTGCTATTATGATTACAGTAAGAACTGAGGATATTTGTAATTCCAACAAATTCATTTGTTTTGATTTGTTACGATTACACATATCCTCAGCTGTAATTGTAAAACCCATAGCACATGCTACCGATTTATCAGATTTGTCAACACAATTCAGTATTTTCTGTGGTACAGAACTAAGATTAACAATAGTTACTGTAATCTCTGTGTGGGTTGGCTGCTTTACGCTATTTATACTCGCGTGTATGATAGCTCTATGTTTACACGGACCGTTTACCAAGTTGACTGAATGACTTGTGAAAATAAACATTAAATGTCAAAATAGTAGACTTGCAGTCGAAATTCTACCTCAGATTCATGTAGATCTCTTTAGCGGTTACAGAACGAATGACTATAACATGTTGAAAAGAATTGGAGAGTGACAGGATGTCGTTAAACGTAACATAGTGTACACACAACGTCGTAAAAGATTTGGAGAATATAGGAAGTTGTTTTACTCGCCACGATCAACAACACAATAAACAGTTAACAGAGAAAACAGAAAGTCGTGGATGATTAAAAACCCCTGGAATATATATTTTACGTTTCATCAGCAATCGTCAGTGAATAAATTGACACATTTCAACCGTATTCGAGATAAACAAGAATTGGTATTTAGTTACGTCCATGCACAAAGTGATTTTGAATTGGGATTTAGTAAGAATACGGAAAAATTGTCATTTGAATGTCTATTTGACATTGTTCCTTCTTTTATGTAATGGGCCCCGTAACTGTTTAGTTTAGCAAATAAAAATGTAAACCTTTCTGTCATAACATTTAGGTTTCTTGAATACATCAGACCTCCACCGTAACCAGCAGGGAACGGGAAGCTCCCCTTTGCAAGAAATAATACTTCTGCAACACCGTTGCTCTCTCCCTTGAAATGCTTCTAAAGCTTTGAATTGCTGATGTTACAATAGCATGCATGCCTATATGCAGCCGATCTATAGAAGCAATATCGTTGATGACACGGTAAGGTACATACTTGTAACAGAGACTAAGGCAATTTTGGCGTGAATAATCACCGCTTCTTAGAAAGAGAGAGGCAATGATGATGCTTTTCGTCTAATAAAATATATTTACGAAAAGAAATAAGATAGGGAATACAAAACAATCACAGATGATACAAATGTCAATTGTCAACTGACATGTCTGTTAAGAATATAAGCCATTTCAATGAAAATAATTGAATAACTTCAAATGTGTAGTTGTCAAGGGTCGTTAGTTCTTCAGTTGGCAGTTAAACCCGGTGAACCCATAAGGACATGGTACAGAACATCTACCAGTCACGGACTCACAGTTATGGTGGTTCAAGCAGTTACAGCCAGCACCGTACCAGCACCGTACCAACCAGCCAGTACCAACCAACCAGCCAGCACCGTACCAGCACCGTACCAACCGACCAGCCAGCCAGCACCGTACCAGCCAGCCAGCACCGTACCAACCTGACCGGCATGTTGTTGAAGATATTCAGAGGAAAGAAAAACATGTAGCTTATAACCGACATTTCAATAATTACCTAATCTTATCGGCAAGAAGAGGGGGTGGACAAGATGAAGGAGCAAGACGTATTGCCATGGACAAAGGTAGGGGGGGGGGAGGAGGTCGACCGGAATTGACAAATTGGGGATAAAGAACTAAGAACATGAAGACGAAAGCGGGAGGAAATGTGGAGGAGGAAGTAGAGAAACAAAGAGGAAAGAGAAAGACCAAAAGGAAGAGGAAAGAGCCAGATGAAGTAGAGTATAGGAGAAGAGAGATAACAGGAGGAGCAAAATGATAATGTCTAGCAAGTGGAGGAAGAAAAGAAGAGCAAATTAGTTTATTCAATATTGTAAACATTTATTTTATTTTTAATTGACGAAACTGAACTCGTTTTGCTTAATACTTCAAGACAAACAAACAAACCTGTTTCATTGACTGAATTCCCACCGTGTCAGCCAAATCATAACATAGAGTTATTACGGAATATCTGCATGAGTTACATCAGGGCGTCGACCTGTACTGTCAGCAGATTCACACAGAGATTACAGTATAACTACTGTAAATCTTAAAACTTTGTACCGCAGTAAAAACTGGATGCGTTAACAAATCTGGTAAATCGGTAGTATGTGCTATTATACTTACACTAAGAACTGAGGATTTGTGTAATCCCAACAAGTCCCGACAACAGGATTTGTTGGAATTACACATATCCTCAGTTCTAACTGTAAACCTCATAGCACATGATACCGATGTATAGCATGATCCCAGTGTTTACTTTGGTAAAAAACTTTAAGATTAACAGTATAGTAACTGTGTTCTCTGTGAGTTTCAGGTGTTGAATGAAAGAGACACACGTATAGCCATATCAACTTGGAAACATGTTGCAGATATGATGTTAACCAAACGCACTTTATTTGGTAGAAATTGATATTGAGGTCGCGATTAAATTATATATTAATTAAACTATAAATTTGTAATTATATTAGTACAAGGAATACACGGCATAGAGGCTACTCAGTAAACAGAAATACTCTAGCTACATTTTCTATCAAGCCAGGTTAAATTAACATTATTAACAATGTATGTAAAATTTATATAAACTTGTTAAATATTGTTTTTTTTTTCGAAGAAAAGAGGTATTGTTTTCATTAATGTTATATATCTCGCATTTCATCTTACATTTTATTTTCCATTCAAGTTTTTGGATATGAAACGCAAAATGATCAAGCTGAAATAAAATTATACTTTAGAAGTAATGCTTACGTTTTAACGATGTAATTATTATATTTTATAATGCATTTATGTAAAATGTTATTGTAATTATTAAACATTTCGGTAAGTCATTAATTATCTTTTAATATGCGAATAAACCTTTTGCCAATTGTAGCTATAGTCATTTCCTAGTTGCTGTATACTCTTCCTTGTCACTTTGTTACATCTCCGATTTAAGGCCATTTTGTATACTCTCTATTTTGTTTCCAAACCTAACTGCATTTCTTAGAAAATGAGATATTTGTGTTTCAATAAAAATGAAACAGTCAGCACAAACCATGTTCAAATTTAATTCACAGCTGTCTTCATTATCTTCAATATTAACCTATTAAGCATGAACATTACATTTCAATGCGATCAAAACTAATAACCTATTAAGCATGAACATTACATTTCAATGCGATCAAAACTAATAGGCGTTTATTGGTACTTGTCCACGAGAGAATGACTTATTCTTGTGGATTCAACAAAACTGAAACAGCAGTGAAGCAAGTACATAGAACAAATCAAAGGCGATATTCATATTTGAAGTACCTACATGTCTTGCGTAATCTATGTTTTATTGGATGGAGATTACATTGAACGAATTTGATTAAAGCTAATTTGAAATAAGATTAAATTCAATGAGATCAAAACTAATAGTTGTTCCAGAGAATGACTTGTTCTTCCATAAATATAGAACAGCAATGAAACATATCAACGGCGATATTATTATTATTTCAAGTACCTGTCTTAAATAGGTTCTGTTTTATTGGCTTGAGGTTACATTGAAAGAATTTTGATGACGCTAAATTCAATTAGCAGGTAATTGTACATCTAAAAGAAGTATATTGTAAATGAACAGGAGTTCAGTTTTGTATGCAACTAAATCAGCTAAAGTCAATTTGTTGTTAATTGTCATCCGTTTACATGTATATTTTAACTGTGGAATGAATGGTAACTATAAGTGTTTATCACATTCGATTTACATATTAACGTATCTGCACCGAATGAATGTTCATAAAGCTCACCAGTTCATGCAAGACCGAAGATGTTATGTACAGGACTTCAGGGTAACTTGACATCACTGAATTGAAGTCGATTGAAATGATCTCCGCGAGCAGTAGCATTCTTGTCACCAACAAATTTGCAAACACTGGAAGTTAATGTTTGTTAATAACAGAATGCTAAACATAGCGTTTACGCAATAAGATAACCCGTGATTGTGATCATGTCTCCTAAAGAATATTTTATATCAAGCATTACAAACAGTCTAAGGTTTTATTATTGAAAATTTTGATATCCTACTTGTTAATCCTATTTTAGAACATCATACTTAAAACTACCGATATATGGCACCGTGTTAACATTTTTGAAAAACAATCAATTTTGCCATTTTCTCTGGTTTAAAAGTTTAGATATGTAGTTATTCAGCTTTGAGAAACAGCTTGGGCTCTTCCGTTCCATGGTGCTTTCACTCATGGTCTATTGTGCTCCTGTGTGGCTCCCTTCCTGTTTCAAGACTCAACTCAATTCGATTAACAGACATTTCAGAAAGTATTATTCTATAGATGATCAGTACATTGAAGAAATTGTACTTCATTATGTAAGAGGGATTTTGACTGATTCTGACCATCCTCTCCATAAGTATTACACCACTCTACGTAGGTTGTATACCTTACCTCGTATGCGTACTGAACGCTTTAGACATTTTTTTTTTACCGAGGAGTATAAAGCTTTTGAACTGTCATATAACTAGATGATATTTTTATCATATTTTTGTATATATATATATATTTGGCATAGTTTTAAACTGCGCAATCCATTTTATTATGTCTTCATGTTATGATTGATATCAATAAATTTTACTTTTAATTTTACATTTTATTCGAACACCTTACGTTTTAACACTGTAAATGCAACTGGAGAATGTGTATCCTCGCTCCTCCCCTTCTCCAACCTGAACATCCCTCAATCAATCGCTCACAGATTTTTGATTGTTTTTACAATCATCAATGATATATAAAAGAAAAGAACTAAACAATTCAGTTAATATCGTACACGAGAGACTGTAAATGACATAAATATACGAATTCTCGCTAACTGAAATGACGTCACTCAATTTATAGACGGTCAATGCAACCTTCTAGAGATGGTGTGATTTATTTCAGCAACTGTGAACATTTTCGTCAAGTGTAAGTAAAACCTTGCTATTTGCAGAGTTCGTGAAAGAGGCGTTTCCGTTATTCAGTGGAATGTTGTAACCATATAAGCAATACCAAATAAAAAACGATAACAATAAAAAATATATATATAAAACATAAATTTCTAGATGAACGCGTTGTTAGTAGCCGTTTCCTTCCTTAGAGCAAGGTTGACTATGCGGGACCTCGAAATGAGTCTATCGACAATCTGGGCTGCACACGTTCTAGACTATTAATGTATATTATTAAAGAAGCTCTTTACTATTGTTGGCTATGGACTTTTTACCCGGCGACCAATTAGCCAAACCTTTCACCTTCTTATGTGATTAAACCATTCTATCTATACTTATATAAATGTTTTAAGAAGGATAGCCTGTAGTGGGAAGATTTATTCTGATGATATGAAAGAGCAACGTTTTCTCAGCATCCCCAGGCTAGTAAAATTTGCTATTCATTCCCAGTGACTTCCAGATAACAACAGTTTAGAGTTGACGTGTTTTGTACCCAAAGTGAAATTGTAGCAAAGATATGATGTCATTTTTTATCGACTGGCAAAGTTTGTTAAATGTAGTCTTTAAAATGTACTTCATAATTTCATGAAAATCGGAGGTGCCTTAGTTTAACAACATGTTAATGCCCTACTGTCATTATGGGCAATAATAGCGTCTCATCCCCTTACTCTCAGGCGGTTTCATTTAGTTTCATTTTCTCTTTGTCTTACCATATAGCACTCGCCTTCGGTACCTGCCAGAATGTTTTTTCTTTTGCACGCAATTATCCAAAATATACAAAATTGTAAGTGAACTTGATGGTTTATCGATTCAATGCTGTTAAATTAGTGTTTGCAGCAACGTTTGTAATATAATGACAACGTAATTTTTGTTACCAGTGTTGCACTTGCCTAACTAATTATTTTCATTATATGTGTATTTGATTGGATTGTATGGACTTGACATTTGTAACACTCAGCAAAGCTGAAAGTGAAAATCTGATGATAAGAAATTTCATCATTAAATATAACCGCAGCTATAAAACCAGAAATTACTCTCGGAGACTTGATAAAATAAAATATGATTAACAAAAATAAAACTTTATGCGCAAACTGTATATTCCTGTCATATACCTGTCATAATAAATACTCTCCTTATTGTCCTCATTAACGCGCAAATATCACTCCACTCATTTCCTTAATTTCGGTTTCATTGCATTATTGGGTTTATTTTCTTATGGCTACGTTCTTTGTTGACACGAAACGATGCACGTAATATATCAATAAAAGTATTTGTAAGTTATGTCAATCACTGCACGTATTACACTAGTCCACCTTGGCGATGAAGAAATATATGAAATAACTATTATTAATATCACTTGCCACCTACAAGGAGAGTCAATTGAGTTTTTCTTTACGTTACAATGGACATCTTGCAACTATGTTATGCTTTAATGGTTGCCATCCCCGCCATCTGCGTGGCCTCTGGAAATGATCCTTGTCGCTTATTGGGTAAGTGAGGAACAACCTTGTTACCATTAAAGGCATAATTCCCAGCCGGAGAAAGAGAGAGAGAGAGAGTGAGAGAGTATCATTCCGTTGCAATTTATCTGTTACATTTACCTTGCTTCTTGCACATTTGAGTTTCTCTATTTTGCAGTGTTTAATAGCATTGCTGGTAAATTGAGATCAAACTCATACAGTTCGTTCGTTTCATAATCACCAGACTTATTTTTTTTTTATGATTACAGTTCAAACCAGCCACAAGTTGTACTAATAATCCAAGGGGATGAGGCGAGGGGTGAATTATTTCAAATAGCCGACAGTCTTTGATGATACATTTAACCTTTCGTTTTATATGTTCGCTGTTTTGATTAATTTTGTAATATTTAAAAGTAATATTTTAGAGCAATTACGCGTAATGTTTAATAAATTATAGAGACAACAGTTGCTTCAGCAAATGTAATAATAAATACAAAATTGAAAATGATCATATTGAAATTAGCTTCCCTTTTAGCCTAGAGGGCAAATCGTGCCGCTCTGAGGAAAGCCCAATCTTGGTTAATATTTACAGTGTTGTGTGACATGTCTAGTCATGGACACAACCAAATGAATTCAGTATTAAATATACCGATGCTTGATTAATGTTGCTATCAATAAATTTTACTTCTTTGAAATTTGTCCTTAGATTCCAACGTCTGCGAGGTTTGCAAATGTGTGAGTCGAAACGTCAATTGTTCCAATAGGAATCTAACAGCAATTCCATCATATATACCGAATGACACTTACATCATGTATGTATTTAATTTATTGCAAAATGAATCATTTCTTCTAAGTTTCATATAAAGAATCTCTGTAGGCCGGCGGTTTTCTTATAGGCCATACATATTCCATCAGATATCCCATCATAGAGATCTTTGCTAAACTAATTGGTTTTTTCAGATTGCTTTTTGTGTCTATCGGATTGTGGGTGGAGGAGAGATACGTATCACGGGTGCGGTTCGTGTGAAGAATACCACTTCGAAGAATTTGCATACCTTCGAAATGATCACAGTAGAGTTTGGACAGCTCGAGCACCTAATAGTTAGTTTCATCAGTGACATCGATATGGTTATTTTGGTAAAGGGAAAATTGCATTTTATCCGCATGTCTTGTAAGAACTGAAGGAATCGTGAACTCTAACAAAGTTTAACGGAAGGAATAAATGAATATAACCCCCTGCCCTTCTCACAGGACCGTAGGGAGGACGATGGTGTATGTTTGCTGGGTCAAGGTTCCATGCAGTGCAGTTTAACAAATTCTTTGAGCATATTTTTCTCTTTGGTGTTTCTTACTGTTCTTTTGCACCTGCCTTTTGTTATGGAGAAATATCCAAAACGAATCGATAGAAAGTCATGGTAACACTATAGCATTAAAGGTAAACGCTGACTATTCTTTCCACAGTAACTTAGAGAACAATGGAATCTCATGTATACCGAAGGATTATTTTAGATATTTTGCTGTACTGTTCAAACTGTGAGTATACTTTGTGTTGTCGGATTTAAATGCTTATTTGGTCCACCTCAGGTTCCGATGGAACACAGCGGAATGTTTTTTCCTCCATAGATACTTATGAGTGGGGGGTAAAGCCTAGTCGTAACTTTTGGCAATGTAACGCTTCCTAAAATCTTTAGAGAATCTTACCAGGAACAAAGTATATTGCAATACTATGTCGCAATTTATAATAATGTAAGATTGGTTGTGACTCCCCAATACAAGCTTACAACACGATTTTAGTTCATTTATAACGACAACGAGGATATTGGGATGTATTGTGAACATAATCAACGAGATAATGCGAAAGGACCAATGCTCGACAACAATGTGACCCATGACCACTTTCTCTTTCTCTTTCTTTGTCGGGTCTTCATCTCCATCGGAGATTCATATTCCCGTTATAGGTTTACTTAGAACCTCTAGAATACACAAAAACACTGTGATGGGGATATCTTTTTCAAATTAACAAAGAAAATATTTCAACTAATTAATGGTTGGTTTCAATTGTTTGACAGCACAATCGGAATGAACTCCGTGTCAGAACCATTTATTCCACCAACAAGTATGAAAAAATTGTAAGTCAACGTTTGTTAATAATGCGTGGGATATACTTAACCATCTTCAATTGTACTCAGTAAGTCTATGCCTTAGATGATTTAAAATGCACCTCAAACCTTGGAGGAATTAGTCGTTTAAAAAAGTTCTGTCTGTCAAATTTATATATGTACGAGCATATTTGAATTTTACTACAAATAAAACATACTTAACTTTAATTCAAAACAGGCAATAATTGTAAAAACTGCATCTGAAATACCGTTAATGCATTTCATAGTGATAACAACTTAAATTGGAAACATTTACACTTTGTTGTAGTTTAAGACTACCAGAACTAAGTTTGTAAACCTTTCAGAATAAACAAAACTGCTACAAAACATCTGAATCTACAATTTAAAAGTTCATTATACACATGTCGCCAACGGTCTTCTTTTATATTTCTTTAGAATTGCTAACAAGAACCTTCTGGAAAGTGGTGAACTGATTTTCAGCCAATGTGAACATCTTGAGGAAGTGTGAGTTACACCTTTAATATGAAGATTGTGTAGAAAGAATAACACTTTTTGGGTCACCACTTAGTGAACTGGTATAATCTGATCTAGGTCAGTTGTTGCCAGTCGCCAATTTATCAAACTATTTAAAAGTTAAAGCATATTTATATTATACAAATAATGAATGGTTATGAGTGCAATAGTGCAAATATTTCATGAGTTGAAAGATGGAATGTTGAAGATGGGATGGAACTCCGCTGCGCCTCGTTGAATGGAACAACTTCATCTTTCAACGAATGAAATATTTGTACTATTGCAGGAATGGAAACCATTAATTATTTGTTTTAAACAACACCTTCAAAATTGGATGTAATTTGATGTAAAATGCACCCATGCAACAGATTGTTTTGAACAGACAGGTTTCTCTGCTCTCTTACCATTGAAAAAAGTGCTATCAAAAAAGTATAACACATGGTTTTATTTCATAGAGTGCAATAGAGCGGATTTCGCATATAATCAACGAGCAATTGACTAATCAAATGGCAGGAATATAATTAGGTGTTGTATAAATATATATATATATATATATATATATATATTTATATATATATATATATATATATATATACACTTGGATGAAAGCATCGTAGACGTTTCGTCACACGTTTTAGGATCGTGTTCCTTCACATGTGACTAAAAACTGCAATGTTCATCATAGAAACGTGGTTGTGACAGTTACTCAAGCAAGTTTCGATTTCATTTTTGTATCATGTAATAGTGCTGAGTATCTGTACCGCTTCATTTATGACAAATTGCAACAGTTGTTGTTCTTTTGTCGTGTCTTCTTCGTTTTTATTATTCAGGAACTTACAAACTAATCGCATTGCCTTCCTGCCAGATTATATTACACGAAATTGTTCCAAATTAATTCTCCTGTAAGTACTTTTTGACATTTTTATAAGTGCCATCGCTAAACTCAATGTCGTTTAATGTATTCATTCCTATATATTGTAATGTCGCATTGTTTTATTTTGTATTTATTAAGCCGTTCAAGTGCTAAAATACCAAACAGTTTTTTGTTCTCTCTCGAGACAGTTGTTAAATTCTTGAGACATACCTTTTTTTCACATCGCAATGACTGGCCATACTTTAAATACTATAACAAATTATGCTTAATCCTTTTATGTATTGCCTCGTCTTTGTTTTTCTACTTCTTTTTCTTTTTTGATGATCTTCTTTCGCAGCGATTTACGAAACAATCTTTTCTATCGGATTAATCAACACAGCTTGGGTTTTCTTCCACGACTGAAAGATTTGTACGTATATGGGGAAAATGAAACAGTATCCTATAGTATTGCATCTATTATATAACGTATCAAAGAAGTAGCGATACAGATAATTCTTTTTCTTTTTCGTATCGTTATCAGTCATTTTTTAATACGTTACGCAATTTTTTTCCATATGATGATTGGTATTCATGCATACTTTGAGTTATTGCTTAAGGGTTTTTCAGACAAAGAATAAACTCTGCGAATCTCGCGTCTTGCCTGATCATCTGAGAATTTTGTGACGTCACGGTCACGTCACCTAACGTATAATGTAAGTACATTGAAACCGGGGTTACTTTGACCCAGAAGAATGGAAATGACGTCGTTCTGCTAAGGTTTTACTGCAGTCCATGGTGTAAGGTCTCTTAAACGCATAAAGGCATAAACCTATTGAGACTCTTGATGTTAGGAGACAGTGACAAGTAAAGTAAACGTTTCTTATTTGATGGTCTGTTTCCCCAAGCTGAATGTTCATTGAAAAGGAATGCTTGCATTTCGGCCACAATTGTTCCTACATTAAGTTGCTTCAACAGAAACTCTTTTTTTATTCGGCCGTTTGGTGCAGTAAGGTTTTAACATCGTTATTATAATAGAATTAGGACTTTTCACCCAGCTGATATGTCATATAAATCAATAGCGATATACCTTCGCAAGATGATATTTTGTTTTCCCGACAGTACATCCATCTGGAGAGATTGTGGCTAGGAAGATGTCAGCTTTAAAAATCTGAAGAAAAAAAAACATTCAGTGAATATGAACACCTATTTTGTAAAGGAGTTTCACTCGTGCACTATGTCGCATACAACAAGATACTTAAAAAGGAATCTGGCGTACCCCTTTTATTGTTACTGAAAAATAAATGACTAACTTTGAGTAAATGCACTGGACTGTATTGCAACGGAGTTGACGATATATTCTTCACACTGTTGTATTGGACTTAAAAATTTAATCTTTTTTGTAATTTTAATTACCCCATAGTTCATATCATTATTGTTTTTATCCATCCTACAAAATATTTTATTACTAAATAGGAGACTGAGCTCGAATCGAAATCTTCGTCACATTGATGAGGGGGCCTTGAATCAAGTTTGCGAGAGTTTGCAGAAACTGTAAGTGGTTGCTACTTCAATAGTATGTTAAAATAACAGACTGTAGCTAACATGACACTACTATAGCTGATCATATGCAAGTGGTTGTTACTTCTATTGTATGTTAAAATAATAACTAACATGATACTACTATAGGTGATCATATGTAAGTGGTTGTTACTTAATTCTCTAGTCTGTTAAAAGAACAAAATATTACTAACATGATAATATTATAGCTGATCATATGTAAGTGGTTGTTACTTCAATAGTCTGTTAAAATAACAAACTATAACTAACATGATACATCTATAGCAGATCATATGTAAGTGGTTGTTACTTCTATAGTCTGTTAAAAGAACAAACTATTACTAACGTGATAATATTATATCCGATCACATGTAAGTGGTTGTTACTTCAGTAGTATGTTAAAATAGCAAACTATAACAAATATAAGAGCTGATCATATGTAAGTGGTTGTTACTTCTATAGTCTGTTAAAATAACAAACTATTACTAACATGATAATACTATAGCAGAACATATGTAAGTGGTTGTTACTTCTATAGTCTGTTAAAAGAACAAACTATTACTAACATGATAATATTATATACAATCATATGTAAGTGGTTGTTACTTCAATAGTATGTTAAAAAAAAAACTATAACTAACATGATACTATTAGAGCTGATCATATGTAAGTGGTTGTTACTTCTATAGTGTTTTAAAATAACAAACTATACGAGCAAATACATACCATATAAGCAAATATATGATACAAGTTATATTTTTACCTGTTCTATCTAAATATTAATTAATGAAGCTACTAACTTTAGTATGAACGAGTTTTTTTTTCATTCGTGGACTTTGTGGACAATTACGTTAGTAAAGTTAGCATGCAGTCAGATTTGCAGTTGCATCTTGTCAGTAATATTCGTGGAGGTGTTAGATGTACATGGGTGGCATTAGATGGTATAGGATTGAATACTCCAAATTAGTAAGTGTAAATATTTTATGAAGTTCTCCTACATTGTTACCTACTAATGCAAAATAAAAATAAAACAATTCAAACGAAAATTCCTTAAGAGATAACGTGCATTGCTGAGTAAAAGAGTGCAATAAGTTTTTGCTCATGATGTAGTAGCGATAATGGTGTGCTGAAAGGTAGATAGATTCGGTTGCCCTGGCACTTATTCCGTAAAAGAGAACACCTTTAAAGATATTTAATTGGTACAATATGTAGCACATTCAATTATTAAATTTTCTTATGCACAGGGCAATGACCGGATGCGATATGCTGGGAAACGTCCCAACAGGCCTTTTCAGAGGCTGCACTAAACTAACGAGTGTGTAAGTGAAACTAAATGTGTTATCAACATGTTTTATTTTCATTGCCGACGATAAAAATATTAATATATTTAATAACAATGATCATTACAATCGTCATCGCCATTGTCATCTTTACCATATTTTACGTTTATTATTCTTCTTCCTACGTTATAACATCGTTTCTGTAATTTATTTATCTTTTTACAGAAAATTATCAGATAATAACATTACCTACATCGATGGCGAAATGTTTCATTCCCAAATTGGGTTGTTTTACATGTAAGTTTGTAGATTTCTATGTAAGTGTTAACATAAATGTAATTGCATTGTGTTGACCTTCACCAACACAATGCTATATTTAGACATGGTTCCAATTAATTTAGATGATAGATTTATTCTCTTATTCTCATTTTAATCACTTCAATTGGAGAGTTTGTTTAGACAAGAATTTGCGCACAAAAAAGTGTTCCACCAAACTAATAAATTGATTTTGTTTTCATGAAATTTTGCAACAGTAACATACACATTATCCTATTTCCTTTACCTGTGAAAAGTCTCGCTAAGTGTCAAATTAAAGTCACGATGCAGGGTAACTGTAACCATACTGCTATAGTATTATACAGCCAGATCCCAATATTTGGGGCAAATTTAGGATGTTAACACTAAAGTGCGAAGTTGAAAGTTGCGATTTACGGCATAACGTAGTAGTAAAAAGAACAAATACTCTTCCTTACTTTGATTTTGTTTTTCTTGTCTTGTTTGTTTGTTCGTGCATTTTATTTCAAAAAAGAGTATTAATAATTTCAGATTACAACAGTAAGTTGAACATTTCTCTTTTTCTTTCTGCTGGTTAGAACTTTCAGGAATAACCCTTTAATACAGCTTGACGATTCAACATTCAAGCACCTGACGTGGATTCATAGTTTGTAAGACTTGTTATAATAGCCACAGCTATATAACGTGTTATTATAGTAATCATTTCAATACCAACTATGTTCTATGCTAGCATAATGGAATTATTGCAAATTCGTACGATCAGGTAGAATAAGGAAAATGATATCGCACAATTACATGATATTACACATGGATACGGAAGCACTCTTTTAAGTTTTCTTGAGGGGCAGAAGAGACTAAATGCTTCACAAGCTGTACAAAAGCTGAAATCTCAATGTAAGGTGCCAAAAGAAAAGGTTTATTATTTTGTGTTGATCTCAACCAGATATATTTAAAGTGCAATAGTGTTTATTTTCTCTCAATATCTCTGATTGGTAACTTGAACATAACAGTCCCGAGCCGATTCTTTGCTAGCGAGAATATTGAAAAAAAAACTTCAGGTGGTATAGGACTTTAACTTAACTTAATCCTCTATTTTCAGAGTACTGTCCAATACGAGTCTTACTTCCTTACCAGCCAAACTTTTCAACAGTACTTCGATAATCCGTGACCTGTAAGTATATTTATTCTACTGCTGCATCATGTCTAAGAAGATCTACGCTCTCTACATTCCGCAGACTGTTTTTAATGTGTGCGCGAGAGCCCTCAGTACTAAGATATAATACTCTTTTGCAGTCCTATCATGTCAAACTCTTATACGATGCAATCAATTATCTAATACATGAATCGATATATAATATCTATCGAAAAATATTTGGACTGCGCGGCCAAGAAGATCTCTCTTTCGCGATTATAGAATTCTTTAATATGTATTTATTTATGTATTTATGTATTTTAGATCCTCCTGCAAGCAGGAATTCGCGAATAGGCCTCTATGTAGTGTCATACCGCATACCGTGTACCATTTGTTTGCGAAAACGTTAAAAATTTACTAACACGCACCGAGTTGATTCCATGAGGTTCAAAATAAATAGAGGGAAGCTGAAAATCAAATGATCATTCCATTAATATCGTAAATTTTTCACTAGTGATGTACGCTTGTGAAGCGAAACTGCATTCACAGCTCTCGTCAACACTTAGCCAAGATGTACCAAACCTTCTTACAACAAAACAAGAATCAGCAGTTGGAGAAACCAGCAAGGGCTTATGGATTACAACTTACACTTCGGTTGGCTTCCAATTCAACAGTTTCAACTCAAATCTAGAATCTTTCCAATTAAGAACGTCACTTCAGATGGGAATACCGTAGATTGGTCTTGGATGCAAAATCGACATAACTGTGACCCGGCCCGGGTCTCGAACCTACCGATTACTGAGCATCATTGCTTCAATGAGCACCGCCTAGCAGCACCGGCCACAACCTAGGTGTTCGATATGTTCCTAATTGTTCGATGAACCTAGTCTAGCTTATTTTGCATGTATTATCACTTCGCTGATTTACTGAAACCTGACCGTACAGGAAGATTACCTGAAAAGCGTGCCATATTCCCTACAAGAATTGTTAATCCTATATTGCTATAATGACTGATATTCTGACCGATTGTTGTGGACAACTATGATTTAATCGACAGGACAGTATTCATGGAAAGAGTACAGAGAAAGCCAGAAACTTCATATCATTGACTGCAACTACCTCTCTATTTAATTGTTGCTGACTATTTTTTCTTCTGTTTTCTTTACAGGGATCTTTCAAGAAATCGATTAATTACGATTCCCGAAGAACTGTTTTCATCTGAATACACCAACCACTTCATGATGAGACTTACACTGAGCGATAATCAACTTGAATATATTCCACCGACTGTATTCAGTCACTTGCGGAAGCTCCGACAACTGTAAGTGATATGTCCGCATCGTTTGGCTAGATGGAATTGCATAAGGCACTATTCTTTAACCGTTTCCAATGATGGAGTTGTGTCAATACCAAAACCAGCACATGATTGTATTACGTAATTGTCATCTTGGTATCTTTGTAATAATTGCTATTGACTAAGGATGTCTTGTTCACAAATGGCTTTATAAACTTCGTTTTAAACCTAATTTGGATTTACACATCAAGTTGGGCACTGATCGCAATTTATTAAGTACCGAGAAAGATTTAGGGACTTTTTCTTAGGGTGAAACATCCCCCTCTCCTAACATCATGAACATTACGTGCTCTAGGCATTTTATGTCTGGTACGGGGATGCTTTCAGATAAACAACAATCACCTTAGTGTCACATTAATCATCGTCAACATATCTCATGGAAATTTTTCTTTTCTTAATAAAACAAAGATATTTGGACGGTAACAGTTTGTTCGAAATTCCGGAAGGGATGCTGTCGTTAACGTCCGTTGACACTCTGTGAGTAATTTCATTCTCAGCACCGATATCTTTGCTGTAGCTCGACGTGAAATTCACAAAGTCAAATAACTTGTTGTTCATGTACACCATGAAACTTCAAACTATAAAAAAGCAAAATTGCACACATAGTGTCACAATATCGAATCTTCTGTAAACTGTACAATAAAAAAAGTAATTTTATTTATTGGACTCTATTGTACTTAAACTCACAACCTAATAATGCTTTTTTAACCTTTTAACCATTTCATCAAGGTACATTTTCCGAAATCAAATAGCGAATTTAACCAAAAGTTTATACCTGTCGAACTCCCAGTACAATCCTACTAAGCTTATGTGAGTATATATTTGTAGATTAGTCGGAATCAAGTGAATTTGATAACGATCAATGTGATTTTTTCATAAGATGTCATTATTAGAACAAACATAATCTAAGTTTGCGTATTTGCCAGTGCTTGAGTCTGCCAATTCGACAAGACCTCTTGCTGGTAGATTTGCCACCAAACAATGAAGTTAATTGCCTTTTTTGAACTATAGATAATTTATACTTTTAATAACTGGAATTTAATTGACCTGTTAACCTGTGGACTGGTGCAAGAATCTCAGTTTCCAGAAATGAAAACACTAGATTTCATGGTTTGATAGTTTTACTAGTGGAAAGGTCAGCTGATGGTTTTTGCTCTTTGTTGTTGTTTTGTAAAGTTGTTTGCTGGTGTTCGACTATTATTCTTATTTTCTTTTTTTGGTTCTTGTTGTTCGGTGAGTGGATCTGGTTGCTTTGTGTGATGGGTTGATTAGTTGGCTGCTTCATGAGTCGGTCTATTGCAGTTAGTTACTTTTCCCTGGTTTGTGAGGGAAATTTCGTCAATGGTTTGATTTGAATGGAGTATTGATCAATTGACAGAACTATCTTCGTAGATTGCAGTTGATGCTATAGTTCATCCAACTGTTTATTGCTGCCTTCGTAGTAGTTTTACTGATCGATTGATTGGTTTCGATGCTTGATGATCTAATTGTTCATTAATGGATAGATTAAATTGGTAGTTCAGTGACCGTCCTGATTTTTGAGTGGCTGACCTTAAAACAAAAACCAAATTGCTACTTCTAAGCTTGACATCCAATTGGTATATGTAATACGATATCTTAGCTCTTTATAGTTCTGACCTAAAGTACTTATTATTATGATTATTTTTATGATGATAATTATCATTTTTATGATTATTTTTATGATGATAATTATCATTTTTATGATTATTGTTATGATGATTATTATTATTCTTATGATTATTATCGATATGATCAATTTCATCATTATAATCATAATCATCGTTATCATTGTTACCATTATTGTCAATGTATCGATAAATCGACTTTTATTTTGCTCAAACCCCTTGAAGCGAAGCTCAGAGAAATCCTGTCCAACATCTCTCTGTTGAATTTCTCAAAGGAATTCAAGAAAATGGTGAAATGTGAGTTGCGCTGCATGTGAATATTCCGTAATTAATTATATTGCAATTACAAGAATTCATAACAACATA
Organism: Apostichopus japonicus; assembly: GCF_037975245.1. Taxonomy (NCBI): domain Eukaryota; kingdom Metazoa; phylum Echinodermata; class Holothuroidea; order Aspidochirotida; family Stichopodidae; genus Apostichopus; species Apostichopus japonicus. The sequence continues at coordinate 2,395,652 of NC_092562.1, forward strand.
TTCACAGAAGTGAGGTGTGCGTGGTTTCTTTAATACAGCTTCTTTTATAGATTTTTACACTGTATTTATCACAAACAGGTAACAATTGACTTTTTTATTTTATTATTATTATTATTATTATAATTATTATTATTATTATTATTATTATTATTATTATTATTATTATTATTATTATTATAATTACAATTATAATAATTATTATTATTATTATTATTATTATTATTGTTGTTATTATTATTATTATTATTATTATTATTATTATAATAATAATAATAATTATAATTATAATTATAATTATAATTATAATTATAATTATAATTATAATTATAATTATAATTATAATTATAATTATAATTATAATCATAATTATAATTATAATTATAATCATAATCATAATTATAATTATAATTATAATTATAATTATAATTATAATTATTATTATTCCTATTATTATTAGTATTTTTATTATTATTATTATTATTCTTATTATTATTATTTTTATTATTATTATTATTATTATTATTATTATTATTATTATTATTATTATTATTAGTTTTAGTAGTAGTAGAAGTAGTAGTAGTAGTAGTAGCAGTAGTAGTATTGTTATTATTATTATAGTTTTTATGATTATTATTGTAACTTTTATTATTATAACTTTTATTATTGAATTAATGGTGGACATAGGTTCGCATAGTATCATAACGTTACCAACATGAGTACAACTTGCATTAAGTTGGCAAAAATAAATATCTAATGAAAATGAATCAATATTTTTTAAATTAACATGAACTGATTTTCATCTTGTTTCTCTTTTAATTTAAGCATACTCACATGTAATGGGCTTTATATTCCCACCGCGCCCTACAACATAACTATGTAAGTTATTGAATTGTTGTGTGTGACGTGTAATTTTTGTGTTGCTTTTCTTTTTTTTCAAATATGAAACATTTTGAATGTTTTGCTTAGTTGACAATGTATTTTCTTCCAATGTATAAATAAGTGATTATATGAGGAAATACAAAAAAAAAATCAGTTTGCCGTGGTATCAAACTTCAATTTGTTTTTGCCACATGTACTCACATAATATTACAAATTTAAAGAAAAACAAATCTTAATGATGTTTCTTTTTCATAAAATGTGCTATGAGGATGTGGTTAAAACCTGCAGATGCTCAAAAGTACCAGCAGGTTTGATAGCTTTAATTATCGACTTCATACACCTGACTGTTCTGTGTTCTATAGGTATTCAATTTATAGTTTATCCTAAATGTTTTACTACAATAGCATAACAAACAGGACCACGCTTTGGGTTTTTTCTTTTACAGTGATTGTGTAGAAAACACTTTTCAGACAACGATTAAAGTAATAGACTCCGATCAAAGGGACAGTCTGTTGCAGAGAGGTTTTAACTGCACACAAGCTGAACCTAGATTTCTTCGTCGCTATACATGCGTGGCTTGTGCTCAGGGAAGTTATACAAACCTGCAAGGCCGTGACGGTTGTATACCGTGTCCACGTGGTGCGTAAATTTCAAACCATGTAGTTATTGTAATTGGTGGATTATTAATTTCATGCAGTCATTTATCGCTACTTCTCCTCTCCTCGTCTACCAAGCTAGCTCCTTACGCTTCTTATTAACTACGCTTTTTATTAGCTTTTGAAAACAATTGCTGTCATTTTCATTTGAAATAATATCACTTACATAGATGTTAGATTCACATACTTAAGACTTCACTCGAAGGACGTTTCTTCTCTCAGGTGGTTTCTACCAGGACGAAGTCGGCCAATTTCAACGGTTACCGAACGTTATCGCTTGCAACAACTGTAACAATGGAACATTCGTTACCAAAGGAGGAGGCGTCAGCCCTCTCAATTGTACGGTTTGCCCGGAGGGTACCAACAAGAGTCGACACGCTGGGTATCGAGCATGTTTCTGTATGGATAACTACTTTCGAAGAGATCGATTCGGTAGTTGTGAACTCTGTCCACAAGCAGGACTGAGATGTGAAAACGACTTTGTTACTATAGAACCTGGATTCTACTGGGACTGGACTTTATCAAACATTACAGAGTACAGGTTGTACATTGAAAATCTACAGAAATTTGATGATTCTTATGATGAAACCACAGCGTCCTTTTCCGGTTCTCTCGCTTATGTACACCCATGTCGCCAAACATTTAAATGTGATAACAAGAACGACACCGTTGAAGGGAATTGTCATAGAGGCTACACAGGATTTATGTGTACGGAATGCGCTGAGAAGTACTTCCAGGTCCTGAACTTTTGCCATGAATGTCCTCAGACATGGGTGTTCCTTTTAGAAGTGGCAGTAGGTTTGCTCCTACTTGCCGGCTTTTGCTTTTACGTAGTCTACACGTACAGACGTAAACGACACGAGGAAGCTCGTTCAATTATTGACGTTGCACTTGCAAGAGGGAAAATAGTTCTTGGTTTCTATCAAGTGATGGGAGAATTTTGGGACTCGTTAGACGTCCTTTATTGGCCTGAGGTTTTCAAACAGCTGTCTGATTGGTTAAATATCTTGCAGTTTAACATATCTACCATTTTCATAAAACCCAGCTGCTTAGTTCCAAGTGTATCTTTAAATGCATATTCCGAGTTTCTCATAGGAATTACTGTGACTGTTAGTGTTGCATTAGTCCCAGCTATGGCGGTTTGCTTAAGAATAGTACGTGCAAAGTTTTTCCAAGGGGACTCTTCGAATTCTCGTTCACAAGGATTGCGTCAAGTTGTTATCATCAAACAAGATACATTGCTATTTGCAACTCTTTTGGGCTTGTTTATCACGTATCCCTCTACGTGTAATTCTATTATTACATTGTACAGACCAGCATGCCAGACGTTTACATTAGACGAAACTATGTTGCACAACGTTAGCCTCCTGAGATCTGACCTTTCCATCAATTGTAACACAAACACCCATCGCAAATTCGAAATTGCTGCTTACGTATTTTCGCTATACATTGTAGCTTTTCCTGGATTATTATTTTATCTTTTGTGGAAATATCGTAAAGATTCAAGTGGTGTAGATTCTACAAGGTCACCATTATTGCATCCAAAATGGTTACGATTTCTCAACGAGAACTACAAAGATCAGTTTTGGTACTGGGAAATTGTAGAAATTACAAGAAAAGTTTCACAGACTTGCATTGTCATTCTGTTCGGATGGGGCAGCTCTCTTTCAATCTTCATCACGATTTTCCTCGCCGTTATCTTCCTTACTCTTCATGCATCATTTACACCGATGAAGGATAAGTTTGAGCAACAACTCCAGGTACACATTGATATCAATTTCAACTTGTGAATTTTTCATGTACCTATATAAGTTAGTTATAAGTCATTCTGAACTTAAATGCTATTTCTCATGAAGGAGGTATTTATATATTTGTTTCTTGTAATAAACATGAGAAACAAATTGAAATATTCCATTTTATAACATTCATAACTTATTTTCATTAAAGTAATGTCATTGTTTAGCTATAATACTATTTCATTGTATATGAAAGCTATAGACAGATTGCAAACTTGTTCAATGATTTCAGATATCATAAAGTTAGAGTTCCAAAGTTAAAACTCAAGGTTGACAGTCTTGTCTTAGGGCAAAAACTCAAGGTTTACAGTCTTGAATTAGGGCAATGCCTTGTCAAACGACTTTGCTACGGTTAACCATGGTCATTGGTAACTTGTCACACTAAAAGCATGTAAAATCCAAGAAGTGGCCACCGGGGCACTGCAGTGCGATACATTTACGTATCCGCTGGGGGACTTCCCATAGAGTGCAGCCGCAAACCGGCGCAACCTCGTTCATCGCCATTTAAACACCAATGTGGAGAGATAATGGAGATAAAGTGCCTCGCAAAAAGAACAAAATGTAATATCTGGCCTGGACTCGAGCCCTGCAATCCTTAGTTTTAAGTCCATTGCCTGAGCTATGATGACATTCTGCACCCATCAATCCATCCATTATTTATTTATTTATGTTTTACAAACCTTCTACAGCTTGCATCTTTGTTGGCAATCTTCCTCAACATGTTAATGGTTGCTGTACCGGCTTATGAAACAGATTCCCTGTTTGTGAAAGAAACGATGACATTTATATTGATTTTTCTCAATATCGGTGTCCTCGGCGTTACTTTCGGTGAGTTAATTGAAGAGCTGCAATGACCAAAATGTAGAATCTTCTATGGTGACCATTACAAATACCAACCAAAATATACAGGAGTGACTACACGTGGTTAGAATTAAGAATAGAAAACGTATCAAGTTAGTCAATGGATTGTCTCTCCTTTGTATGAGTGCTTCTTCTTAATTCATTTGTAGATCTGTTGTTAGGTTAAGTAGCAAAATGTTACATATTGCAACAACTTAAGCTGAGGGTTGTAAATCTTCTACCATGCTATATCAACGACGAGATCCATAAGTTAGATGACTCATAATTAAGATTGCGATTATTCACATTTCATTCTTGTAGTTCTTGATGCATGATCATGTTTCTTTTGAAGGGGTGGTTTTGGGCATACCGATCAATAGTTCCACTCACTCCTTAAACTTAAATGTATATTATTGGTGATTTTCTACCATAGGAAAACCATTGCTGAAACTTGCAAAAGTAATCTACGTGTACATAAGAGGCCGAAGATGTCTTATCTGGTCACCAGAAGACGAACCCATTCCTGAAAGGATTAACAACTTTCATGTAAATTGTCATCATCTTTTGATAAACGGTGACCAAGGTGACCAAGGAGAAACGGAAGACTCCGCTCTCTTATCGTCACCACGGCATCGATATCATTCCGTGGAATGACACCATGTCATCTTGCTCTGTGTGAAGAGGAGGGAGAGCTGGCCACGGTCTTGTTCTGCTGCTTCTGATGAGGTTCATTGTCGGAGAACTATAGTAATGCAAGATAATTTATGTATGTATTTTAGTTCCTCCTGCAACCAGGAACTCGCGTCTGACTCAGGCGAATCGTTCCAACGCCCTCTATTATTTGCCCGTATATAGCCGATTACTCATGGAGCTTTCCCTTGTTCTTACCGCATGCGCAGTAGTTATTCTTTGTGTTGTCAAGGCCGAAGGAGATGAAATGTTGAAGAAAAAACAGTTACCTTTTCCTTCGTGAATACCCGAGATTCGGCCGATTGTTTCCCGGTAAGTTATGCAAAACAAGTCTCCATTGTGTTCCTCGTATATTGTACGGAATATTAGGGAATTTATGCTAGAAAAAATGACTTTTTAGTCGATTTGATCATCGTTTTGGCGATTTGTGATTGTTTTCTCGTGTACATCCATCACTTAGCTCTCCAAAATTGTATCATACAGTTGTGGCACTTACTGCCAATTTTGAGAAAACTGAAAAGTCTGATGTCAAAATTTATAATTGCGTGGGCCGTTACCATGGTAATTTCACGATTGGTAAAGGTTTGGCGCCATTTGTTGGTAATAACGGCGAAACCAGTATAGCCTACTTTATGTAGGAATCGGTTTCACGATGCAATGATACACTGTGCTGCCAGTGGTAGTGCTGTACTGTGGTAGGTCAAGGACTAACGTTAACTCTAACATTTAAGTTGTTACAGCAATTCATCCGTACTTCTGAATTTTTGGTAATTTTTACCGGGAATTATTCTCAATTATTCCAGGAAAGTCTCAATCGAGAGAATGTGTTACCGCTTGGCCCCGTAGTCAAGACTCAAGTGTATACGTAGCTATAGCACCAGACCTAGATAAATTAGCCAAATAAATAGCCTTCTGTTTTCTGAATACTTTAGCTTGGGCCTTTAGACAGTCGCTATAGTATTTTGGTCCATAAGTCGTGCAAGTGAGCCATAAATTTGATCATATGTCATGATTATTTGCCTTATGCTTCTGATTTATATAATATTTATCTCAAGCTAATGACTTGTCACAATTTCGCACTGATTTATTTTCACCATGTCCACTCCAAAGGGACTTTAGTATCAATTTAAAAATCATTACAGATTCAAGTGATTTAATTGTTGCTTTCTGAGCTTCATTGCATAGCCAAACGTCAAGTACCTTCAGCCTTACAGCAGCACATCAAGGCCCCAGTGGTAGCGTTACTAACCTGGGAATCGTTACCAAGTGAACTAGAGACTCCAGCCAGGATACGGGTGGAAACAAGAAAAACCTGCGCACAAGCATTTTATGTTTTATTGTTAATTGGCTGATTTTAAAAAGAACTAATCCATTTCTTAATTGTACGTCTCACTCTGGTATATAAACAACTCAGTAGTAAAATACAACATGTGAAGTACAAGAAGCTGAAAAGAAGTCGGCCGGTAACCAAGCTACGGTACACTTGGACGGAGACAGCAACAGATGAGCTGCGATCCACCATGGATACCACCGACTGGGATCTATTGTTCTCATCAGCTAATTCACTTGACGAGGCGACGGACATTGTCACTAGCTATGTTAACTTCTTTGTCAAAACAATCATCCCTTTTCAGACATACAAAATCTATCCGAATAATAAGCCGTGGGTCACAAAGAACTTAAAGATTTACTCAACGAAAAGGAAAAAGCCCTGATGGAAGGTAACAAAACAAGAGTAAAAGAGGTACAGAAGTGCATCAAACGTTAAGTCGAAGTATGTCAACAAACATAAAAAGACAAATTAGAAAGAAACTTTGCTGAAAATAATTCTGCTGGTGCATGGAAAACAATGCAAATGCTGACTGGATACAGACAGAATTCGGTGACCCCCGGGTCAGAGGTCACACAAACTTTCAAGTTGATGATGCGGTGTTGACATATCTGCAAAAACTTTACTCTCATTTAGATAAAGATAGACAGTATGTAAGATCTAAACTTCTCTAGTGCATTCAACACAAATGTCCCACACTTACTTACAGCTAAATTAATCACATACGGTGTATCTCCCCGAATTACCCTATGGATTCATGACTTCAGAGGGTGAAGATAGGTGATGTCTACTCAGGGGAAATGATTTAAAGTGCAGGTGCGCCTCAGGGCTGTGTCCTCTCCCCCTGGTTTTTCCCTGTATATCAGCGACTGTCAGAGTATGACCAGTGATTGTAGCTTCATTAAATATGAGGATGATACTGTCATTACTGCATGGTTACCTGTCAGATGACATTGACTCATACGCCACCACGATTGCAAGGTTTGTCCAGGGGTGCGATGATCATTTGTTACAACTTAATGTGACCAAACCTAAGGAGCTGATTATAGATTTCCGTCGCAAGCTATGAGATGGTCTGCCTTAAAGTGAAACAAATCATGCAAGACCCAACACACCCCTTGTTTGGGCACTACATTTACCACCTCTCTGGAGTGCGTTAATGCCCACCACGTACACTTAGGGCCTGCTACAGATACTCATAAATTTGTGCCTAATTCTATCCATATATCTAATTCGCGAGTGAGACGATAAGTTTATTATTTAGGACGTGCTGTATATATGTTTGTATTACTGTATATGTATCGCAGTATATTGATACTCATACTATTTTTTTCTTTTTTCGTTTGCGACCTGTGTAAGTCGAATTTTCGATTGTGGACAATCAATTCAATTCAATTCAATCATCTCTTTAACCTATTTACTAACCAAAAACAACAATATCACCCTAAACATATGTAGATATGTTGTATCCATTTAACTCAATGATAATATTGATTTAATAAACCCATATCTTCCTTAATTAGACTGTGATACCTATTATTTAACATTTAACCTTCCAAAATTACAAACAAGACCAATAGACCACATGAATATTCATGACATGACTGGCTATGTAGCTATGCGTGCAAAGCTTACCACGGAGGAGTATAAAGGCCATTCACGTAACAGTATACCATTCACCTCACAGTTTCTTGTATGAGTTTAAAAAAAGTAAATACACTGTCTTGCCACCTCTAAATTTTATTTCAATCCACTCATTCGAATTATCCAGAAATGCATCTGCAGCTGAGCTTTCAACCTGAGACCACGAAGATAAAATTTTACTTATTGAGCCTCAACTTTACTGCTTTTCATTTTATTGTATTTTTTATATTAAATGTATATGGTACACAACCAGCACAGTACCGCAATGCCTGTTCCGCTGTTTGAGTCATTGCTTCAGGGGACATCTCTAAGGTTGTTGCTGGCATGTCACTTTCCAACAAGGTTGCTAATAGGGAGGAAAACATCCAGGGCATGCTGTAAAAGGAATATTTCTTCTTCTGCTTCCCTCTGAATATCGCCCTCAGTTAGGAGTTGCTGCCATCTTCTTAACGATTTGTCCATTTACCTCACTTGTGGCATTCATGCCACATTTCCCTTCACTTTGTCTGAAAATGTGGTCCCTCTTAATTTCTTGGTAATCGACGACGATTGTTGACTATTCACTTTTCTCGATCATAGGTGAATGACACATTGATGTGAATGAGGTCTTCAGTTTGAAGAGGTCATCTTCAAATATATAGCAGATGGCAGCTTAAAAAATCTAACGCAAGCACTGAAGCATCAGCCTTCCTAAGCCTCTTTGCGGGGTACTGCATTCCTGTAAATGAACGAGTTATGACAATTTTCAAAGAACAGGCTATTTGTCACAATATCACGGATACATGACATAAATTGTGTTTTTTGTAACTAATGAGAAGTGTATTTCTCTCCAGCTTTGGTTTTAAAAGATTCTTCAGTATTTTACAACTTTGAAAGAAAATTCATATTCAAAAGTATTAATTTGTTAGTCTTTGGGCCTAAGCGGTACTTTTTCCTCATGGTTTGGCTGATATAAGGAAGCACCTCCTACCCATGATTCCACATCCCAGTGCTCAGTGCAATTTTTGAATTTTTTGATTTATTTCTTTTATCAAATCATATTCTTCCTGATTGCAAAATTGTAGAGAACAATAAATATAACTATATAAATAGTATAAGGGGTGCTATGAGGTTCTCTCCCTATGATTTCACAACCCAGTGCACTTTGTGACGTTTACTGTGAGTTTCAGGTGCTGAATGACAGGCACACGTATAGCCATCAACTTGGAAACATGTTGCAGATATGATGATAACCAAAATGCACTTCATTTGCTGGAAAGCGATATTTGGTTATCGTTTAACTTATGTATTAATTAAACTGTAAATTTGGAATTATATTAATACAAGGAAACTCTTCATGCCACGGCATATAGACTACCAGATAAACAGAAATATCCCATCTACATTTTCTATCAAGCCAGGTTTAATTAACACCAATTACAATGTATTTACACATTTAAATAAACTTGTTAAATATTGTTTCTTCGAAGAAAAAAATATTGTTTTTATTATTGTCATATTTCTCACATTTTATCTTACATTTTATTTTCCAAGAAAATCTTTGGATATTAAATGCAAAATTATCAAGTTGAAAATTATATTTTAGAAGTAATGCTTATGTTTTTACAAAGTAAATATTTTTATTTGATATTGCATTTGTATAAAGTGTAATTGTATATTTAACATTTCGGTAAGTCATTAATTTTCTTTTGATATGCAAATGACCCACTTGTCAGTTGTAGCTATAGTCATTTCATAGTCGCAGTATACTCTTCGTTGTCACTTTGTTACATACCCGATTTACTTGCAAGGCCATTTTGTATACTCTGTTTTTGGCCAAACCTACTTGCATTTCTTGGAAAAGAAGATATTTGTGTTTCAATAAAAATGAAACAGTGAGCACAAACCATGTTTAAAATGTATGTCAATGCTGTCTCTCATTATCATGAATATTAACCTATTAAGCATGACAATTACATTCAATGCGATCAAAACTAACAACCGTTTATTGATACTTGTCCATGAGAGAATGACTTATTATTGTGGATTCAACAAAACTGAAACAGCAGTGAAATAAGTATAGGACAAATCAAGGGCGATATTAACATTTGAAGTACCTGTCTTGCATAATCTACGTTTCATTGGATGGAGGTTACATTGAAAGAATTTGATTAAAGTTAATTTGAATTAAAATTAGATTAAATTCAATGAGATAAATACTAATGTGTGTTTATTGATACTTTTTCCAGAGAATGACTTGTTCTTTTGGATTCAATATAAATAAAACAGCAGTGAAACATTTCAACGGCGATATTAATATTTCAAGTACTTGTCTAAATAGGTTATGTTTTATTGAATTGAGGTCACATTGAACGAGAACTTTGAGAACGCTAAAATATATTAGCACATAATGGTACATCTTAAAAAAAGTCTATTGTAAATGAACAGGAGTTCATTATGTATGCAACTAAATCAGCTAAAGTCAATTTGTTGTTAATTGTCATGCGTTTACGTGTATATTTGAACTGTTGAATGACATATTTTAGTTACATTCGATTTACATAACGTAACTGCACCGAATGAATGTTCATAAACCTCACCATTGTTGAATCATAGTTTATGCCAGACCGAAGATGTTATGTACAGGACTTCAGTGTAATTTGACATCACTGAATTGAAGTCGATTGAAATGATCTCCGTGGACAGTAGCATTCTTATCACCAACAAATTTGCAAACACTGGAAGTTAATGTTTGTTCATTCATACTAAGTCAAGATTCCTAAATCCTATTGGTCCATTCAGGTCAGCTGACCGTGGTTAATCCTGTGAGTAACGCACGGTAAAATTACGGGGCATCACTTTAATAAATCTTTGGTTATATGTCACCAAAAATGTTTTGTTTTATGTTTTTTCCCTCACGCAAATGGTAGTGGATGAATGAACGGGGTTAATCAACGGTCTAGCGTGCGTTACTCACATGATTAATGCACTGCGGGTGTTAATGCTATCGCTGGTTGCACTCGGGCTCCGCCCTCGTGCATCGCTTGCATTATCCCCCGATCGTGCATTAATCCTGTGAGTAACGCACGCTAGACCGTTGATTAACCCCTTATTTATGCCAGACCTTAGGTGTTATGTACAGTACTTCAGTGTGATTTGACATCACTGAATTGAAGTCGATTGAAATGATCTCCGTGACAGTAGCATTCTTATCACCAACAAATTTGCAAACACTGGAAGTTAATGTTTGTTCATTCATACTAAGTCAAGATTCCTAAATCCTATTGGTCCATTCAGGTCAGCTGACCGTGGTTAATCCTGTGAGTAACGCACGGTAAAATTACGGGGCATCACTTTAATAAATCTTTGGTTATATGTCACCAAAAATGTTTTGTTTTATGTTTTTTCCCTCACGCAAATGGTAGTGGATGAATGAACGGGGTTAATCAACGGTCTAGCGTGCGTTACTCACATGATTAATGCACTGCGGGTGTTAATGCTATCGCTGGTTGCACTCGGGCTCCGCCCTCGTGCATCGCTTGCATTATCCCCCGATCGTGCATTAATCCTGTGAGTAACGCACGCTAGACCGTTGATTAACCCCTTATTTATGCCAGACCTTAGGTGTTATGTACAGTACTTCAGTGTGATTTGACATCACTGAATTGAAGTCGATTGAAATGATCTCCGTGACAGTAGCATTCTTATCACCAACAAATTTGCAAACACTGGAAGTAAATGTTTGTTAATAACAGAATGCTAAACATAGCGTTCACGCAATAAGATAACCCGTGATTGTCATCATGTCTCCTAAAGAATATTTTATATCAAGCATTACAAGCAGACTAAGGTTTTCTTAATTTAAAATTCTTATATCCTACTTCTTAATCCTATTTCAGAACATCATACTTAAAATTACTGATATATGGTGTTCATATTTTTGAAAAACATTCAATTTTGCCAATTTCTCTGGTTTAAAAGTTTAGATATGTAGTTATTCGAACACCTTACGTTTAAACATTACAACTGCAACTGGAGAATGTGTATCCTCGCTTCTCCCCTTCTCCAACCTGAACATCCCTCAATCAGTCGCTCACAGATTTGATGTTATATATCCTATATGCATGCACTAGGCCTACTTTTACAATCATCCATGATATATATATATAAATATATATATATATATATATATATATAAATATATATATATATATTTATATATATATATATATATATATATATATATATATATATATATATATATATATAAGAACTACACAATTCAGTTAATATCGTAGAGAGACTGTAAATGACAAAAAATATACGCATTCTCACTAAAATGACGTCACTCAATTTAGAGACGCTCAACGAAACCTTCTAGAGACGGTGTGATTTATTTCAGCAACTGTGAACATTTTCGTCAAGTGTAAATAAAACCATGCTATTTGCAGAGGTCGTGGGAGAGTCGTTTCCGTTGTTCAGTGGAATGATGTAACCATATAAACAATACCCCCAAAAAAAATAAACGATAACGATAAAGAACTATATATAAAATGTAAATTTCTAGATGAACGTGTTGTTAGTAGCCGTTTCCTTTCTTAGAGCAAGGTTGAATATGCGGACCCTCGAAATGAGTCTATCGACAATCTGGGCTGCACACGTTCTAGACTATTAATGTATATTATTATAGAAGCTCTTTACTATTGTTGGCTTCCCGGTGACTTCCAGATAACAACAGTTTGCATTTGACGTGTTGTGTACCAAAAGTGAAATTGTAGCAAAGATATTAGGTCATTTTTTTATCGACTAGCAAGTTTTTTTGATGTAGTCTTTAAAATGTACATCATAATTTCATGAAAATTGGAAGTGCCTTAATTTAACAACATATTAATGCCCTACTGTCATTGTGGGCAATAATAACGTCTCATCCCCTTACTCTCAGGCAGTTTCATTTCGTTTCATTTTCTCGTAGTCTTAACATGTAGCACTTGTATTAGGTACCTGCCAGAATGTTTTTCTTTCTTTTGCACGCAATTATTCAAAACTGACTTTATTGTAAGTAAACTTGATTGTTCATCGATTCAATGCTGTTAAATTAGTGTTTGCAGCAACGTACATAATAAAATGACAACGTAATTGTTGTAACCAGTATTGCACTCTCATTATGTGTGTAATGGATTGGATTGTACTGGACTGGACATTGCAACATTCAGCAAAGTGAAAGTCTGATGATAAAACATTTCATCATTAAATGTAACCGCAGCCATAAAACCAGAAATTACTCTCGGATAAAATAAAACATTAGAAAATTTCTCTTGATGCACGAACTGTATATTCCTGTCATATACCTGTCATAATAAATACTCTCCTTATTGTCCTCATTAACGCGCAAATATCACTCCACTCATTTCCTTAATTTCGGTTTCATAGCATAATTGTGTTTATATTCTTACGGCTGTGTTCTTTGTTGACGCGAAACTATTCAGTATAACATATCAATACAAGTGCTTGTGAATTATGTCAATCACTGCACGTATTACACTAGGCCACTTTGGCGATGAAGAAATATATGTAATAACTATTATTAATATCGCTTGTCAACTACAAGCAGAGTCAATTTGAGTTTTTCTTTTCGTCGCAATGGACATCTTGCAACTCTGTTATGCTTTAATGGTTGCCATCACCGCCATCTGCGTGGCCTCTGGAAATAATCCCTGTCGCTTATTGGGTAAGTGAGGAACAACATATTACCATTAAAGGCATAATTCCCAGCCGGAGAAAGAGAGAGAGAGTGAGAGAGAGTATCATTCCGTTGCAATTTATCTGGAACATTTACCTTGCTTCTTGCACATTTGAGTTTCTCTATCTTGCAGTGTTTAATAGCATTGCTGGTAAATTGAGATCAAAGTCATACAGTTCTTTCGTTTCATAATCACCAGACTTATTTTTTATGATGACAGTTCAAACCAGCCACAAGTTGTACTAATAATCCATGATTATGAGGCGAGGGGCGAAAAATTTCAAATAGCCGGCAGTCTTTGATGATACATTTAACCTTTCGTGTTATATGTTTGCCGTTCATTACTTTTGTAATATTTAAAAGTAATATTTTAAAGCAATAACGAGTAATGTTTAATTAATTGTAAAGACAAGAACTTCTCAGTTGCTTCAGCGAATGTAATAATAAATACAAATTTGAAAATGATCATATTGAAATTAGCTTCCCTTTTAGCCTAGATGGCAAATCGTGCCGCTCTGAGGAAAGCCCAATCTTGGTTAATATTTACAGTGTTGTGTGACATGTCTACTCATGGACACAACCAAATGAATTCAGTATTAAATATACCGATGCTTGATTAATGTTGCTATAAATAAATTTCACTTCTTTGAAATTTGTCCTTAGATTCCAACGTCTGCGAGGTTTGCAAATGTGTGAGCCGAAACGTCGATTGTTCCAATAGGAGTCTAACAGCAATTCCATCATATATACCGAATGACACCTACACCATGTATGTATTTAATTTATTGCAAAATGAATCATTTCTTCTAAGTTTCATATAAAGAATCTCTGTAGGACGGCGGTTTTCTTATAGGCCATACATAATACATCAGATATCCCATCATAGAGATCTTTGCTAAACTAAATGGGCTTTTTGTAATTGCTTTTTGGGTCTATCGGATTGTGGGTGGAGGAGAGACACGTATCACGGGTGCTGTCCGTGTGAAGAATACCACTTCGAAGAATTTTACATATCTTCGAAATGATCACCGAAAAGTTTGGACATCTCGGGCACCTAATAGTTGGTTACATCCGTGACATCGATATGGTTATTTTGCTAAAGACAAAATTGCATTTTATCCGCATGCCTTGTAAGAACCGAAGGAATCGTAAACTTTAAACAAAGTTTAACGGTAGAAATAAACGTAGTTAACCCCCTGCCATTCCCCCAGGACCGTAGGGAGGACGATGGTGTATGTTTGCTGGGTCAAGGTTCCATGTAGTGCAGTTTAAAAAAATTCTTTGAACATATTTTTCTCTTTGGTGTTTCTTACTGTCCTTTGCACCTGCTTTTTGTTATGGAGAAATATCCAAAACGAATCGATACAAAGTCATGGTAACACTATAGCATTAAAGGTAAACGCTGATTATTCTTTCCACAGTAACTTAGAGAACAATGGAATCTCATGTATACCGAAGGATTATTTTTTATATTTTGCTGTACTGTCCAAACTGTGAGTATTTCATTTTTAGATTTGATTTTATTCGCACTCTGATTGTTTAAAATAGAAAAATATTACAAAGACAAAATAGACAAATAGGACGAAATTGAAAAGAACAAAAATAGCAACAGGAGCTAAACCCATTAGGCTGACAGAACGTCGGCCCGTTTCCAATGGGGCCCTTTAGACGAAAAATTGCACTTTCAATGGGAAATACTAGGAAACCAATAAATAAGACACAAAGTATATGCTTGTATGGTCCACCTCCAGTTCCGATGGAACACAGCGAAATGTTTTTAATCAATAGATACTTATGAGTGGGGTAACTAGCATATAGTCGTAACTATTGGCAATGTAAAGCTTCCTAAAATCTTTAGAGAATCATACTAGGAACAAAGTATATTGCAATACTATGTCGTAATATATAATAATGCAAGATTGGTTGTTACTCCCAACACAAGCTTAAAGTACGATTTGAGTTCATTTATAATGACAACGAGAATATCGGGATTTATTGTGAACACAATCAACGAGATAATGCGAAAGGACAAATGCTCGACAACAATATGACCCTTGACCACTTCCTCTTTCTCTTTCTTTGTCGGGTCTTCATCTCCATCGGATATTCATATTCCCCTTATTGGCTTACTTAGAACCTCTTTAATACACAAATACACTGAGATGGGGATATCTTTGTCAAATTAACAAAGAAAATATTTCAACTAATTAATGGTTGGTTTCAATTGTTTGACAGCACAATCGGAATGAACTCCGTGACAGAACCATTTATTCCACCAACAAGTATGAAAAACCTGTAAGTCAACGTTTGTTCATATTGCTTGGGATATACTTAACCATTTGTAATTGTACTCAGTAGGTCTATGCCTTAGATGATTTAAAATGCACATCAAACTTTGGAGAAATGAGTCGTTTAGAGAAAGGTCCGTCTCTCAAATTTATATATGTACGAGCATATTAGAAATTGACTACCAATTAAAACATACTTTACTTTAATTCAAAACAGGCAATAATTGTGAAAACTACATCTGAAATACCGTTAAT
Organism: Apostichopus japonicus; assembly: GCF_037975245.1. Classification (NCBI taxonomy): domain Eukaryota; kingdom Metazoa; phylum Echinodermata; class Holothuroidea; order Aspidochirotida; family Stichopodidae; genus Apostichopus; species Apostichopus japonicus. Next base: position 2,411,749 of record NC_092562.1, read on the forward strand.
GCATTTCATAGTGATAACAACTTAAATTGGAAACATATACACTTTATTGTAGTGTAAGACTACCAGAACTAAGTTTGTAAACCTTTCAGAATAAACAAAGCTGCTAGAAAACATCTGAATCTACAAGTTTGAAAGTTCATTATACACATGTCGCCAACGGTCTTCTTTTATATTTCTTTAGAATTGCTAACAAGAACCTTCTGGAAAGTGGTGAACTGATTTTCAGCCAATGTGAACATCTTGAGGAAGTGTGAGTTAAACCTTTAATATGAAGATTTTGTAAAAAGGATAAAACTTATTGGGTCACCACTTAGTGAACTGGTATAATCTGATATAGGCTTGTAACAGACCTAGAACACCACATTTTCTAGACACACGTTCTGTTCCAGGTCAGTTGTTGCCAGTCGCCTATTTATCAAACAATTGAAAATTTAAAGTATATTAATATATATGTATATATATATATATATATATATATATATATATATATATATATATATAATATATATATGTATATATATATATATATATATATATATATATATATATATATATAAATAAATATATATATATATATATATATATATATATATTGAAATTTATTGAGATATATTGAGATATATGGAGATATATTGAGATATCCAGTTCCTGCACTGGGCTGAAAGCATCGTAGATATTTCGTCACACGTTTTGGGATCGTGTTCCTTCACATGTGACTAAAAACTGCAATGTACATCATGGAAACGTGGTTGTGACAGCCACTCAAGCAAGTTTCGATTTCACTTTTGTATCATGTAATAGTGCTAAGAATCTGCAACCGCTTCATCTACGTATTTATGACAAATTGCAACAGTTTTTGTTCTTTTATCATGTCTTCTTCGTTTTTAATATTCAGGAACTTACATACTAATCGCATTGCCTTCCTGCCAGATTATATTACACGAAATTGTTCCAAACTAACTCTCCTGTAAGTACATTTTGACACTTTTATAAATGCCATCGTTAAACTCAATGTCGTTCAATGGATTCATTCCTATATATTGTAATGTCGTATTGTTTTATTTTGTATTTATTAAGCCGTTCAAGTACCAAACGGTACGGTACTAAAATACCAAACGGTTTTTTGTTCTCTCTCGAGACAGTTATTAAATTCTTGAGACATACCTTTTTGCACATCGCAATGACTGGCCTTACTTTTAACAAATGATGCTAAATGCTTTTATGTATTGCCTTCGTCTTTGTTTTTCTACTCTTTTTTTTTGATGATCTTCTTTCGCAGCGATTTACGAAACAATCTTTTCGATCGGATTAATAAACACAGCTTGGGTTTTCTTCCACGACTGATCGATTTGTACGTATAAGGGGGAAAATGAAACAGTATCCTATAGTATCGCATCTATTAAATAACGTATCAAAGAAGTAGCGATACAGATAATTCTTTTTCTTTTTCGTATCACTATCAGTCATTTTTTAAATACGTTACGCAATTTTTTTTCCATTTGATGATTGGTATTCATGCATACTTTGATTTATTGCTTGAGGGTTTTTTTCAGACAAAGAATAAACTCTAATTGCGAATCTTGTGTCTTGCCTGATCATCTGAGAATTTTGTGACGTCACGGTCACGTCACCTTACGTATAATGTAAGTACATTGAAACCGGGGTTACTTTGACCCAGAAGAATGGAAATGACGTCGTTCTGCCATCTGCAGTCCATGGTGTAAGGTCTCTTAAAAGCATAAATGCATAAACCTATTGAGGCTTGATGTTAGGAGACAGTTACACGTAAAATAAACGTTTCTTATTTGATGGTCTGTTTCCCCAAGCTGAATGTTCATTGAAAGGGAATGCTTGCCTTTCGGCCACAATTGTTCCTACATTAAGTTGCTTAAACAGAAACTCTTTTTTATTTAGCCGTTTGTTGCAGTATGGTTTTAACATCGTTATTATTATAGAATAAGGACTTTTCACCCAGCTGATATGTCATATAAATCAATAGCGATATACCTTCGCAAGATGATATATTTTTTTTCCGACAATACATCTTTCGGAGAGATTGTGGCTATGAAGATGTCAGCTTTAAAATCTGAAGAAAAAAAAACATTCAGTGAACATGAACACCTATTTTGTAAAGGAGTTTCGCTCGTGCACTATGTCGCACACAACAAGAGTCTTAAAAGGAATCTGGCGTACCCCTTTTATTGTTACTGAAAAATTAATGGCTAACTTTTGAGTAAATGTACTGGACTGTATTGCAACGGAGTTGGACGATATAGTCTTCACACTGTTGTATTGGACTCCAAAATTTAAGGTTTTATGTAATTTGTATTACCCCATTGTTCATATCATTATTGTTCTTATCCATGTTACAAAATATTTCATTACTAAATAGGAGTCTGAGCATGAATCGGAATCTTCGTCACATTGATGAGGGGGCCTTGAATCAAGTTTGCGAGAGTTTGCTTGTACTGTAAGTGATTGCTACTTCAATAGTATGTTAAAATAACAAGCTATAACTAAAATGATAATATTATAGCTGATCCAAGGCAAGTGGTTTTTACTTCTATGGTCTGTTAAAATATTAACTAACATGATACTACTATAGGTGATCATATGTAAGTGGTTGTTACTTAATTCTCTAGTCTGTTAAAAGAAAAAAAACTATTACTAACATGATAATAATAGAGCTGATCATATGTGATTATTACTTCTTTAGTCTGTTAAAATAATAAACTATAACTAACATGATATTACTTTAGCTGATCATATGTAAGTGGTTGTTACTTCTATAGTCTGTTAAAAGAACAAACTATTACTACCATGATAATAGTTTAGCCGATCATATGTAAGTGGTTGTTACCTCAATAGTCTGTTAAAATAACAAACTATAACTAACATGATACTATTATAGCTGATGGAACACTGTCCAGGGTTTATTTTCTCAGACAGTGTAAATGAACTTTCTGTCATCTAACGTCAGTTAATAACCAAATCATATATTTTATATACTATTTAAACAAATATATGATACAAGTTATATTTTTACCTGTTATAAATGATTAATTAATGAAGCTACTAACATTAGTATGAACGAGTTTTTTATTTTCATTTGTGGACTTTGTGGACAATTACGTGAATCTAATATGTTAGTAAGTTAACAAACAGTCAGATTTACAGTTGCATCCAGTCAGTAATATTCGTGGAGGTGTTAGATGTACATGGGTGGCATTAGATGGTAAAGGATTGATTACTCCGAAGTAGTAAGTGTAAATATTTTATACAGTTCTCCTACATTCGGTTGCCCTGGCACATATTCCGTAATAAAGAACACCTTTAAAGATATTTAATTGGTTAAATATGTAGCACATTCAATTATTAAATTTTCTTATGCACAGGACGATGTCCGAATGTGATATGCTGGGAAACGTCCCAACAGGCCTTATCAGAGGCTGTACTAAACTTAAGTATTTGTAAGTGAAACTAAATGTGTTATCAACATGTTTTATTTTCATTGCCGACGATAAAATAATATTAATATATTTAATAACAATGATCATTACAATCGTCATCGCCATTGCCATCTTTACCATATTTTACATTTATCATTCTTCTTCTTACGTTATAACATCGTTTCTGTAAATTCTTTTCCTGTTTACAGAAGATTATCATTTAATGACATTACCTACATCGATGGCGAAATGTTTTATTCCCAAATTGGGTTGTTTTACATGTAAGTTTGTAGATTTCTATGTAAGTGTAAACATAAATATAATTGCATTGTGTTGACCTCCACCAACACAATGCTACATTTAGACATGGTTCCCATTTATTTAGATGATAGATTTATTCCCTTATCCTCATTTTTTATCACTTCAATTAGAGAGTTTGTTTTAGACAAGAATTTGCACACAAATATGTGTTCCACCAAAAGTAATAAATTGATTTTTTTTTCATTAAATTTTGCAACAGTAACATACACATTATCCTATTTCCTTTACCTGTGAAAAGTCTCGCTGAGTGTCAAATTAAAGTCACGATGCAGGGTAACTGTTACCATACTGCTATAGTATTATACGGCCAGATCCCAACATTTGGGGCAAATTTAATGTGGCAACACTGAAGTGCGAGGTTGAAAGTTGCGATTTACGGCATAACGTAGTAGTAAAAAGAACAAATACTCTTCCTTTCTTTGATTTTGTTTTTCTTGTAAGGTTTGTTTGTTCGTGCATTTTATTTAAAAAATAATCATAATATTATCAGATTACAACAGTAACTTGAACATTTCTCTTTTCCTTTCTGCTGGTTAGAACTTTCAGGAGTAATCCTATAATACAGCTTGACGATTCAACATTCAAGCACCTGACGTGGATTTATAGTTTGTAAGACTTGTTATAATAGCCACAGCTATATTACTTGTTATTTTAAAAAAATCATTTCAATACCAAGTATGTACTATGTTAACACAACGGAACATTTAGCCCATTATTGCAAATTCGTACGATCACGTAGAATAAGGAAAATGATATCGCACAATTGCATGATATTACACTTATATACGGAAACATTCTTTTAAGTTTTCTTGAGGGGCAGAAGAAACTAAATGCTTCACAAGCTTTACAAAAGCTGAAATCTCAATGTAAGTGTTTCTTTTCTCTCTACCTCTGATTCTATCTCTATCCGGGTCGATTTTTTTGCTATAGCGAGAATATTGAAAACAACTTCTGGTTATTAAGCCTTTCTTTTGACTTAATCCTCTATTTTCAGGGAAATGTCCAATGCGAGTCTTACTTCCATACCAGCCACACTTTTCAACAGTACTTCGATAATCCATGACCTGTAAGTATATTTATTAGTAGATTTACGCCCTCTACTTTCCGCAGACTGTTTAAATATGTGCGATAGAGCCCTCAGTACTAAGATATAATACTCTTTTACAGTCCTATTATGTCAAACTCTTAAACGATACATCAATTATCCAATACATGAATCGATATATAATATCTATCGAAAAAGATTTGGACTGCGCGGCCAAGAAGATCTCTCTTTGGCGATGATGGAATTCTTTAATATGTATTTATGTATGTATATGTATTTTAGATCCTCCTGCAATCAGGAACTCGCGAATAAGCCTCTATGGAATGTCAAAAGACAGGCAGAAATTGTTATATGTGTGTACCAGTTGCTTGCGACAACGTTTAAAGTTAACTAACACCCACCGAGTTTTCCCACGATGTTCAAATAAATAGAGGGAAGCTGAAATCAAATGATCATTCCATTAACATCGTACATTTCTCACCTCTGTTATACGCTTGTGAAACGAAACTGCATGCTAAATTCTCGTCCAAACTTAGCCTAGATGTACCAAACCTTCTTACAACATAATAAGAAACAGCAGTTATTTTTACGACGCTTAAGTGACCACAAATGTGGGAGAAACCAGCAAGGGCTTATGGATTACAACTTACATGGCTGGTTGCTTCCAATTCAACAGTTTCAACTCAAATTTAGAATCTTTCCAAGTTAAAAAGTCATTTCAGATGGGAAAATCGTAGATTAGTCTTGGATGAAAAACCCATCTTACTGTGACCCGGCCAGGGTATCGAACCTCCCGATCACTAAGCAGCATTGCTTCAATGAGCACCGGCTGGCAGCACCGGCCACAACCTAGGAGTTCAATTTGTTCCTAGGTGTTCGATGAACCTAATCTAGCTTATATTGCATGTATTATCACTTCGCTGATTGACTGAAAATTGACCGCCCAGGAAGTTACCTGAAGAGCGTGCCATCTTCCCTACAAGAATTGTTAATCCAATATTGCTATAATGACTGATATTCTGACCGATTGTTGTGGACAACTATGATTTAATCGACAGGACAAGATTCAAGGAGAGAGAGTAGTACAGAGAAAGCCAGACAACTTTAAATCATTGATTGCAACTACCTCTCTATGTAATTGTTGCTGACTATTTTTTCTTCTGTTTTCTTTACAGGGATCTTTCAAGTAATCGATTAATTACGATTCCCGAAGAACTGTTTTCATCTGAATACACCAACCACTCCATGATAAGACTAACACTGAGCGATAATCAACTTGAATATATTCCACCGACTGTATTCAGTCACTTGCGGAGGCTCCAGCAACTGTAAGTAATATGTCCGCATCATTTGGCAAGAGGGAATTGCATAAGGCACTATTCTTTAACCGTTTCCAAAGATGGAGCTGTGTCAATACCAAAACCAGCACATGATTTTATTACGTTATTGTCTTCTTGGTATCTTTGTAATAATTGCTATTGACATAGGATGTCTTCACAAATGGCTTTATAAACTTCTTTTAAACCTAATTTGGATTTACACATCAAGTTGGGCATTGATTGCAATTTATAAAGTACCGAGGAAGAGTTAGGTACTTTTTCTTAGGGTGAAAATCCCCCGCTCCTAACATCATCAACACTTACGTGCTCTAGGTTTCTTATGTCTGGTACGGGGATGCTTTCAGATAAACAGTAATCACCTTTTTGTCCTTTTGATCATCGTCAACGTATCTCATGGAAATTGTTCTTTTCATAATAAATCAAAGATTTTTGGACGGTAACAGTTTGTTCGAAATTCCGGAAGGGATGCTGTCGTTAACGTCCGTTAACACTCTGTGAGTAATTTCATTCTCAGCACCGATATCTTAGGTGTAGCTCAAAGTGTAATTCACAAAGTCAAATAACTTGTTGTTCACGTACACCATGACACTTCAAACTATGAAAATCATAATTGCACACACAGTGTCACAATATCGAATCTTCTGTAAACTGTATAATAAAAAAGTAATATTATTTATTGGACTCTATTGTACTTAAACTGACAACCTAATAATGCTTTTTGAACCTTTTAACCATTTCATCAAGGTACATTTTCCGAAATCAAATAGCGAATTTAACCAAAAGTTTATACCTGCCGAACTCCCAGTACAATCCTACTAAGCTTATGTGAGTATATATTTGTAGATTTGTCGGAATCAGTTGAATATGATAACGATCAATGTGATTTTTTTTTGATAAGATGTCATTATTAGAACAAACATAATCTAAGTTTGTGTAATTGCCAGTGCTTGAGTCTGCCAATTCGACAAGACCTCTTGCTGGTAGATTTGCCACCAAACAACAAAGTAAATTGCCTTTTTTTAACCATAGATAATTTAGACTATAATAACTGAAATTTAATTGACCTTTTAACCTGTGGACTGGTACAAGAATCTCAGTTTCCAGAAATGAAAACACTAGAGTTAATGGTTGGATAGTTTTACTAGTTAAAAGGTCAGCTGATGGTTTTTGCTCTTTGTTGTTGTTTTGTAAAGTTGTTTGCTGGTGTTCGAATTGCTTTTGTTTTGTTTTGTTCTTGTTGTTCGGTCCTGATTCTTGATTGGCTGACTTTATAACAAGAACCAAATTGTTACTTCTAAGTTTGACAGCCAATTTGTATATGAAATACGATATCTTAACTCTTTATAGTTTTGACCTAAATTACTAATTATTATGATTACTATGATGATTATTATCATTTTTATGATTATTTTTATGATGATGATTATTATTTTCTTTTGATTATTATCGATATGATCAACATCAACATTATAATCATTATCATCGTTATCATATTACCATTATGATCAATGTATCGATAAATCGACTTTCACTTTGCTCAAACCCCTTGAAGCGAAGCTCAGAGAAATCCGGTCCAACATCTCTCTGTTGAATTTCTCAAAGGAATTCAAGAAAATGGTGAAATGTGAGTTGCGCTGCACGTGAATATTCCGTAATTAATGATATTGCAATTACAAGATTTCATAACATCATATTCACAGAAGTGAGGTGTGTGGGGTTTATTTAAAACAGCTTCCTTTATAAATTTTTAATCTGTATTTATCACAAACAGGTAGCAATTGACTTTTATTATTATTATAATTATTTTTATTATTATTATTATTAGTAGTAGTAGTAGTATTATATGATGATTATGATTATGAGTATGATTATAATTATGATGATGATGATGATTATCATCATCATTATTATTATCATTATTATTATTAGTAGTAGTAGTAGTATTTTTATTATTATTATTATTTTTATTATTTTTATTATTATTATTTTTATGATCATTATAATTATTATCATTATTATTAGTATTTCTATTATTATTAGTATTATGATTATTATAACTTTTATTATTGAATTAATGGTGGACATAGGGTCGCCTAGTATCATAACATTACCAACATGAGTACAACTTGCATTAAGTTGGCGAAAACTAAATATCTAATGAAAATGAATCAATATTTATGACATTAACATTAACTGATTTTCATCTTGTTTCTCTTTTAATTTAAGTATACTCACATGTAATGGTCTTTATATTCCCACCGCGCCCTACAACATAAATATGTAAGTTAATGTTGTGTGTGACGAGTAATTTCCTTGTTGCTCTTCTTTTTTTTCAAATATAAAACATTGTGAATATTTTGCGTAGTTGACAATGTTCTTTGAATATGATTTTCTTCCAAATGTATAAACAAGTGATAATATAGGAAATGCAAAAACAAAATCAGTTTTCCGTGGTACCATAATTCAGTTTGTTTTTGCCACATGTACTCACATAATATCACAAATTTAAAGAAAAACAAATCTTAATGATGTTTCTTTTTCATAAGAAATGCTATGAGGATGTGGTTTTAACCTGCAGATGCTCAAAAGTACCGGCAAGGTTGATAGCTTAATTATCAACTTCATACACCTGAATATTCTGTGTTCTATAGGTATTCAATTTATAGTTTATCCTAAATGTGTTACTACAATAGCAAAACAAACATGACTACGCTTTGGGATTTGTCTTTTACAGTGATTGTGTAGAAAACACCTTTCAGACAACGATTAAAGTAATAGACCCTGATCAAAGGGACAGTCTGTTGCAGAGAGGATTTAACTGCACACCAACTAAACCTAAAATTTTTCGTAGCTATACATGCGTGGCTTGTGCTCAGGGAAGTTATACAAACCTGCAACGCCGTAAAGGTTGTATCACGTGTCCGCGTGGTGAGTAAAATTCAATCCATGTATTTATTATAAATGGTGGCTTATAAATTTCATGCAGTCATTTATCGCTACTTCCCCTCTCCCCATCTACCAAGCTAGAAGCTCCTGCTTCTTATCGACCTCCCTTTTTATTGGCTTTTGAAATCAATTGCTGTCATTTTATTTGAGAAAATATCACTTTCATAGATGTTAGAGTCACATACTTAAAACTTCACTCAACGGACGTTTTTTCTCTCAGGTGGTTTCTACCAGGACGAAGTCGGCCAATTTCAACGGTTACCGAACGTTATCGCTTGCAACAACTGTAACAATGGAACATTCGTTGCCAAAGGAGGAGGCGTCAGCCCTCTCAATTGTACGGTTTGCCCGGAGGGTACCAACAAAAGTCGACACGCTGGGTATCGAGCATGTTTCTGTATGGATAACTACTTTCGAAGAGATCGATTCGGTGGTTGTGAAATCTGTCCACAAGCAGGACTGAGATGTGAAAACGACTATGTTACTATAGAACCAGGATTCTACTGGAACTGGACTTTATCAAACATTTCAGAGTACAAGATGTTCATTGAAAATCTACAGAAATTTGATAATTCTTATGATGAAACCACAGCGTCCTTTTCCGGTTCTCTCGCTTATGTACACCCATGTCGCCAAACATTTAAATGTGATAACAAGAACGACACCGTTGAAGGGAATTGTCATATAGGCTACACAGGATTTATGTGTACGGAATGCGCTGAGAAGTACTTCCAAGTCATGAACTTTTGCCATGAATGTCCTCAGACATGGGTGTTCCTTTTAGAAGTGGCAGTAGGGTTGCTTCTACTTGCCGGTTGTTGCTTTTACGTAGTCTACACGTACAGACGTAAACGACACGAGGAAGCTCGTTCAATTATTGACGTTGCACTTGCAAGAGGGAAAATAGTTCTTGGTTTCTATCAAGTGATGGGAGAATTTTGGGACTCGTTAGACGTCCTTTATTGGCCTGGGGTTTTCAAACAGCTGTCTGATTGGTTAGATCTCTTGCAGTTTAACATATCTACCATTTTCATAAAACCAAGCTGCTTCGTTCCAAGTGTATCTTTAAATGCATATTCCGAGTTTCTCATAGGAATTATTGTGACAATTAGTGTTGCATTAATCCCAGCTATGGCGATTTGTTTAAGAATAGTACGTGCAAAGTTTTTCCAAGGGGACTCTTCGAATTCTCGTTCACAAGGATTGCGTCAAGTTGTTATCATCAAACAAGATACATTGCTATTTGCAACTCTTTTGGGCTTGTTTATCACGTATCCCTCTACGTGTAATTCTATTATTACATTGTACAGACCAGCATGCCAGACGTTTACATTAGACGAAACTATGTTGCACAACGTTAGCCTCCTGAGATCTGACCTTTCAATCAATTGTAACACAAACACCCATCGCAAATTCGAAATTGCTGCTTACGTATTCTCGCTATACATTGTAGCTTTTCCTGGGTTATTATTTTATCTTTTGTGGAAATATCGTAAAGATTCAAGTGGTGTAGATTCTACAAGGTCACCATCATTGCATCCAAAATGGTTACGATTTCTCAACGAGAACTACAAAGATCAGTTTTGGTACTGGGAAATTGTAGAAATTACAAGAAAAGTTTCACAGACTTGCATTGTCATTCTGTTCGGATGGGGCAGTTCTCTTTCAATCTTCATCACGATTTTCCTCGCCGTTATCTTCCTTACTCTTCATGCATCTTTTACACCGATGAAGGATAAGTTTGAGCAACAACTCCAGGTACACATTGCTATCAATTTCAACTTGTGAATTGTTCATGTACCTATATAAGTTAGTTATAAGTCATTCTGTACTTAAATGCTATTTCTCATGAAGGAGGTATTTATATATGTAATAAACATGAGAAACAAATTGAAATATTCCATTTTATAACTTTCATAACTTATTTTCATTAAAGTAATGTCATTGTTTAGCTATAATACTATTTCATTGCATATGGAAGCTATAGACAGATTGCAAACTTGTTCAATGATTTCAGATATCATAAAGTTAGAGTTCCAAATTTAAAACTCAAGGTTGACAGTCTTGTCTTAGGGCAAAAACTCAAGGTTTACAGTCTTGAATTAGGGCAATGCCTTGTCAAACGACTTTGCTACGGTTAACCATGGTCATTGGTAACTTGTCACACTAAAAGCATGTAAAATCCAAGAAGTGGCCACCGGGGCACTGCAGTGCGGTACATTTACGTATCCGTTGGGGGACTTCCCATAGAGTGCAGCCGCAAACCGGCGCAAGTAGGAAACCGTTCATCGCCATTTAAACACCAATGTGGAGAGATAATGAAGATAAAGTGCCTCGCAAAAAGAACAAAATGTAATATCTGGCCTGGACTCGAGCCCTGCAATCCTTAGTTTGTAAGTCCGTGGCCTGCGCTATGATGACATTCTGCACCCATCAATCCATCCATCCATTATTTATTTATTTATTTATTTATGATTTACAAACCTTCTACAGCTTGCATCTTTGTTGGCAATCTTCCTCAACATGTTAATGGTTGCTGTACCGGATTTTGAAACAGATTCCCTGTTTGTGAAAAATACGATGACATTTATATTGATTTTTCTCAATATCGGTGTCCTCGGCGTTACTTTCGGTGAGTTAATTGAAGAGCTGCCATGACCAAAATGTAGAATCTTCTATGGTGACCATTACAAATACCAACCAAAATATACAGGAGTGACTACACGTTGTTAGAATTAAGAATAGAAAACGTATCAAGTTAGTCAATGGATTGTCTCTCCTTTGTATGAGTGCTTCTTCTTAATTCATTTGTAGATCTGTTGTTAGGTTAAGTAGCAAAATGTTACATATTGCAACAACTTTAGCTGAGTGTTGTAAATCTTCTACCATGCTTTATCAACGGCGAGATCCATAAGTTAGATGACTCATAATTAAGATTGCGATTATTCACATTTCGTTCTTGTAGTTCTTGATGTATGATCATTTTTCTTTTAAGGGGGTGGTTTTGGGCATACCGATCAATAGTTCCACTCACTCCTTAAACTTAAAAGTATATTATTGGTGATTTTCTACCGTAGGAAAACCATTGCTGAAACTTGCAAAAGTAATCTACGTGTACATAAGAGGCCGAAGATGTCTTATTTGGTCACCAGAAGACGAACCCATTCCTGAAAGGAATAACAATTTTCATATGAATTGTCCTCATCTTTTGATAAACGGTGACCAAGGTGACCAAGGAGAAACGGAAGACTCCGCTCTCTTATCGTCACCACGGCATCGATATCATTCCGTGGAATGACACCATGTCATCTTGCTCTGTGGGAAGAGGAGGGAGAGCTGGCCACGGTCTTGTTCTGCTGCTTCTGATGAGGTTCATTGTCGGAGAACTATAGTAATGCAAGATAATTTATGTATGTATTTTAGTTCCTCCTGCAAGCAGGAACTCGCGTCTGACTCAGGCGAATCGTTCCCAACGCCCTCTATTATTTGCCCGTATATAGCCGATTACTCATGGGGCTTTCCCTTGTTCTTACCGCGTGCGCAGTAGTTATTCTTTGTGTTGTCAAGGCCGAAGGAGATGTACTGTTGAAGAAAAAACAGTTACCTTTTCCTTTGTGAATACCCGAGATTCGGCCCTTTTCCCGGTAAGTTATGCAAAACGAATCTCCATTGTGTTCCTCGTATATTGTACGGAATATTAGGGCATTTATGCTAGAAAAAATGACTTTTTAGTCGATTTGCGCATCGTTTTGGCGATTTGTGATAGTTTTCTCGTGTACATCCATCACTTAGCTCTCCAAAATTGTATCATACAGTTGTGGCACTTACTGCCAATTTTGAGAGTCTGATGTCAAAATTTATCATTGCGTGGGCCGTTACCATGGTAATTTCACGATTGGTAAAGGTTTGGCGCCATTTGTTGGTAATAACGGCGAAACCAGTATAGCCTACTTTATGCAGGAATCGGTTTCACGGTGCAATGATACACTGTGCTGCCAGTGGTAGTGCTGTACTGTGGTAGGTCAAGGACTAAGGTTAACTCTAACATTTAAGTTGTTACAGCATTTCATCCGTAATTCTGAATTTTTGGTAATTTTTACCGGGAATTATTCTCAATTATTCCAGGAAAGTCTCAATCGAGAGAATGTGTTACCGCTTGGCCCCGTAGTCAAGACTCAAGTGTATACGTAGCTATAGCACCAGACCTAGATAAATTAGCCAAATAAATAGCCTTCTGTTTTCTGATTTAATTGTTGCTTTCTGAGCTTCATTGCATAGCCAAACGTCAAGTACCTTCAGCCTTACAACAGCACATCAAGGCCCCAGTGGTAGCGTTACTAACCTGGGAATCGTTACCAAGTTAACTGGAGACTCCAGCCAGGATACGAGTGGAAACAAGAAAAACCTGCGCACAAGCATTTTATTTTTTATTGTTAATTGGCTGATTTTAAAAAGAACTAATCCATTTCCTAATTGTACGTCTCACTCTGGTATATTAACAACTCAATAGTAAAATACAACATCTGAAGTACAAGAAGCTGAAAAGAAGTCGGCCGGTCACTAAGCTACGGTACACTTGGACGGAGACAGCAACAGATGAGCTGCGAGCCACCCTGGATACCACCGACTGGGATCTATTGTTCTCATCAGCTAATTCACTTGACGAGGCGACGGACATTGTCACTAGCTATGTTAACTTCTTTGTCAAAACAATCATCTCTCTTCAGACATACAAAATCTATGCGAATAATAAGCCGTGGGTCACAAAGAACTTAAAGATTTACTCAACGAAAAGGATGAAGCTCTGATGGAGGTAACAAAACACGAGTAAAAGAGGAACAGAAGTGCATCAAACGTTAAGTCGAAGTATGTCAAAAAACATAAAAAGACAAATTAGAAAGAAACTTTGCTGAAAATAATTCTGCTGGTGCATGGAAAACAATGCAAATGCTGACTGGATACAGACAGAATTCGGTGACCCCCGGGTCAGAGGTCACACAAACTTTCGTGGAAGAGTTTAATGAAGTTTAGAACTTTACAACTGAGAACAATGTAGCTATGAGTGGATTGATTGGCGAATTAATAAAAAATGAGTTTTAACAATGAGATTTGCGTTTCTAAATATGAAGTTAGGTTAGTGTTTGGATCATTGAAAACCAACAAAGCACAATGCCCTGATGATTTGTATAATGAGATCCTTAAACTATGCAAAACTACTGAACTGGCTGGGATATTCACAAAACTCTTTCATTGTTCTTTAGACATCAGCTCGATTCCACGACTGTGGAAAACGTAATTAGTTATACCCGTCTCAGATAAAATGAATACAACTGAGCCTAATGACTTTTCGGCCCGTCTCACTTAGCGGTAACGTCATGAAATGTTTGGAAAGAAACGCCTTCTCAGTATTACAGAACAGTTCATTGACACCATGCAGTTCGCTTATAGGGCAGGGGGGGGGGCTCAAGTATATGATGCGGTGGTGACATATCTGCAAAAACTTTACTCTCATTTATATAAAGGTAGAAAGTATGTGAGATCTAAACTTTTCTAGTGCATTGAACACAAATGTTAAACACTTACAGCTAAATTAATCGCATACGAAATACCCTATGGATTCATGACTTCAGAGGGTGAAGATAGGTGATGTCTACTCAGGGGAAATGATTTAAAGTGCAGAGAGTTTGAAAGAAAATTCATATTCTGAAGTATTAATTTGTTAGTCTTTCGGCCTAAGCGGTACTTTTCCGTCATGGTTTGGCTGATGCAAGGAAGCACCTCCTACCCATGATTCCACATCCCAGTGCTCAGTGCAAACTTTGAATTTTTTGATTTATTTCTTTTATCAAATCATATGCTTCCTGATTGCAAAATTGTAGAGAACAATAACACATACAATAAATATAACTATATAAATAGTATAAGGGGTGCTATGAGGTTCTCTCCCTATGAGTTCACAACCCAGTGCACTTTGTGACGTTTACTGTGAGTTTCAGGTGCTGAATGACAGACACACGTATAGCCATCAACTTGGAAACATGTTGCAGATATGATGATAACCAAAATGCACTTCATTTGCTGGAAAGCGATATTTGGTTATCGTTTAACTTATGTATTAATTAAACTGTAAATTTGGAATTATATTAATACAAGGAAACTCTTCATGCCACGGCATATAGACTACCAGATAAACAGAAATATCCCATCTACATTTTCTATCAAGCCAGGTTTAATTAACACCAATTACAATGTATGTACACATTTAAATAAACTTGTTAAATATTGTTTCTTCGAAGAAAAAAATATTGTTTTTATTATTGTCATATATCTCACATTTTATCTTACATTTTATTTTCCAAGAAAATCTTTGGATATTAAATGCAAAATTATCAAGTTGAAAATTATATTTTAGAAGTAATGCTTATGTTTTTACAAAGTAAATATTTTTATTTGATTTTGCATTTGTATAAAGTGTAATTGTATATTTAACATTTCGGTAAGTCATTAATTTTCTTTTGATATGCAAATGACCCACTTGTCAGTTGTAGCTATAGTCATTTCATAGTCGCAGTATACTCTTCGTTGTCACTTTGTTACATGCCCGATTTACTTGCAAGGCCATTTTGTATACTCTATTTTTGGCCAAACCTACTTGCATTTCTTGGAAAAGAAGATATTTGTGTTTCAATAAAAATGAAACAGTGAGCACAAACCATGTTTAAAATTTATGTCAATGCTGTCTCTCATTATCATGAATATTAACCTATTAAGCATGACAATTACATTCAATGCGATCAAAACTAACAACCGTTTATTGATACTTGTCCATGAGAGAATGACTTATTCTTGTGGATTCTACAAAACTGAAACAGCAGTGAAATAAGTATAGGACAAATCAAGGGCGATATTAACATTTGAAGTACCTGTCTTGCATAATCTATGTTTCATTGGATAGAGGTTACATTGAAAGAATTTGATTAAAGTTAATTTGAATTAAAATTAGATTAAATTCAATGAGATAAATACTAATGTGTGTTTATTGATACTTTTTCCAGAGAATGACTTGTTCTTTTGGATTCAATATAAATAAAACAGCAGTGAAACATTTCAACGGCGATATTAGTATTTCAAGTACCTGTCTAAATAGGTTATGTTTTATTGGATTGAGGTCACATTGAACGAGAATTTTGAGAACGCTAAAATATATTAGCACGTAATGGTACATGTTAAAGAAGTCTATTGTAAATGAACAGGAGTTCATTATGTATGCAACTAAATCAGCTAAAGTCAATTTGTTGTTAATTGCCATTGCGTTTACGTGTATATTTGAACTGTTGAATGACATATTTTAGTTACATTCGATTTACATAACGTAACTGCACCGAATGAATGTTCATAAACCTCACCATTGTTGAATCATAGTTTATGCCAGACCGAAGATGTTATGTACAGGACTTCAGTGTAATTTGACATCACTGAATTGAAGTCGATTGAAATGATCTCCGTGGACAGTAGCATTCTTATCACCAACAAATTTGCAAACACTGGAAGTTAATGTTTGTTCATTCATACTTAGTCAAGATTCCTAAATCCTATTGGTCCATTCAGGTCAGCTGACCGTGGTTAATCCTGTGAGTAACGCACGGTAAAATTACGGGGCATCACTTTAATAAATCTTTGGTTATATGTCACCAAAAATGTTTTGTTTTATGTTTTTCCACCACACAAATGGTAGTGTATGAATGAACGGGGTTAATCAACGGTCTAGCGTGCGTTACTCACATGATTAATGCACTTCGGGTGTTAATGCTATCGCTGGATGCACTCGGGCTCCGCCCTTGTGCATCGCTTGCATTATCCCCCGATCGTGCATTAATCCTGTGAGTAACGCACACTAGACCGTTGATTAACCCCTTATTAATAACAGAATGCTAAACATAGCGTTCACGCAATAAGATAACCCGTGATTGTGATCATGTCTCCTAAAGAATATTTTATATCAAGCATTACAAACAGTCTAAGGTCTTTTTTATTTAAAATTATTTTATCCTACTTCTTAATCCTATTTCAGAACATCATACTTAGAACTACTGATATATGGTGTTAATATTTTTGAAAAACATTCAATTTTGCCATTTGTTCTGGTTTAAAAGTTTAAAAGTTTAGATATTTAGTTATTCGAACAACATTTACAGCCCATCTTTGCTTCTATTTATCAGTTGCTATTGAAACCTTACATTTTAACCGTACACCGTAACTGCACCTGGAGAATGTGTATCCTCGCTTCTCCCTTCTCCAACCTGAACATTCCTCAATCATTCGCTGACAGCTTTGATGTTATATATCCTATATGCATGCACTAAGCCTATTTTTACTAATCATCAATGATATATATAAAAAAAAAGAACACAATTCAGTTAATATCGTTCACGAGAGACTGTAAATGACAAAAATATACGAATTCTCCCAAAAATGATGTCACTCAATTTAGAGACGCTCAATGCAACCTTCTAGAGATGGTATTATCGATTTTCAGCAAGACCTGTGAACATTTTTTGTCAAGTGTAAGTCAAACCTTGCATTTTGCAGATGCGTAGAAGAGTCGTTTCCGTTGTTCAGAGGAATGATGTAACCATGTGACCATATAAACGGCAGCAAAACGATAACGATCAAACAATATGTAAAATATTAATTTCTATATGAATGTGTTGTTAGTAGCCGTTTCCTTCCTTAGAGCAAGGTTGACTATGCAGACCCTCGAAATGAGTCTATCGACAATCTGGGCTGTACACATTCTAGACTGTTTATGTGTATTATTATAGACAGGTGCGTAGCCAATGGGGGCGAAGGGGGCGGCCGCCCCACCCGCCCCCCCCCCCCCCCCTTGAGCATATACTTACAAGGCCTTGGAAGTGCCATTTCCAGCGATCTGGGAGGCATTTTCAGCCAAAATGTTCTTGCACTCGTAGCGCCAACAGGTGGCGCTACGCTTAGATTGTTTTCAATGCAGAATCTACGGCGATGATAATTTGCCTACATGTTAGCCCATCCTTTGGCAAATTCCTGGCTACTACGCGCCTGATTATAGAAGCTCTTTAGTATTAATGGCTATCGAATTCTTACCCGGTGACCAATTTAGCAAAACCCCTACCTTCCGATGTGATTAAACCGTTCTATCTATACCTTATTGAAATGTTTTAAAAGGATAGCCTGCAGTAGGAAGATGTATTCTGATGATATGCAAGAGCAAGGTATTCTCAGCATCCGCAGGCTAGTGAATTTGCATTCAATTCCCAGTGGCTTCCAGATAACAACGTTTTTGGAGTTGACGTGTTTTGTACCAAAAGTGAAACTGTAGCAAAGTATGAGGTCATTTTAATCGACGGGCAAGTTTGTCTAATGTAGTCTTTAAAATGTACATCCTAGGTTCATGAAAATTGGAAGTGCCTTAATTTATTAACATATTAATGCCCTACTGTCACTGTGGGCAAAGATAACGTCTCACCCCTTACATGACATACTCAGGCAGTTTCATTTAGTTTCATTTTCTCATTGTCTTAACATGTAGCACTCGTCTTCGGTACCCGTCAGAATGTTTTTTCTTGCGCACGCAATTAATCAAAACTGACTTTATTGTGAGTAAAATTAATTTTTTTTTCGATGCAATGTTGTGAAATTAGTGTTTGCAACAACGTACATAGTATAATGACAACGTAATTTTGTTTATAAGTGTTGCACTTGCCTAATTGATTTTTCATTATGTGTGTATTGGATTGGATCGGATTGGACTGGACAATCTATCAATCAATCAGAAGACATTTATATAGCGCCAAAATCAACAGAAATTGTTCAAAGGTGCTAAATGATCAACTTAGCCTTGGTCGTTGGTAACTTGTCACACCTACACACCAAAGTGTGCATAATTCAATTAATCTCCTGGGGCAGCACAGTGCAAGACAACCACGTGTCCCCGGGGACTACCCATATGGTGCAGCCACAAACCGGTGCACGCAACTATATTTTGTAACACTCAGCAAAGCTGAAAATGAAAATCTGATGTTGAGAAATTTCATCATTAAATATAACCGCAACTATAAAACCAGAAATTACTCTCGGATACTTGATAAAATAAAACATGAGAGAATTTCTCCTGATACACGAACTGTATATTCCTGTCGTATACCTGTCATAATAAATTATATCCTTATTGTCCTAATGAACGCGCAAATATCACTCCACTCATTTCCTTAATTTCGGTTTCATAGCATAATTGTGTTTATATTCTTACGGCTGTGTTCTTTGTTGACGCGAAACTATTCAGTATAACATATCAATGCAAGTCTTTGTGAATTATGTCAATCACTGCACGTATTACAATAGTCCACTTTGGCGATGAAGAAGTATATGAAATAACTATTATTAATATCGCTTGTCACCTACAAGCAGAGTCAATTTGAGTTCTTCTTTACGTTACAATGGACATCTTGCAACTCTGTTATGCTTTAATGGTTGCCATCACCGCCATCTGCGTGGCCTCTGGAAATGATCCTTGTCGCTTATTGGGTAAGTGAGGAACAACATATTACCATTAAAGGCATAAATCCCAGCCGGAGAAAGAGAGAGAAAGTTAGAGAGAGTATCATTCCGTTGCAATTTATCTGGTACATTTACCTTGCTTCTTGTGCATTTGAGTTTCTCTATTTTGCAGTGTTTCATGGTATTGCTGGTAAATTGAGATCAAAGTCATACAGTTCGTTTGTTTCATAATCATCAGACTTATTTTGGTATGATGACAGTTCAAACCAGCCACAGGTTGTACTAATATTTCAAGGGTATGAGGCGAGGGGTTAATTATTTCAAATAGCCGACAGTCTTTGATGATACATTTAACCTTTCGTATTATATGTTCGCTGTTTTGATTACTTTTGTAATATTTAAAAGTAATATTTTAAAGCAATTACGCGTAATGTTTAATAAATTGTAAAGACAAGAACTTCAGCGAATGTAATAATAAATACAAAATTGAAAATGATCATATAGAAATTAGCTTCCCTTCTACGCTTAGCCTAGAGGGCAAATCGTGCCGCTCTGAAGAAAGCCCAGTCTTGGTTAATATTTACACTAGTGTTGTGTGACATGTCTAATCATGGACAGAACCAAATGAATTCAGTATTAAATATACGGATGCTTTATTGATGTAGCTATCAATAAATTTCACTTCTTTGAAATTTGTCCTTAGATTCCAACGTCTGCGAGGTTTGCATATGTGCGAGCCGAAACGTCGATTGTTCCAATAGGAATCTAACAGCAATTCCATCATATATACCGAATGACACCTACATCATGTATGTATTTATTTTTGCAAAATGAATAATTTCTTCTTAGTAGGCTAGCATATCAAGAATCTATGTACGCCGACGGTTTTCTTATAGGCCATACATATTCCATCAGATATCACTTCATAGAGATCATTGCTAAACTAAATGGGTTTTTCGGATTGCTTTTTGTGTCTATCGGATTGTGGGTGGAGGAGAGATACGTATCACGGGTGCGGTTCGTGTGAAGAATACCACTTCGAAGAATTTACATACCTTCGAAATGATCACAGAAATGTTTGGACAGCTCGAGCACCTAATAGTTAGTTTCATCAGTGACATCGATGTGGTTATTTTGGTAAAGACAAAATTGTATTTTATCCGCATGTCTTGTAAGAACTGAAGGAATCGTAAACTTAAAACAAAGTTTAACGAAAGGAATAAACGAATATAACCCCCTGCCCTTCACCCATGACCGTAGGGAGGACGATGGTGCATGTTTGCTGGGTCAAGGTTCCATGCAGTTTATCACATTTTTTGAACATATTTTTCTCTTTGGTGTTTCTTTCTGTTCTTTTGCACCTGCTTTTTGTTATGGAGAGATATCCAAAACGAATCGATAGAAAGTCATGATAACACTATAACATTAATGGTAAACGCTGACTATTCTTTCCACAGTAACTTAGAGAACAATGGAATCTCATGTATACCGAAGGATTATTTTAGATATTTTGCTGTACTGTTCAAACTGTGAGTATACCTTGTGTTGTAGGATTTTTACTCCATAGATACTTATGAGTGGGGGATAAAGCCTAGTCGTAACTTTTGGCAATGCAGCAATTCCTCAAATCTTTAGAGAATCATACCAGGAACAAAGTATATTGCAATACTATGTCCCAATGTATTAAAATGCAAGATTGATTGTTTCTCCCAATACAAGCTAACAACACGATTTTAGTTCATTTATCATGACAACGAGAATATTGGGATGTACTGTGAACACAATCAACGAGATAATGCGAAAGGACAAATGCTCGACAACAATGTGACCCTTGACCTCTTCCTCTTTCTCTTTCTTTGTCGGGTCTTCATCCTACATCGAGATTCATATTCCCCTTATTGAACCTCTAGAATTCACAAATACACTGTGATGGTGATATCTTTGTCAAATTAACAAAGAAAATATTTCAACTAATAAATGGTTGGTTTCCATTGTTTGACAGCACAATCGAAATGAACTCCGTGACAGAACCATTTATTCCACCAACAAGTATGAAAAAACTGTAAGTCAATGTTTGTTGATAATGCTTGGGATATATTTAACCATCTTCAAGGTATTCAGTAGGTCTATGTCTGAGATTATATAAAATGCACCTCAAAATTTCGAGAGATTAGTCTCTCAACCTCAATATGTCGAGCATATTAAATTTTACTACCAATAAAACATACTAAACTTTAATTCAAAACAGGCAATAAATACCGTTAATGTATTTCATAGTGATAACAACTTAAATTGAAACATTAAAAATTTATTGTACTTCAGAATTATCAGAACTAAGTTTGTAAACCTTTCAGAATGAACAAAGGTGCTACAGATCAGCTGAATCTACAAGTTCGAAAGATCATTATACACATGTCGCCAACGGTCTTCTTTTATGTTTCTTTAGAATTGCTAACAAAAACCTTCTGGAAAGAATTGAACTGATTTTCAGCCAATGCGAGCATCTTGAGGAAGTGTGAGTCAAACCTTAAATTTGAAGACTTTGTAGAAAGGAAAACACTTTTTGGGTAACCAGTTAGTGAACTGGTATAATCTGATCTAGGCTTGTAACAACCTAGAACACCACATTTTCTAGACACACGTTCTATTCCAGGTCTATTTATCAAACAACTGAAAAATTAAAGTATATTAATATATTTATTTATATATATTTATATATATATATATATATATACCGGTATATATATACCGGTATATATATGTATATATATATATGTATATATATATATATATATATATATATATATATATATATATATATATATATATATATATATATATATATATATATATATATATATATATATTGAGATATCCAGTTCCTGCACTGGGCTGTAAGCATCGTAGATATTTTGTCACACGTTTTAGGATCGTGTTCCTTCATATGTGACTAAAAACTGCAATGTACATCATAGAAACGTGGTTGTGACACTTACTCAAGCAAGTTTCGATTTCATTTTTGTATCATGTAATAGTGCTGAGTATCTGTACCGCTTCATTTATGACAAATTGCAACAGTTTTTGTTCTTTTGTCGTGTCTTCTTCGTTTTTATTATTCAGGAACTTACAAACTAATCGCATTGCCTTCCTGCCAGATTATATTACACGAAATTGTTCCAAATTAATTCATCTGTAAGTACTTTTTGACATTTTTATAAATACCATCGTTAAACTCAATGTCGTTCAATGTATTTATTCCTATATATTGTGATGTCCTATTGTTTTATTTTGTATTTATTAAGCCGTTTAAGTGCTAAAATACCAAACAGTTTTTTTGTTCTCTCTCGAGACAGTTATTAAATTCTTGAGACATACCTTTTTGCACATCGAAATAACTGGCCTTCCTTTTTATGCTATAACAAATGATGCTAAATGCTTTTATGTATTGCCTCGTCTTTGTTTTTCTACTTCTTTTTCTTTTTTGATGATCTTCTTTCGCAGCGATTTACGAAACAATCTTTTCGATCGGATTAATCAGCACAGCTTGGGTTTTCTTCCACGACTGATTGATTTGTACGTATAATGGGGAAAATGAAGCAGTATCCTATATCGCAGTATCGCATCTATTAAATAAAGTATCAAAATATACATTAAGTACCGAAACAGACAATTGTTTTTCTTTTTCGTATCGTTATCAGTCATTTTTGAATACGTTTCGCAAGTTTTTTCCATATGATGATTGGTATTCATGCATACTTTGATTTATTGCTTGAGGGTTTTTTCAGACAAAGAATAAACTCTAATTGCGAATCTTGGGTCTTTGCCTGATCATCTGAGAATTTTGTGACGTCACGGTCACGTCACCTTACGTATAATGTAAGTACATTGAAACCAGGGTTACTTTGACCCAGAAGAACGGAAATGATGTCGTTCTGCTCAGGTTTAACTGCAGTCCATCGGGTAAGGTGTCTTAAAAGCATAAAGGCATACACCTATTGAGACTATTGATGTTAGGAGACAGTTACAAGTAAAGTAAACGTTTCTTATTTGATGGTCTGTTTCCCCAAGCTGAATATTCATTGAAAAGGAATGCTTGCCTTTCGGCCACAATTGTTCCTACATTAAGTTGCTTAAACAGAAACTCTTTTTTATTTAGCCGTTTGCTGCAGTAAGGTTTTAACATCGTATTATTATAAAATTAGGACTTTTCACCCAGCTGATATGTCAGATAAATCAATAGCGATATACCTTCGCAAGATGATATTTTGTTTTCCCGACAGTGCATTCATCTGGAGAGATTGTGGCTATGAAGATGTCAGCTTAAAAATCTGACAAAACTATTCAGTGAACATGAACACCTATTTTGTAAAGGGGTTTCGCTCGAGCACTATGTCGCATAAAACAAAATACTTAAAAGGAATCTGGCGTACCCCTTTTGTTTTACTGAAAAATATATGGCTAAAATTGAGTAAATGTACTGGACTGTATTGCAACGGGGTTTGACGATATATTCTTCACACTGTTGTATTGGACTTAGAAATTTAATGTTTTTTGTAATTTTTATTACCACATTGTTCATATCATTATTGTTCATATCCATCTTACAAGATATTTCATTACTAAATAGGAGTTTGAGCTTGAATCGGAATCTTCGTCACATTGATGAGGGGGCCTTGAATCCAGTGTGCGAGAGTTTGCAGAAACTGTAAGTGGTTGCTACTTCAATAGTATGTTAAAATAACAGACTATAGCTAACATGACACTACTATAGCTGATCATATGTAAGTGGTTGTTACTTCTATAGTCTTTTAAAATAATAAACTATAACTAACATGATACTACTTTAGCTGATAATATGTAAGTGGTTGTTACTTCAACAGTATGTAAAAAGAATAAACTATAACTTACATTTTACTTTATAGCTGATCATATGTTCCTGAAATAGTATGGAACACTGTCCAGTGTTTAATTTCTCAGACAGTGTAAATGAACTTTCTGTCATCTAACGTCAGTTAATAACCAAATCATATGTTTTATATACTATATAAACAAATATAGATTATACAAGTTATATTTTTACCTGATCTATGTAAATGATTAATTAATGAAGCCGCTAACTTTAGTATAAACTAGTTTTTCTTTTTCATTTGTGGACTTTGTGGACAATTACGTGAATCTAATCTGTTAGCTAAGTTAACAAGCAGTCAGATTACAGTTGCATTCGGTCAGTAATATTCTTGGAGGTGTTAGATGTACATGGGTGGCATTAGATGGTTTAGGATTGAGTACTCCAAATTAGTAAGTATAAATATTTTATGAAGTTCTCCTACATTGTTACCTACTAATGCAAAAAAAAAATCAAATAAACATTCCTCAAGAGATAACGTGCATTGCTGAGAAAAAGAGTGCAATAAGTTGTTGTCATGATGTAGTAACGATAATGGTGTGCTTAAAGATAGATAGATTCGGTTGCCCTGGCACTTATTCCGTAAAAGAGAACACATTTAAAGATATTTAATTGGTAAAATATGTAGCACATTCAATTATTAAATTTTCTTATGCACAGGGGAATGACCGGATGCGATATGCTGGGAAACGTCCCAAGAGGCCTTATCAGAGGCTGTACACAACTAAAGACTTTGTAAGTGAAACTAAATGTGTTATCAAAATGTATTATTTTCATTGCCGACGATAAAAAATATTAATATATTTAATAACAATGATCATTACAATCGTCATCGCCATTGCCATCTTTATCATATTTTACATTTATCATTCTTCTTCCTACGTTATAATATCGTTTCTGTAATTTCTTTATCTTTTTCCAGAAGTTTATCATCTAATAACATTACCTACATCGATGGCAAAATGTTTTATTCCCAAATTGGGTTGCATTACATGTAAGTTTGTAGATTTCTATGTAAGTGTTAACATAAATGTAATTGCATTGTGTTGACCTCCACCAACACAATGCTATATTTAGACATGGTTCCAATTAATTTAGATGATAGATTTATTCTCTTATTCTAATTTTTTATCACTTCAATTGGATAGTTTGTTTAGACAAGAATTTGCACACAAATATGTGTTCCACAAAAGTAATAAATTTATTTTTTTTTTCATTAAATTTTGCAGCAGTAACAGTAACATAAACATTATCCTATTTCCTTTACCTGTAAAAAGTCTCGCTAAGTGTCAAATTAAAATCACGATGCAGGGTAACTGTAACCATACTGCTATAGTATTATACAGCCAGATCCCAACATTTGGGGCAAATTTAATGTGGCAACACTAAACGATGACACATCACTGTGTGTATTGCAGATCTATATCTATTGAGCGTCTGTAGAAGTGCGGGGTTGAAAGTTGCGATTTACGGCATAACGTAGTAGTATAAAAAAAAAACTCTTCCTTTCTTTGATTTTGATTTTCTTGTCTTGTTTTTCGTGCATTTTATTTAACAAATTATAATATAAGATTACAACAGTAAGTTGAACATTTCTCTTTTCCTTTTTACTGGTTAGAAGTTTCAGGAGTAATCCTATAATACAGCTTGACGATTCAACATTCAAGCACTTGACTTGGATTCAGAGTTTGTAAGACTTTTTATAATAGCCACAGCTATATAATTTTCTTATTGTAGTAAACATTTCAATACCAAGTATGTTTGATGTTTGCCCAAAAGTTTGAAAGAAAAGCACATTATTGCAAATTCGTACAATCACGTAGAATAAGGAAAAATGATATCGCACAATAACATGATATTATACTTCTGTAGTATTTAGTATTTAAAAGTACTCATTTAAAGTTTCTTGAGGGGCAGAATAAACTAAAATGCTTCACAAGCTTTACAAAGCTGAAACCTCAATGCAAGGTGTCCAAAAAAATGCTTTATTATCTGTGTTGATCTCAACCAGATATATTTAGGGGTGCAAAAGTGTTTATTTTATCTCTATCTCTGATTCTATCTCTTTCCGAGTCGAATTTCGAATAATGGAAAAAACTTCAGGTGATTAAGGAGTGACTTTCATTTGACTTTATCCCCTATTTTCAGAGTACTGTCCAATGCGAGTCTTACTTCCATACCAGCCAAATTTTTCAACAGTACTTCGATATTCCGTGACCTGTAAGTATATACATTCTAGTGTGTCTAAGTAGATTTACGCACTCTACATTTCGCAGACTGTTTTTAATATGTGCGCTAGAGCACTCAGTACTAAGATATAATACTCCCTTACAGTCCTATTATGCCAAACTCTTAAACGATACAATCAATTACCTAATACATAAATCGATATATGATATCTATCGGCAAAGATTTTGACTGCGAAGCCACGAAGATCTCTCTTTCTCGGTGATGGAATTCTTTTCAAGCAGGAACTCTCGAATAGGTCTCTATGGAGTGTCAAACTGTAAGGACAGCAAGAAATTGTTATATGTGTGTACCATTTGTTTGCGACAACGTCGGTTGGCTTCCAATTCAACAGTTCCACTCAAATTTAGAATTTCCAATTAAGAAAGTCATTTCAGATGGGAAAACCGTAGATTGGTCTTGGATGCAAAACCCACCTTACTGTGACCCGGCCTGGGTATCGAACCTCCCGATTTCTAAGCAGCATTGCTTCAATGAGCACCGGCTGGCAGCACCGGCCACAACCTAGGTGTTCGGTGTTTTCCTAGGTGTTCGATGAACCTAATCTAGCTTATATTGCATGTATTATCACTTCGCTGATTGACTAAAACTTGACCGCCCAGGAAGTTACCTGAAGAGCGTGCCATCTTCCCTGCAAGAACTGTTAATCCTATATTGCTATAATGACTGATATTTTGACCGATTGTTTTAGAAAACTATGAATTAATCGACAGGAACACAAGATTCAAGGAGAGAGACAGAGCGAAGCCAGACAACTTCATATCATTGACTGCAACTACCTCCCTATTTAATTGTTGCTGACTATTTTTTCTTCTGTTTTCTTCACAGGGATCTTTCAAGTAATCGATTAATTACGATTCCCGAAGAACTTTTTTCATCTAAATACACCAACCACAGGATGATAAGACTAACGCTGAGCGATAATCAGCTTGAATATATTCCACCGACTGTATTCAGTCACTTGCGGAGGCTCCAACAACTGTAAGTAATATGTCCGCATTATTTGGCTAGAGAGAATTGCATAAGGCACTGATCTTTAACCGTTCAAATGATGGAGTTGTGTCAATATCAAAACCAGCACATGATTTTATTAAGTTATAATTGTCTTCTGGGTATCTTTGCAATAATTGCTATTGACGTAGGATGTCTTCAAATGGCTTTATAAACTTCTCTTTAAACCTTCTTTAGATTTACACATCAAGTTGGTCACTGATCGCAATTTATGAACTTCCGAGGACGATTTAGGTACTTTTTCTTAGCGTTAAACATCCCCCGCTCCTAACATCATGAACACTTACGTGCTCTGGGCATCCTATGTCTGGTACGGGGATGCTTTCAGATAAACAACAATCACCTTAGTGTCATATTAATCATCGTCAACGTATCTCATTGAAATTGTTCTTTTCTTAATAAAACAAAGATATTTGGACGGTAACAGTTTGTTCGAAATTCCAGAAGGGATGCTGTCGTTTACGTCCGTTGACACTCTGTGAGTAATTTCATTCTCAGATCAAAGTGTAATTCACAAAGTCAAATAACTTGTTGTTTATGTACACCATGAAACTTCAAACTATAAAAATCATAATTACACACACAGTGTCACAATTTCGAATCTTCCGTAAACTGTAAACTAGAAAAGTTATTTTATTTATTGGACTCTATAGTACTTAAACTTACAACCTTATAATACTTTTTTAACATTTTAACCATTTCATCAAGGTTCATTTTCCGAAATCAAATAGCAAATTTAACCAAAAGTTTATACCTGCCGAACTCCCAGTACAATCCTTCAAAGCTTATGTGAGTATATATTTGTAGATTCGTCGAAATCAGTTAATTTGATAACGATCAATGTGAATTTTTCATAAGATGTCACTATTAGAACAAACATAATCTAAGTTTGCGTAATTGCTAGTGCTTGCGTCTATCAATTCGACAAGACCTCTTGCTGGTAGATTTGCCACCAAACAAACGAAGTAAATTGCCTTTTTTGAACTATAGATAATTTATACTTTTAATATCTGGAATTTAATTGACCTCCTGTTGACTGGTACAAGAATCTCAAGAAAACACTAGAATTCCTGGTTAGATAGTTTTACTAGTTGACAGGTCAGCTGATGGTTTTTGCTCTTTGTTGTTGTTTTTTAAGTTGTTTGCTGGTGTTCGATAATTATCTGTTTTTTTTGGGGGGGGGGGGTTTGTTGTCATTCGGTGAGTGGATCCGGTTGCTCTGTTTGATGTGTTGATTGGTTGGCTGCTTTATGATTCGGTTTATTTGCAGTTATTTACTTTTCCATGGTTTGCGAGGGAAATTTAGTCAATGGTTTGATTTGAATGGAGTATTGATAAGTTGACAGAATTATCTTCGTAAGTTGAAATTGATGCTATAGTTTATCCAACTGTTTATTGCTGACTTCGTAGTAGTTTTACTGATCGATTGATTGGTTTCGATGCTAGTTGATCTAATTGTTCATTATTTCATCGATTAAATTGGTAGTTCAGTGACCGTCCTGAGTTTTGAGTGGCTGACCTTAAAACAAAACCAAATTGCTACTTCTAAGCTTGACATCCAATTGGTATATGAAATACGATATCTTAGCTCTTTATAGTTTTGACCTAAAGTACTTAATATTTTGATTACTATGTTCATTATTATCATTTTCCAAATTATTTTTATGATGATTATTAGTATTATTATGATTATCGATATGATCAATATCATCATTATAATCATTATTAACGTTATCATTGTTACCATTATAATTAATGTATCGATAAATCGACTTTCACTTTGCTCAAACCCCTTGAAGCGAAGCTCAGAGAAATCCGGTCCAACATCTCTCTGTTGAATTTCTCAAAGGAATTCAAGAAAATGGTGAAATGTGAGTAGCGCTGCAAATGAATATTCCGTAATTATTTTGACTTTGACTTATTATTATTAGTATTGTTATTATTGTTACTCTTATTTTTTCCTCCTTTTATTCATCGTTTATCATCAATGCGAATAGAAATTTGCTTTAGATTGGTAACATAACTTTTTCATCTTGTTTTGTAAGTATATATTACATGGAACACCACTTTTCAAGTACATGTGCAAGTATATAGCAAAATAATATATAGATAGTATATAGAAAAATCATCATCATCATCATCATCATCATCATCATCATCATCATCATCATCATCATCATCATCATCATCATCATCATCATCATCATCATCATCATCATCATCATCATCATCATCATCATCATCACCAACTTTTATTATTATAACTTTTATATTTATAATTATTATTATTATTATAACTTTTATTATTATAATTATTACTATTATAACTTTTATTATTATAAGTTTTATTATTGAATAAATAGTGGACACAGGTTTGCCAAGGATCATAGCATTGCCAACATGAGTACAACTTGCTTTACGTTGGCGAAAAATATATCTAATGAAAATGAATCAATATTAATGACATTAAATTAACTGATTTTCATCTTGTTTCTCTTTTAATTTAAGCATACTCACATGTAGTGGTCTTTATATTCCCACCGCGCCCTACAACATAAATATGTAAGTTAATGTATTGTTGTGTGACGTGTAAGTTTATATTTGCTTTTCTTTTTTTCAAATATGAAACATTTTGAATTTTTTGCTCAGTTGACAATGTTCTTTGAAAATTATTTTCTTCCAATGTATAAATAAGTGATTATATGAGGAAATACGAAAACATTATCAGTTGACTTGGTAAAATAATTCAGTTTGTTTTGCCACATGTATTCACATAATATCACATATTTAAAGAAAAACAAATCTTAGTGAAGTTTCTTTTACATAAAAAAATGCTATGAGGATGTGGTTTTAACCCGCAGATGCTGAAAAGTACCGGCAAGTTTAATTATCAACTTCATACACCTGAATGTTCTGTGTTATATAGGTATTCAAATTATATTTTATCCTAAATGTCTTATTACAATAGCATAACAAACAAGACTACGCTTTGGGTTTTTTCTTTTACAGTGATTGTGTAGAAAACACTTTTCAGACAACGATTAAAGTAATAGGCGCTGATCAAAGGGACAGTCTGTTGCAGAGAGGATTTAACTGCACACAAACTGAACCTAAGATTCTTCGTCGCTATACATGCGTGGCTTGTGCTCAGGGAAGTTATACAAGCCTGCAACGCCGTGAAGTTTGTAAACCGTGTCCACGTGGTGAGTAAATTTCAATCCATGTAGTTATTGTAATTGGTGGCTTATTAATTTCATGCAGTCATTTATCGCTACTTCTCCTCTCCTCGTCTACCAAGCTAGCTCCTTCCGCTTCTTATTGACTTCGCTTTTATTAGCTTTTGAAATCAATTGCTGTCATTTTCATTTGAAATAATATCACTTACATAGATGTTAGAGTCACATACTTCAGACTTCACTCAACGGACGTTTCTTCTCTCAGGTGGTTTCTACCAGGACGAAGTCGGCCAATTTCAACGGTTACCGAACGTTATCGCTTGCAACAACTGTAACAATGGAACATTCGTTGCCAAAGGAGGAGGCGTCAGCCCTCTCAATTGTACGGTTTGCCCGGAGGGTACCATCAAGAGTCGACACGCTGGGTATCGAGCATGTTTTTGTATGGATAACTACTTTCGAAGAGATCGATTCGGTGGTTGTGAACTCTGTCCACAAGCAGGACTGAGATGTGAAAACGACTTCGTTACTATAGAACCTGGATTCTACTGGAACTGGACTTTATCAAACATTTCAGAGTACAAGTTGTACATTGAAAATCTACAGAAATTTGATGATTCTTATGATGAAACCACAGCGTCCTTTTCCGGTTCTCTCGCTTATGTACACCCATGTCGCCAAAAATTTAAATGTGATAACAAGAACGACACCGTTGAAGGGAATTGTCATAGAGGCTACACAGGATTTATGTGTACGGAATGCGCTGAGAAGTACTTCCCGGTCATGAACTTGTGCCATGAATGTCCTCAGACATGGGTCTTCCTTTTAGAAGTGGCAGTAGGGTTGCTCCTACTTGCCGGTTGTTGCTTTTACGTAGTCTACACGTACAGACGTAAACGACACGAGGAAGCTCGTTCAATTATTGATGTTGCACTTGCAAGAGGGAAAATAGTTCTTGGTTTCTATCAAGTGATGGGAGAATTTTGGGACTCGTTAGACGTCCTTTATTGGCCTGAGGTTTTCAAACAGCTGTCTGGTTGGTTAGATCTCTTGCAGTTTAACATATCTACCATTTTCATAAAACCCAGCTGCTTAGTTCCAAGTGTATCTTTAAATGCATATTCAGAGTTTCTCATAGGAATTATTGTGACTGTTAGTGTTGCATTAGTCCCAGCTATGGCGGTTTGTTTAAGAAAAGTACGTGCAAAGTTTTTCCAAGGGGACTCTTCGAATTCTCGTTCACAAAGATTGCGTCAAGTTGTTATCATCAAACAAGATACATTGCTATTTGCAACTCTTTTGGGCTTATTTATCACGTATCCCTCTACGTGTAATTCTACAATTACTTTGTACAGACCAGCATGCCAGACGTTTACGTTAGACGAAACTATGTTGCACAACGTTAGCCTCCTGCGATCTGACCTTTCAATCAATTGTAACACAAACACCCATCGCAAATTCGAAATTGCTGCTTACGTATTTTCGCTATACATTGTAGCTTTTCCTGGATTATTATTTTATCTTTTGTGGAAATATCGTAAAGATTCAAGTGGTCAAGATTCTACAAGGTCATCATCATTGCATCCAAAATGGTTACGTTTTCTCAACGAGAACTACAAAGATCAGTTTTGGTACTGGGAGATTGTAGAAATTACAAGAAAAGTTTCACAGACTTGCATTGTTATTCTGTTCGGATGGGGCAGCTCTCTTTCAATCTTCATCACGATATTCCTCGCCGTTATCTTCTTTACTCTTCATGCATCATTTTCACCGATGAAGGATAAGTTTGAGCAACAACTCCAGGTACACATTGCTATCAATTTCAACTTGTCAATTGGTCATGTACCTCTATAAGTTAGTTATAAGTCATTCTGTACTAAAAAGCTTATAATTTTTTTCTTGTAATAAAAATGAGAACCAAATTGAAATATCACAATTTATAACTTTCATAACTAATTTCATTAAAGTAATGCCATTGTTTAGCTTTAATACTATTTCATTGTATATAAACAAATTATTGACATATATTATGATGTTAAAAAGTTAACTTAACTGGAAGCTATAGACAGATTACAAACTTGTTCAATGCTTTCAGGTATCTTAAAGTTAAAGTTCCAAATTTTAAACTCAAGGTTTACAGTCTTGTATTAGGCAAGGCCTTGTCACACGACTTTGCTACGGTTAACCATGGTCATTGGTAACTTGTCACACAAAAAGCATGTAAAATCAAAAAAGTGGTCACTGGAGCACTGCAGTGCGGTAGGTTTACGTATCCGCTGGGGGACTTCCCATAGGGTGCAGCCGCAAACCGGCGCACGCAGGTATCGCCATTTAAACACCAGTGTGGAGAGGTAATGGAGATAAAGTGCCTCGCAAAAAGAACAAATTGTTATATCTGGCCTGGACTCGAGCCCTGCAATCCTTAGTTTGTAAGTCCATTGCCTGAGCCATGATGACATTCTGCACCCATCCATCCATCCATTATTTATTTATTCATTTATGTTTTACAAACCTTCTACAGCTTGCATCTTTGTTGGCAATCTTCCTCAACATGTTAATGGTTGCCGTACCGGCGTATGAAACAGATTCCCTGTTTGTGAAAGAAACAATGAAATTTATACTGATTTTTCTCAATATCGGTGTCCTCGGTGTTACTTTCGGTGAGTTAATTGAAGAGCTGCCATGACCAAAATGTAGAATCTTCTATGGTGACCATTACAAATACCAACCAAAATATACAGGAGTGACCACACGTTGTTAGAATTAAGAATAGAAAACGTATGAAGTTAGTCAATGGATTGTCTCTCCTTTGTATGAGTGCTTCTTCTTAATTCATTTGTAGATCTGTTGTTAGGTTAAGTAGCAAAATGTTACATATTGCAACAACTTTAGCTGAGTGTTGTAAATCTTCTACCATGCTACATCAATGGCGAGATCCATAAGTTAGATGACTCATACTTAAGATTGCCATTATACACATTTCGTCCTTGTAGTTCTTGTAGTATGATCACGTTTCTTTTACCGGTTGTTTTGGGGTTTTGGGGCATACCGATCAATAGTTCCACTCACTCTTTAAACTGAAAAGTATATTATTCGTGATTTTCTACCGCAGGAAAACCATTGCTGAAACTTGCAAAAGTAATTTACGTGTACATAAGAGGCCGAAGACGTCTTATCTGGTCACCAGAAGACGAACCCATTCCTGAAAGGAATAACAACTTTCATATGAATTGTCATCATCTTTTGATAAACGGTGACCAAAGTTACCAAGGAGAAACAGAAGACTCCGCTCTCCTATCGTCACCACGGCGTCGATATCATTCCGTGGAATGACACCATGTCATCTTGTTTTGTGTAAGAAAAGGGAGAGCTGGCCACGGTCTTGTTCTGCTGCTTCTGATGAGATTCAATATCGGAGAACGATAGTAATGCACGATAATTTATGATCCTCCACGATATTTTAGATCCTCCTGCAAGCAGGAACTCGGGAAGAAGCCATCATTGGCTTATCATTGGCTTATCTGGATGTAATATAATGACGAATACAAGGACGGATAAGCGGTTCACGCTTGACCAAAACTATCGGTGTTTATAACAATGACAAGAACGGAATATAGGCTGCCAATTCAAGGACCGCAATGTGGAATATAAATATTGTTTACGACTTCATCGTGATTGCCCGGGATCACAATTTTGGATCATAAATTTCAGGATATATTACTGAAAAGCAATCGCACTGCAGGGTGCAGATTGCTCTCCTGTTTTGATATGTGTTTAGATTTTAACAGGTTTGGTTGAAGTTGACTTTCCCTACATTTAGCACATGTGTATAACTTACTGTGAACTTTGACCCCATTGTAAATATACTTGGATCGAATGAATTGTATTTGAAATATGATTTTAATGTAAGCTGCAGTATGAGGTTAATCAGAACTATTTGTTATGCGAAACCTAACAAGTTATTCTTTCAGTTCTGTATGGACGTTTTGGTTTGTACTGGAAAGCAAAACATTATATAGAAATCGAAAGAGACTATGAACCAGTCAGAGACTAAGGCACCTATCGGAAACAGACATGTTCGAGGTCAAGGGTTTCCTTGCCTGGATGATAAATAAATAACATAAACCTTTCACAGGAAGCGCATAACCGCATCCAGCACTCGCACTCGCGACATTTTGATTGACGTTCTTTTTCTTTACAGTCGTAATACGTGGAGTGTGGAGTGTTAGCTCGCCGGTGCCTTTCAATTATAAGTTCTTCGGTTCGAGTCACTCCCAGATTAATGTATGTCGTCCAGTTAC
Organism: Apostichopus japonicus; assembly: GCF_037975245.1. NCBI lineage: Eukaryota > Metazoa > Echinodermata > Holothuroidea > Aspidochirotida > Stichopodidae > Apostichopus > Apostichopus japonicus. The sequence continues at coordinate 2,447,027 of NC_092562.1, forward strand.
AGAGTTGTTGGCAATTAACAATTCATAATCAAGGACGTTTAATATGAATGTAAGAGACTGACTTCGGTCAGCTTACAGGAGGATCTAATATACATACATACATGCATACATACATACATACATACATACATACAATACACTGCTTAAAAGTTTCGCAGAAGGATGTTGATATCTTGACCTTCTGTTCAAACTTCAGAAATGATCGGTTATACCATGTTTTATTTACATTATAATATTACTTTCACCATGTATTATATTAATTATTAGCACATGTCAGCACATTGATATTTGTACCGCACTTGAATATTATAACAAGTGAACAATTTGGGTTGTCCTATACAATGACCCTCAAGTTGAGTGGCGTAGGAGCAACTTCAGAATTTGCTTATTTCATGTAGCAAATAAAGTAGTTCACACTTAAACGTTGGCTAGAATGAATGTGGCAATTGCTTAAGTCAGGCTAGCATCAGGGATTTGTAAGTGACAAGTAAAGAAGAATCCACTTGAAGCAATATTGATGCCGACAACAATGTCTGCTTGACCTCATTGCAAAGACTTGTTATATTTGTACATTTGCTTGACACTGCATTTGGTAGCTTGCTATATTTATCATGACGATAAAAGACCAATATTTGTATAATGGTTGTTCCGAATAAATTCAGGCGCCGCAATTGGAACTAGTGTTTCTTAACTAATAATATTTAATGGGAATGTATTAGGTGTTGTATCCAAAATGACTATTTAGTCATTTCCCCGTTAGGAAAACCTATAACTAAACCTTATTATGCTAGTACACAGTTGCTTTTGTTACTCCATGTGGAAATCCGGTTTTCAATTTTTACTTTCTGGTAGGGTAAATATGTCATGTATTGGCGGTATCAATTTTGACCAGTTTTTACTTAAAGTATAGAAAGAAGCACATGATAGGGAACTAAACAAACAACAAAATTCACAAATGAACTTGAAAGCATGTTCAACTGTTTGAAATTGCACCGCAGAATAGCCAGTATTTAGTTTAGTCTTACAGACAATCGTTGCATAGGCTATTGTTCTCACTAACACATCCTTGTTAACATGCTTTATTTTAACATGATTTACCGTTTATCTTGCATGGCATTGTAAGCCACGCTTTTGTCGTTGTAATGTTTATACCAATTTCCCTCCGGGTGAATTTATCATATGACCTAATTGGAAGTGCCATTCGTGATAACTTTTACACTCAAAATTAATATGAGGTTAATCAGAAAACGTCGGGATATAACCTTCAAGGTTTCACAATGAAACGGTTGCGAAAAACAGGCATAATAGTCTACTAGACTGACTCATGATGAGTCATGATAAATTGTTTGGACGCTTAAAAGGGTGATCTTATCCTTGATCATATGTACAGATTAGAGCAGGTAGTTGTTATGGAATGGAATTCTGTCCTCAGCGCTTCCATCACGATGTCATGATATACCACACAGCCTATACATAAACCCTTTGCTTATATATGACTACTATACACGAAGGTCAGGCCTCCCCTGAAAACGATCAGATTTCCTTTGAACCATAGGAAGTGTCCAACTCAGGCGAATCGTTCCCAACGCCCTCTATTGATTGCTCGTATATAGCCGATTACTCATGGAGCTTTCCCTTGTTCTCACCGCATGCGCAGTAGTTATTCTTTGTGTTGTCATGGCCGAAGGAGATGCGCTGTTGAAGAAAAAAACAGTTACCTATTTTCTTCGTGAATACCCGAAATTCGGCCTATTATTTCCCCGTAAGTTATGCAAAATGAATCTCCATTGTGTTCTTCGTATCTTGTACGGAATATTTGGAATTTAGGCTAGAATGAAATGACTTGTTAGTCGATTTGCGCATGATTTCGGCGATTTGTTATTGTCTTGTCGTGTACATCCATCACTTAGCTCTCCAAAATTGGATCATACAGTCGTGGCACTTTCTGGCGATTTGGAGTAACTGAAAAGTCTGATGTCAAAATTTTTCATTGCGTGGGCCGTTACCATGGTAATTTCACGATTGGTAAAGGTTTGGCGCCATTTGTTGGTAATAACGGCGAAACCAGTATAGCCTACTTTATGTAGGAATCGTTTTCACGATGCAATGATACACTGTGCTACCAGTGGTAGCGGTGTACTGTGGTAGGTCAAGGACTAACGTTATCTCTAAAATTTAAGTTGTTACAGCATTTCATCCGTACTTCTGGATTTTTGGTAATTTTTACCGGGAATTATTATTATTTTTCCTGGAAAGTCTCGATCAAAAATATGTTACCGCTTGGCCCCCTTCTGAAGACTCAAGTGTATACGTAGCTAAGTCTAATGGCCAATATTGGTTAATACAAATATCACCAGACCTAGATAAATTAGCCAAATAAATAGCCTTCTGTATTCTTTAGCTTAGTACTTTAGCTTGGGCCTTCAGACAGTCACTATATTATTTTGGTCCATAGGTCGTGCAAGTGAGCCATAAATTTGATCATATGTAATGATTATTTGCCTAATGCTTCTGAATGATATAATATACATCTCAGGCTAATGACTTGTCACAATTTCGCACAGATTTATTTTCACTATGTCCACTCCAAAGGGAAACAAGAAAATCTGCACAAGCATTTTATTTTTTATTGTGTAATTGGCTGTTTTTAGAAAGAACTAATCCATTTCTTAATTGCCTCACTCTGGTATAAGCACTACTCAGTAGAAAAAAACAACATGTGAAGTACAAGAAGCTGAAAACAAGTCGGCCGGTAACTAAGCAACGGTACGCTTGGACGGAGACAGCAACAGATGAGCTGCAAGCCACCCTAGATACCACCGACTGGGATCTATTGTTCACATCAGCTAATTCACTTGACGAGGCGACGGACATTGTCACTAGCTATGTTAACTTCTATGTCGACACAATCATCCCTCTTCAGACGTACAAAATCTATCCGAATAATAAGCCGTGGGTCACAAAGAACTTAGAACTCAACGTAAGAACTCAACGAAAAGGATGAAGCTCTGATGGCAGGTAACAAAACAAGGGTGAAAGAGGTACAGAAGTGCATCAAACGTAAAGTCGAAGAGTGTCAACAAACATACAAAAACAAATTAGAAAGAAACTTTGCTGAAAATAATTCTGCTGGTGCATGGAAAACAATGCAAATGCTGACTGGATACAGACAGAATTCGGTGACCCCCGGTGCAGAGGTCACACAAACTTTCGTGGAAGAGTTTAATGAATTTAAGGACTTTAGGACTAGTACAACTGAGAACAATGTAGTAATGAGTGGGGTGATTAGTGCATGAGTTTTAACAATGAGATTTGCGTTACTGAACATGAAGTTAGGGTAGTGTTTGGATCATGTTTGTATAACTGTATGTTTTATCGCAGTCTATTGATACTTATACTATTGCATTTTACCTTCCTGTCCGACCTGTATAAGCCGAACTGCCGATTGTGTACAATAAATTCAATAGTCAATTCAATAATCCCTTTAACTATTTACTAAACAAAAACAACACTTTTACCCATAGCATATGCAGATATGTGTAATGCATTTAACTCAATGAAAATATAGATTTCATAAACCCATATCTTCCTGAATTAGACTGTTAAACCTATTAATTTACATTAAACCTTCAAAAATTACAGCCAAGCCGAATAGACTATATGAATATTCATTACATGGCTGGCTATGTAGCTATGTGCAAAGCTTACCACGAGAGAGTATAAAGACCATTCACGTTAAAGTATACGGTTGACCTTACAGTGTCTTCTATGAGCTTTAAAAAAAGTAAATAGACTGTTATTGACTCGAAATATGCCACCTCTGTTTTGTATTTAAATCCACTATTTCGAATAATCCAGAAATGAGTCTGCAGCTGGGCTTTCATTCTGATAACACGAAGTTAAATTTTTACTTATTTATTAGGGGGGAGGGGGGCATTGGGACAGTTCAACATGATCGAGAGGGCGGTCGCCTTAAAAAGATTGAGAACTACTGCCCAAGGGTATCCTGAAATTACGTGGAACTAGGATTGGAACTAGGTCTCATTATCAACTGTAATTAGGGGCTTATCTCTTATCTCTCATATGTAGTAAAGTTATTTAGCGCTGTATCTTAAATGTCTAGTCATGTCCGCGATAATCTATACCGAAACATTATATACTAGTATACGGTTGCTTTTTTTACTCCATGTGGAAATCCGGAATTATATTTCTTCTAGTAAGGTAAATATGTCATGTATTGGCGGTATCAACGTTATGTTCAAAACAATGTTTTTGACTAGTTTTTGGTTTCGGTGGTAATCGTAACCTATGCATTCATAGTGGCGTGTATGTATTTGCGTGTGTGTGCGTTTGTGACGCCCAGCTTGTAAACACGATATCTCAAGTAGGAAAGATCAGATCAATTTCATATGTAGTGTGTAGAAGTACTTCATTAAATACACACAGCCTATTGTTCTAGGTGGAGGTCAAAGGTCTTTTGAGGTCACCAGAGGTCAAATTGTGAAAACTTTGAAAACACGATATCTGAAGAAAAGAAGATCAGACCAATTTCATATTTCATGTGTTGAAGAACCAAATTAAGTACAAGAAGCCTATTGATTTTGGTGGAGGTCAATGGCTTTTTGGGGTCACCAGGGGTCAAAGTGTGAAACCTTGTAAACACGATATCTCAAAAAGGGAAGTCGGACTAACTTCATACTTAATGTATAGAAGTACCACATTAAGTTCAAGTAGGCAAGGGCGGCGGAACCGGGGGGCACAGGGGGAACGTGCCCCCCCCCCCCACTTTTCCTAAGGTTAAAAAAGTGCCCTTTTTCTACATATAAATTGAGGTGTCTCAAGTTAGCAATTAGAGGCCATGCAGGGAACCAGAATGAACACTCGGGAAGGGCCGTTTCCGGCAATCTGAGGGGTTTGTAAAACCAAAAATTTTGTTGTACGCGGAGCGCCAACTGATGGTGGCGCTCCGCTCAGATAGTCGTGCATACAACTTTGCAAATCCTGGCTACGCCCCTGACTTTTAATGAATTTCTGTGGGTCAAACCCAAAGCTATTTCGAATGGAAAAAATGGTTAAGATGTTAACAAGAAATTATCTCTAATTCGGAAGATTCCTACATTAGCAACTAGCATGATTTCACCTCATTTTGTCTCAAAAGAAAACTTGTTCCGTGTTTCCCAATTTGCATATTGGATATTGCAGTGCTATATGCATATTTTCCTTGAGGGGGGGGGGCGTTGATGGAGTGATGTGTATACGCAAATAAGATAATACAATAAGAGTTATAAAGGGTACTAAATATAAGGCTGTATCAGTTCAATCAAATTTCTGCAAAGTGATGTCGGTGCCCCCCCCCCAGATTAAAAGTGCTTCCGCCGCCCTTGCAAGTAGGGTATTGTTTTTGGTGGAAGTCAAAGGTCATTTGGGGTCACCAGGTGTCAAATCGTGAAACCCTTGTAAAACATGTCACCCTCACTATACATTATGCAGATTCATGAAGCAAACTGCTCATGTTACATCATCGAAACCACGATGCATTTCTGCAATCTGGTTATTTAAAGTATAAAAGAAGCATATGATAGGGAAGTAAACCAAACAACAAAATTTACAAATCAACTTGAAGGCATGTTGAACTGTTTGAAAATGCAGCGCAGAATAGCCAGTATTTAGTGTTATTCTTACAGACAATCGTTGCATAGGCTATTGTTCTCAGTAACACATCCTTGTTAACATCCTTTCTTTCAACTTGATTTACCGTTAATTTTGCATGACATTGTTAGCCACGCTTTTGTATTTGTAAGGCCTATACCATCTCCACTCCGTTGTGAATTTCTCATATGACCTAACAGGAAGTGGCTTTCGTGATACTGGGTAAACTCAAAATGAATATTACGTTATAATCAGAAAACGTCGGGAAATTACCTTCCAGGTTTGAAAATGAAACGGTTGCGAAAAACACAAATAATAGACTATGATTCATTCTATGTTTTTTTCTGAAGCTTTAAAAAGTGATTCTATCCCTAATCATAAGTACAGATGAGAATGAGTATGGGGTTAGAAACAGGTAGCCTAGAATTAACATACTTGGCAACAACTTAAAACTGGGACAATATGACCAAGTTGTGTAACTGTTACGTGGGCTTTACATGAATACGTGATTTCTGAAGATTTTTTACAACTGAACACTTCTTGGAAATCTACCAGACCACTTATAACGAAAGCCCCACAACAGGAAATCAGTAGCTACCGTTACAGTGGCGAACGGAAGTCTTTTTTTGGGGGGGGGTGTTACATTTGTCACAGATGGGGAGACAAATAAAAAAGTGTTAATGGTTTACATTGCTTCCTTACAAGTGTCATATTTCAATCCCCCCCCCCCCCACCGACTTGTTTACTTTCTATCAAACTATGTTGTGGATTCTTACTTAGGACAAAGGTCAGATCATTTTCTGTCGCTCATTAGTTTGCTTCAATAGCTGGTTGATAATATCGATGAAATAAGGAAGCGTTTCACGTGTCATATCAGGTCAGATATTCCTTGTTAATGTATTATTCAGTCGAAGCAGGAAAACGTGTATAGTGTTCCCTATGGCAAAAGAATTGAATGATTGAATAAATCAAGACTTCGCTTGTACTGTTTACACAAGTTTTTTTTCTTCTTTCTTTACCCTCAGAAACCAGAAGAGAACAGAGTACAGTTGCAACTTCCAGTTTCTATTGGTGCATAGCCTTATCATGTTTCAGATACACCACCCTTCTTACGCCTTATCTTGTCGGTGTCATACAAAACCACATCTGCTGAGTAATGCTCCAACTTCATTGTTGCTCGCTTTGAATGGTTAGTTCAGCTTATACCAGCATATTTCAAATTAAAATGTAATATGTGCGGAAACCGTACCCTCAATGACCGATATATCGTTCGTTTATAGTTCCTCTCCCCAAACTGAAAGAATCGTTGCAATGGGATTGCACAAACGGGAGTGTCCCTTCTTTTGCAATCGCTATAATGACATAATTTTAAACTTAGGATTACACTCGATATTTGCTCATCCTTCGATAAGTTCTGGAAAATGTATTTGGAAACGAAGCGGACCGTAAACTTAAAAACATATTTCAATCAGAAATCAACATTGCCATGTATATCTTTGTTGTCACAGCAACTCCGTCAGCTTATTCAAAAGTGGAAGCACTGTTTAATGGTTATGCCATCAGTGGTGAGCTACGTTATTCGATACGGTATTTAGCTTTGCAAAACCAATCTTCGTAACGGCAATGAGACAGAAGCAAATAACAATGTGGCACAACATAAATTAACAAGATGTTAAAAACATTTGAAGTGTATACATTTAAAGTGTATACGTTATATATTTTCGGTCTCAATGGCATAGGCTATGTTTATCTAACAAGCGGAGAACCATGATTTGTTTACATTATATATTACGTTACCTAACTTGCAACGTCATTTAAGATTTCTTTATTAGATACAAACAAAGTGACTTAAACCATGATTATTGTTTTTCACTCTAATGTTTTGTAGCATGAGCTAGTTATCCGTCACCCCACGGCCACCCCTTTCTTTATTACATTTTCATTATGAGGCAGGTTGTACGAATTTGCCAGAATGTCACAAAGGAAATATAGTTCCTTGCAAAGCAACGAAAATGATAGACATGAACTTCAAAATTAACTTTTGGAAGTACGGTATTCAAGTGTGCTCTCAAAAATGCTAGCAAAAGTTCATACATTGCTTTGCTTTTACGTTCATACGTTATATGTTATGAATTTATTCATGTGCATTTAAAAAGGTGTATGAGGTAATCCTTCTTGATTCGTGCAGTTCCCGCACCCCCGCATCCTTCCCCACCCGACCTAAAGTGTGACGAAGCTCAATGTGGATCTTAAACACTTCCGGAATAGCAATCCGTGGCCAATGATAGAATGACTGGCACTGGATGGTTCTATCTGTACCAGGGATTTTATTTCCTTAAGCGGAAATGACGAATGTGAGATATAGCTGTAGTCTTGTAAAAGGAAAGTATATCCAAGGATACAATATATTGCTATCTGAGTGATACAGTCAGGCTGGCTAGTGGAGGTACCGACATTAACATATCTATCATTTTATAGCTGGCCAAGTATACTTCTCAATACAGCATACAATTGGACAGTATGGGCGGATTCTTATCTATTGTTTGAGAAGGATTTTAACATTGGAAAGGTCGGTTCTTGACAATTTATTTAGATTTTCATCATATATACAGTTTGTTACATATCGTTACGTACCGTTCGTGACCCAATCGCACTAATCAAAGTAAGCCTCAACGGCTGCCGTTATACATTCTGCGATACTGGCAGGCTGGCGTACTGGAAATCTGAACACCTCTGAAAGTCAGGATTGCTATAACAGACAAACGATCACTCGTTCACGGTCGAGGCAGCGACAATGATTTATTTAGCACTGTTCTTATGCTTGACGGGCATAACCCCAATGACAGGTGAGTTCGTTACGTATAATATTATGTGATACTTATTCTAAAACTGCAACTGTAGTATATACGAGCGATCTAAGCCGTAAAAGGATTGGTTATGAGTTCACTCTAGAGAATATATGATATCGTGGGTTATGATTCATTCATAGGATAATGTTATAACGACTGTTTTTATTATCTCCTTAATGACCGCCAGGTTTTTAAGCTATGTTACTAACAAATGGTCAACACTATAACGTCAGCCAAATGTTATTCTATGTTTTGACATTTATTTCTCGATATTTCGACAAACATTCTGACACGAAAAATCAACTTTTTATTAAATTACCAACATTTCGTAGAGAAGTTTCAATGTCTAACTGTTCAGATAAATCTTCAGAAATCTCGAAATTTCGACATATTCCTTTGAAAGTTTGAAGAACATGTCGAACCTTTTCAAAAAGTCAAACAAGTCAGGAACAGTTGTCATTTTGAGAAAGCTAGTTGAACACGGAAGTAAAATGTTCTTCGACACACACACACTCCAGGAACAAGTCCAGACACGACAATCCTTCGCAACTTCGAGAATGTCCTGGAAGTTTCACTGATCGAATGTTTATAGACAAAGCTAGTCGAAAATCCAAATAAAATATCAACATTTCTACTGGGTTATATTCGAGACAATCGAGAAAAAGTCAATAGAGTAACAAATTTGAGACGAAATAGTCACAATTCCTTGAAATAGTCGATTTTTGTGCGTTGGGAAGACCTCTATAACTCCAATATTTTCTACCCCATCATTATATATATATTTTTTAATAGCTTCCTATACGCCATGAGGTTTCTAGATATTATGTTGACCTTTTCGAAACGTGCAACAAGTCAAGAACTGCTGCCATTTTGAGATATCCTGTGGAACTTTGGGAGATACGAAGTAAAAGGTTCGACACAAATGCTCCAAGAGCAAGTGAAGACACGTCAGTTACAATTAGTACGCAAACTTTGAGAACGTACTGAAGTTTCAAGATCGAGAATTTTAGACAAACTAGTCGAAAGTTCAAATAAAATATTAATATTTCTACTGGATTATATTCGAAACAATCGAGAAAAAGTAAAGAGTTTGAAATATTATATGATGGCATCTATAAACTAATAGAACTTCACCAAAATCTCAAAGTTGTCAAAATTATGTCGGCCATAAACCATAACAATGTTGTTACTTCATAATACATTATCGTGATGTTGTATCCACAGAAACGAGGAACATTTACATCATAAATTCCACTCCTCGGGTATCCAGTGATGCTACAGTTATTACTTGCCTGGATGTCGATGGAGACCTCCTCCCCAGTGACCTCACCCTAGGGAGGGTAGGGAAGGGTTTTAACGGAGAGCGGGACATTCCTCTGCCCCCGGTGTCCGACTCTAACAGTATTGTAGCCACTTGGGACGACACTTTTAGTTCAAGTCGTTATGGCGCTTTTTACTGTTCTGGATCTGATGGGAACGGCACCGTAACGACATTGAAAACGGCACGTGACGGTATGTCAAATTTTCCTTTATTGCTATACAGGTTCTAATCAAGGGAGAGGTGGGGCGGTTATCACAAAGGAACACCAGAGAACAGTGTTAATGTCTATTTAAGGGTATCGTTAGGGGAATATACACAGACGATTTGTCAGACGATCTAAGGCCTCTAAGGTCAATAAATCCCAGGCCGTAAGTTTAGAAGAATTCCCTTATTATAATTGTTATACACCGTCAGGCGGTCTATATCCCTCCTAATTAGATATTGGAGAGAATCATCATTAATTAATTAATGATAAAGGTAATTCATAATTGCAAAGGTCTAACTTTCAGCGAGCGAATGTACTGACGGTAGAAAGGTAAAGAATCATATTAAACTTTGTCTTACATAGGACTCTGTTGGCGTATTTTTAGGATAAGTGGGCCACAAAAATCGGATCGACTTTACCATATTATCATATTAAGCATATCTAAAATTTCTATAAAAAAAGCCACCTCATGAGTTCAATCCCGACGTAACCATACCTAAATGCCGTTATAAATGTTCTGAACTGTGACAGAACTGACATATCACGACTCAGAGTAAGAGGGAAAAAAACGCCTATGCAGTTTTTATGTGATGTGGCTATGAGGAATCCGACTGCTAGGATACCCTGATTTGTTTCACTACGCAAACCGGAAGCAGTGTTACTGATATTTAACTGTTCCAGGAAATGCGGAATCTATGATTTCAGCTAAACGGGTTCTATGGTAGAGGTCAAGATTAATTATGTCCGTGTTCTACCACAAACGAAAAAAGAAGAACAGGAGTATAGGTGTGATAACGTCTGCTAGAATGGAGTTTTATTTATACATCAGGATGATTGGTATTGGGATTATATGCGAAGATTTTCAACACATCTGTGATATTTCACTAGCTTTTATTACAAATAATACCCCTTTATTTTACCCATGAAAAATTGTTTTGTTTTAAATAATTAAAAATCCGTTCTGTGTAGGCCTCGTTCATCAAAGTGATAACACGCAAAAATCATTAAAATTGCTGCAAAGAATATATATAATAATTGTTATATATTACACTCGCAATAAATTATAAAAGTTGGCGTATTTTTTTACCGATTTGGTTACGAAACATGTCAAACAGGAAGCACTTGCTGCTTTGGCTAGGCTTAATAAGTTGTCAATATAGACGGCTAACGATAGGATAGATATATATACGTTAGGATACGCTAATGTCTGTTCTGCATGATTTTTTTCAGTCACGTCTTACTGGGTACAAATGATTTTCGAATCTAGAGTACCTGGACGCAAATTTCGATCATTATGTTTTGTTTGTATCTTCCGTGCCCATATACAAACAAAAATTAACAATTGAAATTTGTGTCGATCCAAGTACTCAAGATTCGAAAATCATTTGTACCCAGTAAAACGTGACTGTACACACATCATAACGTTATGGCATCTTCGTCACAATGTACATCAAGAAATATATCTTACATTTCATGAGATGATTATGGATAGAAGCCATTGTATAATTTTTCAGGTTCTTAAGCTTTTTCTTAATAAACAATTAACCCCCCCCCTCCCCCATCAAATGGGGTGTATACTAGCAATTGAAAAAACAAAAACTAGCCTATATCATTACCACAACTTCTGATATATGATTGATTGGTTACTCTGTTTGACCAACTACGTTCAACACTTAGGCTGTAAGTCTTATAAAAAAATTGATCGAACTGAGTCACGAACTTGTTACCAATGTGTTACGGGTTTTCTCCAAAAAATTGGTTTGGTAAGATGTTTGTAAACTACTCATTAACCCTGTTGAGAACGCTAACATTAAATAAAAGCGATCTTTTACACAATGAAAGTCTAAGATTGACAAAGCATCTTTCTTCCCCACGCAAATTTTGCCGAGTGAAGAACATTAAGACAAAAAGCCTGGCAGCATGCAACTGACAGCGAACTTGCCTCAAAACTCCTTAAATTTAGGTACAGTTTGCAATAATGACATACAAAAAAGACATATGCCTTGTAGACAATGCCTCAAGAAATAATCTATGTGTAGAGCTACATTAATTTTATTGGTATTCTGACACGAAACGTTTTCCTCTTTACGTTTTTTTGTTAACGAGTTACCTAATAATATCCTAACGTTGTAAGTGTATGACACAGTTAAACCTAATCAACTCGACATTTCTATGCTTTTGTCTGCTCGATACAAAATGAGAAGTATATCAACAATGCCGTAGCTAGGTGTTGAGGATGTTACCTCCTGCTACCGATGTCTACTCATTTCTAAAGGTTTAATTATTACTTGTGTCTTAACCCATTTCCTTCATTTTACTTGAAGAAAAACCAAAGGTCGCGGATAAACGGTGGCCCCCAAATTACACCTGAATGATTGTGATATTTTACCTATATCGGTCTTAAGTGCATGCACACATGTCGGGCTCCTACCAAATATCGTCGGGCTACTAAAATCTCGAAACCTAAAGCCAGACATGCTACTATTTTTCAAGATTTTTTTTCTCGAGCACTGTAATATATATATATATATAGCCAACCGTCGGATTAGCCTAACCAACTTACGTACGTGACTGGAAAAACAGGAAACTCTTTTTAATATCCTTTACCAAACAATGTTCGATAAACTTGAGCAGCATCGTTTCGGAGGTTTCACTTTACATAAATGCAAGCTAGTGTTTTTATTCATAAAGCTATCCCTTTTAGCCTATATAAGTTTGCATTTACCTGCAATGAAGTGTGTTGGTCCATTTCCCTAGCTACCAATTTGAACTTATATCATTACTTATAGTTACGGTTATTCAACATAATAACAAACATAAAGATGACGAATGGGCTGTATCTTTCTATCGTGATTTAGAAGGAAAATCTCTAGATCTTTGCAGTATTTCCTTCTATCGCAAGGACATTGATGTCACCTAGCTGGGGTGGCTTTTGCCCCAGACTGACTAGGGGGGGAGGTTTGACTAGGGGGGGAGGGGAAACATAGATATGAAGCAACATTTTTCATGTAACAAACTCAAGTGTTTGTATGAGGACATTAGCAGGCCTACAAGTAGCTACTTCTGCGTCATAACGAACTATTGATGTTTTTATTGTCCACTTATAGGGAAAACTTCTACGTGATTTAAAATAATTAAATTACAAAGCAAGTCAAATGAAAAACATTACTTCAACATCCATCTCAATAGATCTTTCCTTTCTGTCCTTTTTCTTTTTTGAGATATAACATCTAACATTCCATATGCATAATCTGTGTAATAACTTATGAAGTCATACATATGGACAACATTACATCTTTGGTTAACATTATTTTTTGACAGCATGATATGTGTTGTCCATGTATAACAAACCCCAAATATTGCGCAATGTATTGATAGATTTCAAAATGTTCATAACCCCAGCAACACAACAGGCTAAAAAAGTTGGAGTTATGTTAATGTACTTCGTTTAACAATAACCTCTGCGTTGGGTTCTTCTTCTTTTTTTAGGTGTTAAGGTTTTCCATTTTCTTTGATGGGAGTACTCTATTCGATTAAGCCCACAAGGGTTTCTTAGTTTACTTCCTTTCACATATTTACTTATTTGCAGTTATATTGTCTTGTTTACCTTGTATTACTATGTGTTGAAACAAATAAATCATCAAATCATCATCATATCTGTTTCTTTGACTCCCTACGTTAATCTCTCGATTAACGGGTTTAATCGACGAGGCCACAACGTAATGATTATCGTCTATATCTATTTGTAGCCGAGCTAAACCCGTCCGCCGATACAATGACAGTTAGTATAGGCGATCAAGTGGTTATTGAAATGGCGTTTAGAAGAAGAGACTTTGGAGAAGTAACCTGGAAGAAAGACGGTGTTGTTCTCCCGAAAGATACGACCTCGACTCACGGCACATCAAAACTTTACACAATCATGTCAGCCTCGACATCAGATGCAGGGATCTATTACGCTCATTTCGATCGACATCCTTACCTGGGTGGTTTCACAAGAGTCATAGTGAGGGGTGAGCAATGATGTTTGCTTAATTAACTGTTTAAGCTATCCAATACTAGTGCCTCACGTTTAGCTATCATTTTATCTTAAACTTGAAAAATGAATGGCATATTAAGCTAAGGTACATCTAACTAGCTGAAAAGGAAATCTGGGACTACAAATTTAAGGCACATAACGACAAAGTGAATTTTAACCTTTGCCCTACACAGGATGCTAATGGTAGAAATTAGTCGTTAGACCAGCGAATATTCCTTTTTTTTCAGAATCATAACAAGAAGGCTGTTTGACTTGTATTTTCCGCGAAAGCCTCCAATCCTCTCGTGATAAGATTGTAGACTATGGCGATTGAAACTGCTGAGCACTTAAAAGGCTGATGTATGAATCTTCCCAATGAAACATTAGTACAATATATTCTACGTAGAATGTACAGGATATGTTTTTTGTTACTTCTATCCATGCATGTCTAAGACCGTTTAAGTGTCTTTCAAAGTATGAAGGAAAATACCTGACCCGGCCTGCACAGAACTCCATATTGACGTGACCTAAACTGAACTTGGCCACAATGTACTGGACTGAACTGAACTAAACTACTGGACGTGTGCTATTCTAATCTTAACTCAACAGAACAGAATGGATCTAACCATAACAGTACTGACCTAAATTGATGAGAACTGACCTAAACTGAATTGCTGACCTGACCTGACCTGCGCTGATCACTTGTGAAAATGAACTGAGAAGCTCTACAATGCACTCCATAACGCTGCACTACACTAAACTGCACCACAGAGCACTACACTGAACTGCACATGATAACACTATACTGAACTGCACATCATAACACTGCACTACACTGAACTACACCCTATAGCACTACGCTACACTAAACTGCAACCCAGAGTACTACACTGAACTGCACATCATAACACTACTGCACATCGTAGCACTAAACTGCAAATCATAGCAGTACACTGAACTGCACCCCATAGCAGTACACGGAACTGCAGCAAGAGCACTGCACTAGACTGAACTACACCCCATAACAATACACTGAACTGCACATCATACCACTGAACTACACCCCATAGCAGTACACTGAACTGCACCCCATACCACTGCACTACACTGAACTACACCCCATACCACTACACTGAACTGCAAATTATAGCACTGCTCTGAAATGCACCACATAACACTACACTGGACTGAACTGCACCCAGAGCACTGAATCGCACCCCATAACACTAAAATACACTGAAATGCACTCCATATCACTGCTCTTCACTGAACTGCACCCCATACCACTACACCGAACTGCGCCCCATGGTACTGCACTGAACTGCACCCCATAGCACTACACTGAACTGCCAAGCATAGCACTGCACTACAGTGAACTGCCCCATAGCACTGCACTGATCTGCAGCCAATATCACTGCTCTTAACTGAACTGCACCCCATACCACTTCACTGAACTGCACCCCATAGAAGTGCACTGAACTGCACATCATAGCACTGCACTACAGTGAACTGCACCCAATAACACTACACTGCACTGAACTGCACCCAATAACACTACACTGCACTGAACTGCACCCCATACCACTGCACTGAACTGCACCCAATAGCACTGCACTGAACTGCACCCCATACCACTACACTGAACTGCGCCCCATAGCACTGCACTGAACTACACCCCATAGCACTACACGGAACTGCCAAGCATAGCACTGCACTACAGTGAACTGCCCCCCCCCCCCCCACAGCACTACACTACACTAAACTACCCATAGCACTGCACTGATCTGCACCCAATATCACTGCTCTTAACTTAACTTCACCCTATACCACTTCACCGAACTGCACCCCATAGAAGTGCACTGAACTGCACATCATAGCTCTGCACTACACTAAACTGCCCCCCCCCCCCATAGCACTACACAACACTGCCCCATAGAACTGCACTGACCTGCACCCCATAGCACTGCACAACACCTTATCCCCTCACACTGCACTTCAATGACCTGCAATCCACAGTACTGTACTGCACTTTATCCCATAACACTACCCTACACTGAACCGGACTGAAGTGCACTGTATTAAATTTTCTGTTTTTTAGAATGCCCTGCTGGATTTTGGGGGCCTCCAGACTGTTCTGAATCATGTCTAGATTGTATGCATGGCGGTATATGCGATACAATCACTGGTATGTGTATTTGTCCTCCAGGATTCATGGGCAACCTCTGTGAGAAAGGTAAACAAGTTCAAAATAGCTCAGTTAATGTCCTTTATTGTTTCATTGTATGATGTCATTTATTTTTATGTATAATCATTTATGCATCTTAAAACATAACCATTATGTATACCGTATATGCGAATTGCACAAAGAAATGATCCAGTCTTATTTATCAGATACCATTACATCATAGTGTAAAGAGCATATTCTACATAGAATACACACAACAAACAAGAACACCTTGCCCTAATAGGGTAATAATAGACGAAAAGTCGTATATGATTCAGTCATGGTGCTAAACGCTTTGGAATACGTGAACTGTGACTTTAACCACACGAAAAAATGATTAACAAACAGAAATAGGTGTCATATAGCCAAACATAGGCATTGTATTTACCTATATCTAGTTTACCTTGTTGTGATGTCTGATCATTTGATTGGAAGAGTGATTATGATATATTTAGGATGTACCATTAACTGATTATTATGATAGATATTAATGCCGTCCATGCCGACATTTAGACAAAAAAGGCCACATAAAGTTTGCATTTAAAAAAACTAATCGATTTATCCGAAAGTATTTCATAAGACAGTTTCGATGCTTACGGATAAAATACATTGAATGGAACTTCCTTTATTCAGATAAAAAAAAACACGATATTTTCCCATTTCTATGTTATTATATCACTGATATTTCAGCGTGTGGGAGTAACGTTTATGGACCGGAGTGTAACCATTCTTGTCAGGCCGACAGTTGTCGCTCTATGCAGTTCTGTTTGCCCGATCCTTATGGTTGTTCATGTGCAACAGGATGGTCTGGATCCACATGCGAAGTTGGTAAGTTTCTCCATGAACAACTGAAGTGGCAATGCACTTGTGTATTGAAATCCGTACAGGTATACTCACTAGAATATTTACATGGTGTGACATATACGCTGCACAGGTCTCAGACTGGTTAAGAGTATTACTAAAATTGTTAGACTGAACAATAGTTGTTCGAAAAAGATAGACTAAGTTGGTTGTTGTCATCCACAAAAATAACAACAACAACAACAAAGTTAAAAAAAATGTCGAACTAATTTCAAATTTAATGCTACCGGCACTTTTTTTTCCGGATAATGGCTTTTGACGAAGGTCTGGCATGTGTAATGGTTGAAAGGTCTTGTACAGATAACTATATAAGTAAACATATTCTTGCACGACAAGATGACAAAACAACGAACAATACCTATTCAACTTCAGCATGTTATTCTTTTATACAACTAAGCTAGGTCTTCTTCGAACAGGGGACAGCCCTAGTTGAAAATATTGCATTCTTTGTTTTCAACATTAAAAACTGCTTGATCTGCTATCGTGTTCATATACATAATCGGCATATTTACCAAGTAGCTGCCCAAAAGATCGGATTGCTATTATAATGTGTAAGGTATCTACTGTCTACTCCATGTAAATGGTTCCTTCGTGATTTTTGGGTGTGTGGAGATATGATACAATTCCAAAAATAGTATGATAGGTGAATGGCACTTCTATATAGACAGATTGAAGTAGTACCTTAAAATTCACAATTCTAGCTGTAGGCAGCTTATTCAGAAGAAGCAATGGTTATAACAAATTTGCAAAGTCAATCAATGACGCACCAATATTATACTTTTTTTTCATGCTGTGTGTTACATCATAGGTGTTTCCCTTGCAACACTGTAAAAGGAAGAGGAAGTCTGATATGTTGGCTATGAATATGTGTTACAGCAAAAGTATATTTACTCCGGAAATCCTTAGTTTAGAGAGTAAGCATACCATGCCAGATCTTCATCAGTTAAGCTAGCAAGGGGAAAGAAGCTTTGCCAAGCAGATCTTGTTGCCAACTTGAAGGTCACATTCCCCTAAAAAAAAAATCACATAATCTAACATATGATATGTTAGATTATGTGCGAGTCGTCTGCGTCAACAACTTGATGAATTTAAAATCCTACTTTTTACGAAATTGAAACCCTTCAGCGTGGATTATTTGATAGATTCATTTTGTTTTTTGTTTTTATGATCAGAATATAAAGGGCCATAAAAGTCTGAATATGCCTCATATATGCTTCGTCTGCTGTCATAGTTTTATTTTTATGACGTAGAAAGTTGTGTTTAGTGAAGACATCCAAAAACGTAACTGCCACAAATTAAACCTTGTATATCATAAGTCTTACAAATGCATTATCTCGTTGAGCGTCAATTACTCATGTGACTTGATATTTTTTATGATCTGGATAGAAACTGCAGTCTTGGTTCATGAAAGTAAATGATTCAATAGAGTGAAACAAGAGTTGAATGTGTGAGTTCAAACTTTAAAACAAGTGTAAATCATCATTAAGAACACCGTTGTCCTCTCTCTAAACCAGGAAGTTGTCAATTTCAACATATCCTATATACTTCACATTAGCGGTATATTGATTATTATGACATATGAATGTTCAAATGCTAGAACAGCACACAAATTCAACCATTTAATGACTTATTAATTACTAACAATAACATTGATATAGACAGAAACAAATACAGTAGGGTATGAGAATGGTGTTATAAGTAACAGAAAAATAGACAGAGTATATACAGATGCGGAAATATACAGAGGGGGGGAAATATTTGATCTCTTGCGGAAACTGGCTTTAATCCTACTGGGAACTGACGTCTCCTCTGTTTACGGATCAGATGCAACCTTAAAAAAATATCTCCTTTACTCTGGAAAACTGTTGCAGTAAATTATAGCAATTTTTATAGTGTGAAGTTACAATCTCTGATATAGACGTGTTAGCGATGGCCGGTAGAGAGCGGGTGGAAGCTGGAAGCTGGTAATAGATAATAAAGTATGTCGATGATTGATTATTACCCTAATTGCCAACATGACTCTTACATTTACAAAGCCGAAATTCCCGTGCGTTTAATTTGGTTCACTTGACACCATACTTGTAATGCCGATCTAATTTCGTTTTCAAGTCGTTACGTTCCTCCCACGACGAGTCTGAAAACAATTGTTATGACATAAACAGACTTTAGTAGTTCAAGTTGCTACTAATCACTGGAATGTTTTCATCTTTTTTTTCAGAGTGCCCTGACGGACTTTACGGAGCAAATTGTAATGAGTCCTGTGAATGTCAAAATGGTGGAAGTTGTGAACGTCACGTTGGCTGCATCTGTCCCGATGAATGGACTGGTATACATTGTCATCGTCCAAGTGAGTGTTGTTGATGATTCACAAGTGATAAAAAAGAGCAAACGATGTCAATGAGACTGATAGGCATCTACAAGTAAAATATACCATTGCAGCTGTCAATAAAGCTTGCAGGCATTAAACGCTCCGTCAGTGAATTACATCAAATTTTTATCAATCAATTTATCGACTTCATTACTGTAAAGTGTTTTTTTCTTTCAGAATTTTTCTTTGACAGTAGCACAACAAGAGTGACATTGGCCGATGCTACTCAGATAACAGTGGAGTGTGGCTGTGCCCCTGAGGTTGAAGACTGCCCTCTACAGGACATACAAATTGAGGTTAGCCTGTGCACTTTCGTTATTTAAGTATAACTTCAAACCTGTTTTCATTTCCCTATCGTTAAAAGAAAGATTTGGTATCTGTAAACACATAGTACATTGTTAATTTAGCACGACAAAGTACCACTGACCAGGAAAATTTTGCATTGGGCACACACTGCGGTGGTTTCTTAGCATATACAATTCCAAAATATTACAAAACAAAAGTGTGACGAAATAATTTCCGTATCGGAGAAACTGGTTAATAACGACCAGCCAAAGCAATTGAAAAGTACAGATTTAAAAGGATTGTCTGGTGGCCCTCAGAAGTTACCTTAAAAAATGATAAATAATTTGTTGTCAAAGTATGAGAACGCTAATGTTGCGTTAAACAGGGAAACGATTTTTTAATCGTTAAGGATGGACATTTCCAATATGATTTGAACAGTACAGAACGTGACGTCATCTACGTTAATGCAGATTGCGACATAACTCACGCTTCGTACAGTACCTACAGTAATCACAACAAAAAACACGTTTGTATACTGATTAATTTCTTCCTTAATTTTAGGTGAAATTTCTTATAAATTAGATATGTTTTCATAAACTCATTAAGCCGCCGTATATTTAGTAAATCGATGGTTTCGTGTTCTTTGTGTAACACAAGATTAGTTTGAACAGCAGACTCTTCGTGTTCATGCATAGCGCTAGCCAGCTCCAACTCGAAGAATTTTCCCATGGAGGCTACTCTAACGTTTACAATCGGACAGTTCTGCGAAGCCTAAGCTTCTCGGTACAACATTTTGCTCATCGATTCCGCCAAGTTTCATCTTTCGGTGTTCCGAATACTTTTCAAGTTTCCTTTTAATTTTAAGTTTATCCGTGAATTTTATATCAGCGATTTCAAAGAAACAGTTTATGAACTGGAGTGTGCGAGTGTTTATGTGCAACGCTATACAAGTATACCAACTGGTAGGATATACGTTCGCGATATCTACGTAATATATAATAGGCAATCACATGTGCGTGTACATGAGAGTGTATTTGCTGCGGAAATGGGAGTGCTAACTTCAAGTCGCCTGTTTTGCCTATTTGCTAGCACTACGTCAATCACCATATTAATGCATTCGAACAAACGGTACTTTTGGTGAGAAACTGGTGAATTTGAAAACCAGATTTCTACAAGAAGAAAACGTCAAATGGGGACATTTTTCACACGGTTAGAAAGAAAAAAATAAGAACTACGAGGGCAATGTATCAAAATCTTCCACCAGACAATTCTCAAAAATCTTAACGCCAATTCCGAACGATATCTTTCCTCTGACGTCACCGGCTGATAAGAGCGACCACTAGTTCAGGTTTCAGTTATGAATACAATACACCATTGCATACGTAATAACATCCTATTTCTTAGCACCGAGCCCCATTGACCAATTTCAGGGTCAATGTCCACTTCCTTGTCATTCCTTATGAAATGATATCAATTTTTGTGAGATAGGTTCTCTGATTCATGGAGACAGGTAAGAGAGGAATGCATATCAATTCTTTAGCGCCATTCCTTGTGCGGCACGCGAACTGAGTTCGACCACCGCAGTTTTAGGCCTATGACTTTACCATATAGACCATTTTCCTACAGCCATAGCGTGAAAAGTTAATACCGAAAAAATTTAGTTCAAACGGCACTTAACAGAGAAATGTGTTGTCTCTCAAGTTCTGTTATTTTCTTAACAATACAGTTAAAAATTCCACCGGACTTCGGTGATTTACGATGCAAGGTTAATAAATATCGAACTAAAAACCCTCATTGATAACACACAGTAAATACTGAAGAAAATCACCATTTGATAGCCGTAATTTGTTTGCGTAACCATCCTCTTGAATATTCATTAACAAATTTAGTTCAAACGGTTTTGGAAAGGATTTTTTCTTAACTTTACATTGATGTTAAATTCATTTTCATTGGTCACTATCTTCAATCGGACCAAGTACAATCCAATCGAATGTCTTCTAAGAAAAACACAAGTTTCGCTTTCTTCGGCGGGCACGCCGTTACGTAATATGTGTATCCTGTACTCTGCAATAGGGTACAGCTACGCAATGCACAGTGTTCACCTACATCGCCACAGCCGAGTTTCGCTTTCAAAACGTCATATTTTATTGAACTTTATATTATTTCAAAGAATATGACCGTGGAATAATATCATAAAATGTTGAAGCAAGTAAGTACCAATTAATTTATCTAATGCAATCCTATAATTATAGAAACACCGTTTAAGACCCCCCTGATGAATGAAATAGTCCAAACAACTTGTCCGCACAGAGCCACAGGATTTTCGGTCAAGGTGATGAGTCATACGCGTTGGTCAGTAAGAGGGCTATTTTGAAGGATGTTTAGTGTGCATTTTAGAAAGAAAGGAATTGATATGAAGTAAATACCCAAACTACGAAGTCACATAACAACTGATTCAATAAAATATATCCTTTGTAAGTTAGTTGAATTTGTCAGAATCCTAAAATATACTGATTCCAGTCTTCTAACTTTCTTTTTTTCTCCCTCCATCTATAAAGGTCGTCATCTTACCTCTTTCAGGTTGGAAAAAAACTATGAAACTATTACATTCATATTAAACCTGCCGCAACCAATTAGCAGCGTGTTTGCAGCAATAGTAGAAACTTTAGCTGAAAGCGACTGTCGTGTTTTTCATTCTACTTTTGTTTTCACCCTTTACTTCAATGACAACATCTCTAAACCGCGGTATAAAAGTATAAGGCTATGCCAATTTGAATTTAATATTTATTACAGTTCATACCGAACTGGTCCATGATTACGAGATCTCTCACTTCCCATAGCATGGTGAGGATGGGGTTAGGGAGGGGACGAAAAGAAAAGGGTGGCTGTCAATTGTATTTACAATGTTTCATATAGCTACGTTTACTGACTACAGAAACGTTGAAATCTCCATGGACATGGAATCAAGTGTCCATGTTTCATTTGTTCGTAGGTTACGCAATTGCTTGCCACTTGCTTCTTGCTTGTGAGGTAATGAACGTGACCAAAGAAGCATTCTAACTTAACTTTCAGCTAATACTGACCTCAAATCTAATTTGTATTATTGTGTAGGCCGTTTGATTCTAAACTTTCCCAAGCGTGTTGCTTCAATATAACGTTAACCTCTAATTCGTTCTTACTCTTCTCTTATTAAAGATTACTAATCCTGACCCAGTGCCGCCGAACATTAATCGAATTATTGATGATTCTGATCAATCATCGATACGATGGCATTTGACACCGTTTGGCATTGACGGGAACTGGGATTTTGCTTGCTCCATTGACTATCGCGGTAATACATATACTCACAATCTGACAGTGACTGCAATAGGTGAGTATCTATTCCTGTTATCTCTTCTGCATATTCTTCCCACATTCCATTGATTCCATAACGCAATTGATTCGCTTCCTCTCTTGCCAAAGTAGTAGTAGTTGTACAACAGCAAGTTTAAGGGCATTGAAAACTCGCCCAAACCGCGTGTCGCCCTCTGCAAAAGTTCACATTCCGTTTCCTGCATGTGAAGGGTTTTTTTTGTCGCTACAAAATGCAGACAGTAATGAAACGTGATACCCTTGTTATCTTTTATCTAGACCTGGGATGTCCATCTCTGCTATGTACACTGCGTTGTGGGTATTGACCATAGCTGCATGTTTTGACTGTTCACTAGTGTGTAATTAACCAACGGTAGCAAGCTGTGTGTGTATTTTCTGGGATCGATGGTGGTGCCTAACACTTCTGTTACGCCTCGTTCGATCTAGGTCAGATTACCGGCAACAGACGTTCCTTCGTGCGTGAGTCTCCAATCCCTTTAACTCCCTTCGGTATGGGTATTGTTTTACGTATATACGTTGCACTATAGTAACGATACAACACCTCAACAATACCCTATAGTGCTAGTATGATGACCAACCAGTGGGAATGAGTACAGGTAACTATGCTCGAATAACATTATGAATACGTAATCACGACACGCTTGTCTTGTTTATATATTCAGTGATATGTCCAAAGTCTTTTTAAAATTAGAAACAGTACGCTCTAGAATCATGCACAGATCAAACGGGTGACAATTTTTGAAACAAAGCAAACATAAGAAGCAAGCAAAATGAAAAAGGAGAGAAGAAATGTTTACAAAATTTAACAACTAATTCGGATAGCTTGATGCCATCTCTTTGTACAAGATTGACTCCAATTAAACGTTACAATGTTCTGCCATTTTTTTATTGTTATCGCCTAGTTATCTTTAGCTTAAGTTCTATTTTGTATACAAGATATGGGATGTTATTGAATCGGTCATTCCTTCTCACTCGCTGGCTTCATTCGATAAGTGAGGGCGTTGTGGTCAAGTGGCTAAGGCAGTGGACTTGAGATCTAAGGGTTACAGGTTCGAGTCCTGGACAGATCATTGCGTTGTGTCCTTGGGCAAGGCACTTTATCTCCATGGCCTCTCTTCAACCAGGTGTTTAAGTGGGGACTTGCGAGGTAACTTGTAAATATAGTTGCGTGCGCCGGTTTGTGGCTGCACCCTATGGGAAGTCTCACGGGCGACACGTGGCTGTGGTGCACTGTGGTGCCCCAGGAGAGATTGTTTGAATTGTGCACACTTTGGTGTGTAGGTGCGACAAGTTACTAATGACCAGGGTTAAGTTGTAAATTCGTGTGAGAGGGCCTTGGCCCTGAAACAAGACTGTAAACCTAACATAACATAACAAAACCACAGAGCTTGTTAAACAAGAGCAGATATAATCTCCTTTTTTTTCGTCAGTTTGTTCGATTGTTGAGAAATACGGCATTGTTTATTCAATTTATTTGGATTAGTGCATCTTCCAATCAATTGTGATTTAATGTGCTGATCTAACCAACAGTTTTTGTAATATTTCTTTAAGTTTTAAAAAACTTTGAAAGTTATAAACGCTTGATGATTTACAGGAGGACCATTCCCTGAAATCATAACGTTTCATAACCTTGAAGCAAACCGAGATACCACTCAATCGATGGAATGCAGAGTTGACACCACGGCAGGCGTGGATATGGATGTTAAGCTGATAAACGAACAGGGTGATTTAATCCCACTCAGTAGACATGCCCCGTTCGAAAGAAGTTCATATTACTTTTTCCATATTGACGCCCTCGACGAAAACGAAGGGGTGTACACCTGCGTGGCAACCAGCCAATCAGGTCAAACGGAAAAAGACGCCATATTTAACGTGCTAGGTAAGTGGTGCAGTCGTCAATAACAATAAAATGTGCAATGGGTGTAAGGCAAATGAGCGTCCTATACTTTGTAGATTTTCTACGATGATGAAAGACGGATGGAGGGGAACTGAGTAATGTTCTTGCTGGATAATGTACTCAACGGGTGCAGCTTCCTGCTTAAATAGTTTTTACTAAATTACTCAGTTTTTGGTTGTGCAAGAACAATAAATCCTGGCAAGCGTGAAATGAAAACACTGATAGAATACATTTGACTTGAGAGCATAAGTGCAGCTAGTTCGCACGAAATATTCGGGCCACAAAAAAACAACACCGAAAAAAACTCTGGAAACAATCCGTCCGTCACGATCTTCTGTACAGCTCTTTGTTAACATCTGATAAAAGATTTCTTATCCTTTTATTATCTTCTTGTTAAGAAAAGAAATGTTCTCTTTGAACAGATCCGCCTGTCCCGGAAGGAGCGCCTTCCGTTATCACCAATAGCAACGGCAATGTGAATCTACACCTGAATACAAGACCTTTCGTTGGCGATGGCCCACTTGAAGAAATTTTCGTTGAGTATAAATTATCAACAAGTCAAACTTGGAGCACTACAGGATCACTCAATCCGAGCACTACTACCTATCGACTGGAGAATTTGAACGGCGAGACTCAATATGAAGTTAGGGTTGTATTGGTACGTCCAGGTGAAAGAGACGAGGGTCGAGGTGAACCTGGGCCTGTTTTTACCTTCCAAACACTCTGCTCAGGTAAGTCATAGCTTGAACTAAATGGTGAATTATTCATCCCATTGGAGGTCATGTGTGCAATTTATATATTTAATAATTGACTACGTTGTTTGAGCGAAACAAACGAAAGTTGGATTCTTAATTATAAATCATCAGCTTTTCCTGACCTTTTGGATTAACGTTTTATTATATTTTTCGACAACACGTAGTCTCTGGTAGACTCTTGTAGTATTTCGCCAAGTAATCCCAAGTGACAGTGCATGCTACAGTGACTGCGCAACTCAGATGTGTGTCTCTCCACCTCTCTCTTTCTCTTTATTTATTTAGCGCCATCAAGATCCGTGACTCTTCAAGATGTATCTACTGATGGACTAGACTCCACATCTCTACGCCTAGAATGGAAGGTAAAACTTACCGAGCTCGTTAATTATTCTTTGTCAAATCGCAGTTGCCATCCGAAAAGGAACTTCACTCCATGTTCAAATAATACCGCAGCGTGTTTACATTATGTATTATCAATGCCTATGTCCCACACCAAACCCCAACTCAAAACCTCAGCGTTTCTTGATGCGATATGAATATAAAACTGAACTCTCTAATAATCTAACCCCCCTGATTCCCCTGGTATGTTTCTCCACTCAGAATCCTGTCGGGCAAGATTTCGATAGAATCAATATTTACTACCGTACGGTGGATCGAGTCGTCTTCGAAGTCGTTGAAGTAAATGACGTGTCTGCTACGTCATACGTCCTCAGGGGTCTCCAACAGTACCAGATATACAAAGTGCAAGTGAAGTTAATGAAATGCGGTTATGTAGGACCAGCCAGCAACATACTGCAAAGGAGAACAAAAGAAGGAGGTATGTGGGGCTGCTATTGATTTTTTTTTAAATGGCAAATGTTGTCGCAACAACAACAACAACATGGGAATGAAATGTGATTAAAACAGAAAATGGAGAATATATTTTGCTCGTCGCCTGTAAAATTTAGGAATATGCTGACAGGAAGAGGAATATTTTAAATGGCAATATTTTTAAGTTTTATACATTATCACAAGCTTAATTTAATAATAATCACATATTGAATACTGAAGCTGAGGAAGTAATTGTTTTAAACAAATAGATAAGAAATATAAAAATATTAAAGGACTTTTCTTTCTGGTATAAAACAGCTTATGCGTCCTTGTTTTTCAATTTCTCAACCTCACTGAACCCACCAGGCCCTAAAGACATACATAACTAGCTTATCTATTCAAAAAGTGGAATAAAAGTCGAAAACTTTACAATTTCGAACGTTGTTTTTATCGAAGATAGTTAGGATCGCAATAAACCCCGCCCATAATATGAATATTTAAATTCTAGGAACGTCATTGAATTAGTGAGGTAAATAATTTTCACTTTGCCGGCGTCGTTAGCAACCCAGTACACCAATATGTACTGCAACATCATGCCTTATTTGTGTACATTGAGTATGGCTATGTTACTTTTTTTCGGATAGCTGTGAAGAAATCTATTTGAAGCAACGGCTCATAAATAAATATGTTAGCTATACACTGATTAATTGAATCAAACTAGTGGATTTGGGGAACTGCATGCGATTAATTTAAAATGAGGAATTTGTCGGAAGACATTCTACTCATTATCTGCAAAATTTACTAATTTTTCCGCTAATTCATGCTTTTGGCAGGACAAAAACTTGGCTAATATCAAAGTTTTTGCTGCTTTGTGATGAACACTTTTAAAGAAACTCGATGTCAATAAAAATGGTATAAAAAGTCCAGACGTTGGTTGGAATACATACCATTATAAAATAGTTAATAGTTAATCAATCTTGGCTACATGTAGTAAAAAGACAAACGTTGGCTAACACTGAACTGTAAATAGAACATATTAAATCAATCTTGGCTACATGTAGTAAAAAGACAAACGTTGGCTAACACTGAAACTGTAAATAGTTCATATTAAATCAATCTTGGCTACATATAGTAAAAAGAGAAACTTCGGCTAACAAAACTGACGTGTCATATTTCTTTATTCTCCTGTATTACCAGTCTTAATGAAACTAATACTCTAATTAACACTCACGTCTCCTTCAGACTAAAACTTGTATACAACTACTTTTATTACCTTTGATACATATTTTTGCAACATTTTTTTCCTTCCTCATTGCTAATATATTCAACTTGCGACATCCTAGCAGCCTCACTAGTATAATATTTACTTAGAAAATTATCAGAACTACAATTAAGCTCAGAGGTACTGTACCCTAACCTTGTACTAACCCTAACCCTCCATCACTTGGTCAGTCGGCACGGTGCAGCTCTCCCAGCCTGAACTGTGTTCTAATTCACACACTAAGTAAATACAATGTGGTCTTACCAGTAATTCGTTATAGAATACAGTGGGCACTCACGGTATTAAAGTTACCTCTGCCGAGTACTTTCCAGAGACTTTATAAAGAATCGCCTTCCTCCGTGGCTTTCATATGAAGTGAAGCACCACGCCTTGGCTTACCCATAGCTTTGACATGCATGTAATGCCCCAATTATCCCTAGTATTGTCAATATAATTCTTATCAAGATCGAATTTCAAACTACATGTGCAAGTACAGCTGGTTGTATCTTGCCTAATACCATGGTAGCATTATTTAATTGACAGACACTCTGTTAAAAGGACACGCCGCACATTCGGTAGACAACAGTGTTGTAGTACTCGAGTACTTTATGCAAATACTCGGTCCTCGCATTCGAGTACATGGTACTCGTCATTCAGTACTGAGAGGCTGATGCTAAAATACTCGTCTCTCTAAGGACGTGAACTTCACGAGTACTTGCATTAAGTAATAACCGACGTTCCAACAGGAAGCCCCGCCATTTTCCATCCTTTTGGCATGCTACTCAGGACTCCGTATACTAGCACTATACTCATAAGTAGCATATGATAAGAATATATGCGTGATGAATGTCAACTAGAAGATATATATATTTATATATATATTTTTTTTTCTCCTTATGCAGCCCCTGGTCCCGTGAGAGAACTTCACGTTCATCCCGTGTCATATGCGTCAGTGTCTATTACTTGGCAACGACCGCAGAATGAGAATGGTAATATACGATATTACAACATCTCAGCTGCCAGGGCTCAACCAGGGACCAATCTATCGGACGTGGTAGTCCAACGGGCGGATCACAACGAGATCAGTTACTTAATGACTAACCTCAAAGCAGCAACCGATTACGTCATATCCATCAGCGCGGTGACGATACTAACGGGTCCAGTGGTAACACAAGAAGTAACGACCAAAGAGTGGGGTAAATAGTTTACTTTTCTTAATTATAATATTGTAATAGCATAGTATAGTACAGTACATTATAGTACAGAACAGTGCAGTACAGTTTAGTACAGTATAGTACAGAACAGTAAAGTACAGTATAATATAATATAGTATAGTACAGTACTGTACAGTACAATATAGTATAGTACAGAATGTTAGGGTACAGTAGTATAGTACATAACAGTACAGTAAAGTATAGTACAGTATAGTACAGTATAGTACATTATAGTACAGTACAGTATAGAAGTAGAGTACAGTATAGTATATTATTGTATAGTACAGACAGTACAGTACAGTATAGTATATTATTGTATAGTACAGACAGTACAGTACAGTATAGTAATGTATAGTATAGTACAGCATAGTATAGTACAGTATAGTATAGTTTATTACAGTACAGCAGTATAGTAAAGTACAGTATAGTTTAGTATAGTACAGTAAAGTACAGTATAGTACAGTAAAGTACAGTACAGTATATTACAGTATATAGTATAGTACAGTATATAGTATAGTATAGTGCAGTATAATATAGTACAGCCTTTTCGTACAGTATAGTATTATACAGTTTAGTAGTATAGTACTATATATTACAGTACAGTGTAGTTCAGTATAGTGTAGTTCAGTATAGTATAGTACAGTATAGTAAGGTATAGTACAGTATAGTTCAGTATAGTATAGTACAGTAGATTATAGTACAGTATAGTATTATACAGTTTAGTACAGTATAGTACATTACAGTACAGTACACTATAGTATAGTATATTACAGTATAGTGCAGTATAGTTAGTGTAGTACAGTACAGTACAGTACAGTATAGAATAGTATAGTACAGTACAGTTAGTACAGTACAGTACAGTACAGTACAGTACAGTACAGTATAGAATAGTATAGTACAGTACAGTACAGTTAGTACAGTACAGTACAGTTAGTACAGTACAGTACAGTACAGTTACATACTATAGTAGAATACAATAGTAGAATAGTATAGTGCAATTATTTAAAAGCAAGGTATTGAGCACCGTCTATATTTGCTATATTTTGGGCATGCATACTTAAATACTTCATAAAACGGTCGTTTCATTTATATATAATTGCCAAATTTACCCCTCTTGTCACTATACTGGAATTGATGATAGCTAGCAAACACTAACAATGACACATACTATAAAGCTTATTTTCAAATGGAACTCTCGTCAGCATAATCGTGAATAATAACTCACATACGTTCTCACAGTGGCATCGCCAAGGGGGGGGGGGGGGATCGGGGTGGCAGGGGGCACGTGCCTCCTGGAAAACGTAATACCCCCGAGTCCCCCCCCCCCCCATCTGAGATTTGGGTTGGTAAAAAAATATATATATTTATATATTTTGTTATATTCAACTCCCATCATCTGAGTTGGTTTTTCATAAGGACAAAGAAGCACAGATATTCGTATTTTCTTCAAATGAGCTGCGAAAAAATGAAAAAGTTTATCCTTGACTGTTGGGTATCGAAGTCGTAACCCGCGCCATCACAACAGGTGTCGATATTAACATTGAATGTGTCAGTGCTCAGTGAGATCCCTGATAGGAGCCAATAACGATGCTGGAACCTGTTACATCTTAATGGATAATGGGAGAAAACGAGAAGGACACGAATGGAGTCGGGGGTCATGCACACATTAATTCAACAAATGTAGGTTCTATTGATAGGGTTAGGCATAATATCGACAGCATGTGGTTCATATCCTCTGCAAAATTCTGCGCGTTGTTAAAATCATTACCTGAAAAATAGCAATTTCTGGAGATATCTTCAGATTCGAATTTAGCATCAAATGTGGCACCATTTTGCATCTAGCCCATCCTCCGTATGCGAACATTTTCCAAAGGGGAGGGGGCACCCCCTCCCCTGATACCCCTCCCCCAGGAGGGCGATCCGTATCCACCTAAGTGCCCCCATCAAATGCTGGTGCCCCCCTGTGCCTCCCCAGACTGAAAAGTCTGGTGACGCCACTACGTTCTCACCTTAATTAAAGAGGGAGGGGGGGGGGTTCACTTCAAAGTATATTCTTCTCTGTTTGGTTCAATATATTTCAAATTTTGCTAATATAAACCTTGTAGTTCTTGTACTTTCAATATGTTGACAAAGTCTACTATGAACAGCAGAAAACCGCATTGAGACCATCCAAAATATGAAATGGCCATTTCTTTTCTGTTTCCTATTTTTATTTTGTTTTATATACTCATTACTTTTCTATTTACTTTGGGTTTGGGTTGGTGCCATGGTATGTGATGCTATTAAATATCTCCTTCTGGTGGTATGTTACGAAACTTGAAGAAAAAGTCTCCTTCTAATATTCAGGGTTTTTTGTACTTGTATTGTTTGCAGTTCCATTTGCTGCTCCAACAAATATACGGTTTGAGTCAAGCGAAACAACTCTCATTTTCACCTTTGATGAGATTATCGAGTCGGAACGAAACGGAGTCATTGAAATGTACGAAGCCAAGCTACAAGACCCTACGGTAACAAGTTTTGCCGTGCCACCGATCACGCAAAACTTTACCCAAATGAGCGTCATGTTTGACAAACTAACGCCGGGAAGACAGTACACCTTCAATGTGCGAGGATGGACAGCCGTTGGTCCAGGAGTCTGGAGTGCAGACGCTTTAAGTAGTACGATGCCAGGTAATGCCATATCAGTTTGAATCACTTTTGAATTCAATTTAGTTTCTTTAATTACCATTCTAACGAATGTCTTTAGGATCCTTGTGTGGTAATAAGTTGGTTTTATCTAATTCTATCATCGTTTTCCAGTTGAAGAGTAATTGCAGTTTTGCAAGATTACTGTATGTCCCTTGAGCATGATGGTGTGACCACAACGTTGATTACTGCGATATAACGGTGACCGTCACAGAAATAAACGAAAATGACAAATATGGAACAACACTCTGAAAATAATTGAATTAAGAGAAAACCTGTTTAGCTATATAATTTTTTAATGGGTGTTGAATATATATATATATATATATATATATATATATATATATATATATATATATATATATATATATATATTTGTGTGTGTGTTTGTGTTGAAAGTTTGAAAACCGTTACAATTGTTACGGAAGGAAATTTTGAAACGCATCGTATTTTTAAATAGTAAATGTTCTCATTTTATGTGATGCGAATGCACTTGGCATGTATATGTTGTGATTGTGTTTTAATAATTTTCTGTGTTTTCAAAAAAATAATTAAATACAGGGGGGTACGATGGTACATCAGGTGTCTCCCCTGATAAAGGTCAATCAGATGGCGGGAATGAATCCAGCACAGGTGAGTTACACATGTAAAGTTTATGAAGACATCACACAAACACATTAATAACATTTTATAGAACAGCAATATAATTGAGAGACGTTCGAAGAAAATGTGATGTGCTTCAGTGCACCTCTCCTCATTTCAAGTTCCTGTAACGTTGCCCCAGTTGAACAGAGTGAAGTCTAAGCTGGAGGGAAGTTTGACTAGGAGTGCTTTTGTTTTATCCCTTCCCCCAAAACTCCCCCACCGGCTGCCCAGGGTTAGCCCCCCAAAAAATTGTTAGCGAGGGATACAATTCGCTACTAATTCAACAAGGCTTGGGTAGTAATATCATGTCAAAAAGGGACACTACTTAACCTACCATTTGTTTACTACTTTGTTTTTACATCAACTGTATTTATTGATTAAGTAAGCGCAAGTTGATCAATGATCAGTTAACATCGATTCAGAATCACCCTTTGTATACTATACTGAAAAGTCTCCTGCACCGAATACAGAACACAAGTTCACAGAAACTCTTTTATGTACCGTTCTGCTTTATACATTCAATCCGAGCACTTACAATGTGTGTTGCAATCTGTCACTGTCACGGTCACTGTCACTGTCACTGTCACTATTGCTATTCATATTGCTATTCCTATTCCTATTACTCTTACTCATTCTCTTACTCTTTGTCTTACTCTAACTCCTACTCTTACTGTTATTATTACTATTACTATTAATATTATTATTACTATTACTCTTACCCTTGCTCTTACTGTTACTCTTACTCTTACTATTTTTATTTTTATTACTCTTACTCTTACTATAACTATTATTCTTACTA
The DNA here is from genome assembly GCF_037975245.1 of Apostichopus japonicus. Classification (NCBI taxonomy): domain Eukaryota; kingdom Metazoa; phylum Echinodermata; class Holothuroidea; order Aspidochirotida; family Stichopodidae; genus Apostichopus; species Apostichopus japonicus. The sequence continues at coordinate 2,480,239 of NC_092562.1, forward strand.
TTACTAGTAATATTACTTTCACTATTACTATTACTTTAACTTTTACTATTACTCTATACTATTATTAATACTCTTACCCTTACTCTTATTCTTACTATTACTCTATACTATAACTCTAACTCTTAATATAACCGTTACTATTACTATCACTATAACTATTCCTAGTACTATTACTAGTAATATTACTATTACTCTTACTCTTACTACAACTATTTCTATGACCCTTACCCTTATCCTTACCCTTACTCTTACTCTTACTCTTACACTTACTCTTACTCTTACACTTATTCTTATTCTTACTCTTACACTTACTCTTATTCTTACTCTTACTCTTATTCTTACTCTTACTCTTACACTTACTCTTATTCTTACTCTTACTCTTACTCTTACACTTACTCTTACTCTTACACTTACTCTTACTTTACTATTACTATTACTATGATATTGCTATTACTCTTACTATTACTCTTACTCTTCCTCTTCCTCTTCCTCTTCCTCTTTATCTTGCTCTTGCTCTTACTCTAACTGTCAATGTCACTGTCACTGTCACTATCACTATTACTCCATACTATTACTCTAAACTATTACTATTACTATTCTTATTACTCGTACTCTTACTATTACTATTCCTTTTCCTATTCCTATTCCTATTACTGTTACTGTTACTTTAACTGTAACTGTTACTGTTAATATTACTATTATTAACATGTTCAATTTGGTTTCATTCGGAATGAGGATAACCGTGTAGAGGAGTTGTATCTATGACACTTCTAATACATCTGATACTTTTCAAGAACTGTCCTCAAATTACCTCTCAACTTAGCCTTGAATCTACCTATAATACTTAAAACACCTTCATGAAATAATTAAACTTCCTGTTTTTAACCCCCCCCCCCCCCCCCCGATTACTGATTTTGTTTTCAGGTAAAATGTTCTAACTTGAGAACCCAAGTTTAAAATATTTTTGATCTATTTCTCTTGGGCAAGGTATCAATCTTTTGATTGTGTTACTAGTAGTCATCAGTGCTACAGCCTGTTTCGTTGCTGCACTGGTTATTTCTGTACTGTGTGCCCGTGCTGTATCCAAGAGGAGGTCTCGTGCACGCGAAGTCGAAATGAACAATGCAGAAGAACCAGTCATGAGAATGTCAGAGGTAAACAGATGTCAGACACAATTGATAACTTCGTTAAGTAAACAATTTTTTTGTAAAATTGAGACTAAAGTATTAACAATGTCCCGTAAAATGTCAATAACAGCGAAGCATTTATATATATCAAAATCTGTGGCTACGATCACAACAGTTGATTTCTTCTTCTTAGGTGTCATGAATTGATGTGAATTTAAAGGATATGCGGTATTTGTTAGCCGGATGTATGTATGAATATATATATATATATATATATATATATATATATATATAGATATATATATAATAATATATAAATAATAATATATATATATATATATATATATATATATATATATATATATATATATATATAGGCGTTTTAATGGTCGATATCGTAGTTTTCGCTGCGATGACTAACTTCCCCAACCAAGTAGGTACATATATGTGATTGCATAAGGGAGATTTGATGCTCTTTCAAACGCTCAGTGGAAGGCTTTAGCAAGTCTAAATTAAGCACCGTGAAGCTACGTCATTTTGCTTCAATTTGGTATTCATATATTTATTGAACTGCTATTTTCTTTACTCAAGATCTGAATATTCAGGAGCCGTGAACCTGATTTAATTGTGGCATTGATTTCAATTGAAACACTCTTAACATTCTACCTTGAACAAATAGTAACAGCAAAACGAAATAAAAAGTATCAGATCTTCTTCTTGGCTAAACAACATCACATAATTACAAAATGATAGACCTCAAACAGAGGACGAATTAACTATCAAATTAAGCTAACGATTAGACTCGTTTTTTCGCCCTCTAAAGCAGTGGGATTTGACCCAAAAAAAACTATAATAGTATACACTCATGTATTTTGGTCCAGCTATTGATTTACCTTTTTATTTATTAATCCGCTTTATATCCAGTTGATAACACAGCAGTCTTTACCTAATGAATATGATAACACCGCTGCAAGCGGTTACCTATCACGTCCGACGAGCCCTGTGCTGTCAAATCAAGAACTGAATTACTGGAAAATACCATGGGAGGCAATGTTTCTTGAAAGAAATATCATAGCTGAAGGAAACTTTGGTCAGGTGCTCAAAGCCACAATCAAAAGGGATGGCGAAGCGATTGAGGCGGCTGTCAAAATTCTGAAAGGTTAGTGAAAACAAAATATCGAAATTCCGGAGCTGAACGCAACGAATAACTGGGAGAAGAGGGGGGGGGGGGGGGGAGTTCTCTTGTTCAAAGTAATGCTCCACGACACCCATTTCCGTTGGAATATTACGTTAAGCGTAACCAGTCATGAGGGAATTTAAGGGTTAAGCATTTTTCGTTTAAATTTGGGGTTATGGAGACTTTCCCTCGCAATAACCCACTCCCTTTCTTCCTTTTAAGACTGGTTGATTTTTAATGTTAAAATAGGAAATATACCTATTATTTTAGATTATGTTATTGCTTTCGAACAGATGAAAATCAAATATCATATAGGGTAGATTGGTCATACTCTTGTATTCCTACCTGGGGTAAGACAGTAGTAAATGCAGTGACATCAGAATAACTGTATACACTGAATCGATCTTTTTCTTCTTCTTCTTTTCAATCTATACATGATTATGATATGAACTGCATAAAACATGTTCAAGTATATAATAAGTGTAAGCAATATCAATATGTTGTGGTTCTCACCGCGTACTGTCAATACAAGCACCTAACACGTTTACCTGATTCAAATGGTAATTTGGTATGGCATGTGATCGTACATGTGAAACGTGTAAAGAATATAACACACGTCACTGTCAGGCCTTCAAGAAATCATTGTCAGGCCTTAAAGAAATATAACACACGTCACTATCAGGCTTTAGAGAATTATAACACACATCACTGTCAGAACTTAAAGAAATATAACACACGTCACTGTCAAGCCTTAGAGAAATATTGCTCACATCACTGTCAGAACTTAAAGAAATATAACACACGTCACTGTCAGGCTTTAAAGAAATATAACACACGTCACTATCAGGTTTTAGAGAATTATAACACACATCACTGTCAGGCCTTAAAGAAATATAACACACGTCACTGTTAGGCCTTAAAGAAATATAACACAAGTCACTGTCAGGCTTTAAAGAAATATAACACACGTCACTGTCAGGCCTTAAAGAAATATAACACGCATCAATGTCAGGTCTTAAAGAAATATAACACACGTCACTGTCAGGCCTTAAAGAAATATAACACACATCACTGTCAGGCTTTAGATATATATAATACACATCACTGTAAGGCCTTAAAGAAATATAACACACATCACTGTCAAGCCTTAAATAAATATAACACATATCACTTTAATGCCTTGAGAAACTGGTGGCGCTATATCTTGATATTTATCAGCTTTCTTTGTAATTAAAGTAATGTCAGGGGCGGACAGGGACGTTAAGTACTGCCTGCTGAACGCCATTCAGCCGGCGGCGCTGAGAAATTGAAACAATTGTCGCGTTGGCGCCTCGGATAAAACGTGCGGCTTTTGAAACCAAGAGGAAATCTTTCCACTGTCGGTGCCTCGGTCTTAGCTGCACGCTGTTTCAAAGCCTAAACCGGTAGCTAGGCCAGCCCCCAGGGCCCACCCCTCTCCATCTTTCTCTCCATCTATCTATCTCTTAATCTCTCTCTCCACCTCAATATGTCGTATTTGAAGACATAACTGAGTAGGACAACATATGAATAAACATTACTTCGCACGTAAATGTCTCAACGGTTACAATAACAAGAATCCGAGTACCATACTCTACTTCATGGAGACATAATCATTGAGACAACTTGAATGGAAACTGTTTTCTTCTTACCCCTAGGAGGATGCAGCGACGCAGATCGTAAGGACTTCATCGGTGAAGTAGAAATCATGTGTAAAGTTGGCAATCACCCCAACATTGTCAACTTGATAGGTGCCTGTGAAAGCAAAGGTAGGCCTTCATGCCAAACTATCGGGAACACTGTTTGTTGAATGGTGTAATCAGTATCTTTATAGGGATGATACAGTTCAGCCTGCTATAGAAGAAAATGTTATATAGAGTTGTAATTTAAAAATTAGTTATAAAACTGTCAATATTATACAGTATCATTAGAACTGCGAAAGAATATGATTTGACATACTTGTAATAAAGTGTGTACTAACCAAAGTTTGTTATTAATCCATGATTTGCTAAATGTATAGAATTTATTCTTCAGGTTTGGTTAATATGCAATAAGTCGTAAAATATATTCAAGTGATGAAACACAATGTTATTCTTACCTTAAGTTGCATTAACTAAATGAACGAGAAAGTATGTTTGAAAACTAAGAACATCTGTACAATATCATTATTTTACATGAAACCTCTTTTTCTTCTGTCTCCTTTTTTTCGCGTTCATAAGGAGAACTGTTTGTTGCACTTGAATTTGCTGTTCATGGTAACTTACTGACTTTACTGAGAAAGAGTCAATGCTTGGACGTAGATTCTACCTACACTAATCAATCGTTATCAAAGATGGAAGCGGAACCTCTCAGCAACATACAACTCGTTAATTTCGCTCGCGATGTGTCTCTTGGGATGAAGCATCTATCTGATAGAAGCGTAAGTACTACGACAGTGATAGTCCCATCCCTCCTCCCCTCCCACCCCCTTCCGCCCACCCCCTCACTCCCATCCTTATCACCAAGCATACAAGCACAACATTTTCTACTCGTTGTAGAACCAGGCGCGTAGCCAGGAATTTGCCAAGGGAGGGGTGAAACTGTAGATTCAGCATTGCAAACTATCTAAGCGTAGCGCCACCATGATTGGCTGATTGGCGCGAGGCGTACAGTAAAATTTTGGCTGTAAATGCCTCCCAGATCGCTGGAAATGGCACTTCCCAGGCCTTGTAAGTTGCATCTTAGCATTTTCTCTTATAAAAATACTAGCGATATCATAAAAACATTAAAACAAATATTAAAAAATATGCTCAAGTGGGGGGGGGGGGCGACTGCCACCTTCGCCCCCCCCCCCTTGGCTACGCGCCTGTGTAGAACCTAATTAACCCTGTAAGTGAAAGATCAGTTGATAGAGCATAGAACGTGATTCATATTCCGCTACAACAACAAGGAAATTTCGAGATTTTTTAGTTTACAAATCATATTTATAACTCGCCCAAATGGTTTCCAGGGAATGGGTGCAGTTGCATGCATATAACTCGAAGTATCAATATTGCATACATATAATGCCTTTTAACAACAATGTTAGTATAGAACAATGATATCCATCTCCCCATGCCCCAACCCGTCCAACCCCGCCCACACCAACACCACCATATTCATAAACACAAAATGTTAATGTTGATGTACAACGGAAATATACTTACACATGCATGCTTTGTAAATAGGTAACCATGTAATGACTAGAAGCACGATAATAAACTTAAAATAAAAATATACAACGATAAGGTGACCTTAACATCAGTAAAACAGTGCCTCTAAAGGAATTCTTGTTTATTACAAGGTAAATCATCTTTTATTCATTATTTTTCTTCACAATTTCTATTTTAAAAGGCTCTATGTTTCTTTTCTTCTATTTATTCACTTACAGATTGTTCATCGAGATCTGGCTGCCAGAAATATCTTAGTCTGTGATAATATGGTTTGTAAAGTGGCTGACTTTGGTCTCTCCAGAAGTGATGAAGTATACGTTAAAATGACTGCAGTAAGTTCAAATATGTTTCAAGGCCTTGTCTAGGCTAAGCCAGTATCTAGGTTCAGTATTCATCATAACTTTATAACTAAATAACTAACTTGTAGTTTCAGTGCGAGCAATGTTACTAGCTATCAGATATATCGCGTTCGTCCATAATATTCAGTTGACTTACACGCTTCGTTTGGAAGAGCGAGAGTTCACTCTAATGAGAGTGTCCACAGACACCCGATACTCGTAGCTAGTACAGTAACTACTGTTCATGTTCCACAACCGTGAATCAGTAACTGCTGCGATGTGTTCGTAGCACGGTAACATGTGTCTTTGGTGTCTTTCTCGATCTGCATAATCCCAAGTTCACCTAATTATGCTCCGAATTATTGTTATATAAAACGTTTTTGGATATGGGTTGAATATACTGCTAAATACCAAACGGTGGCTTTCATGATATTGGTCCCAAGTAACTTAACAATACCTGAAAATGCTATGGTTGCACTTCCCCTCCTTAACTCCCTCACTCCTTCCCTCTCTTGAAGCCCGCCCCCCCCCCCCATTTTACAATGTACACCCATCAGAAATATATATTCTTGTGTCATGTTGTTTTCATTACAGGGTCGATTGCCTGTGCGATGGATGGCTATTGAATCTCTCAACTACAATGTCTATACCTCTAAAAGTGACGTGTAAGAATGTTATAAATACATAAGAAATATTATATTGTAAAATGTATACATTTCCTGATTAAATTAAAATAAGGGAGTAATCTAAAGTCGTTTCAAATAGTTATTCACACTTCAATTTGATCTATATCTCACTTTGATGGGGTAAATACAATAGAAGAACCTGCACTAGTTTTCACTTGCAATACTTTCTTTATAGTTGGTGTGAGTGTGATTCGTGTTTTAAAGGAATTAATACTTTATGTTTTGTTTTTATGTTTTTCTTTTTGATTTTGTTTGTAGGTGGTCCTTTGGAATATTACTTTGGGAAATAGTTACTTACGGTGAGTAGAAATGTGCTTTATTTTCGACCTTGTGTCGATCGACTTAGCACAATCGTTATGTACTTAACTTTCACATTGTTTGCAGTTTTATATTTGCGTGTAATACCACCCTATAGATGGGACTGAAAACATTTCCTAACAAGTCCCATTTATGAAGGTCATCAAAAATAATCCAAAATGTAGGCAAAAATTAAATCTTTTTGACCATTTTGAGACATCATATATTACAAATCTTGTAGAGATGGTCATAACATTCCTCTGCAATGAAGTTATTTTAACTTAAAAAAAGGAAAAATACTATTCAATACAAGTCTATTTATATCTATCAGGAGGGACACCATACCCGGGACTCTCGTCTGCTGAGTTGTATGAAAAGCTTCCCCTTGGATACCGAATGGATAAACCGTTGGGCTGTGACGATGAAATGTGAGTAATCAGTTCATTGAAATACGCAATTCCTTAAAGAGGCCTAATGTTGGTTGTATACATGTCTCAATCATATCAATTAAATAGAAATAGTGATGAAACAACCGTATAGGCGTATCATGTGATAATATAACATGCCTAATACTCATCCAACTATGTATGGTGATATTGTTGAATAGTGAAACGGATCCACGTGCCCAACACGTGCACATATTGATGTTTCGTCGTCTCCCACAGGTACAATATCATGCGCCATTGCTGGCGTGATCGACCTCACGATAGGCCTACATTTGAACAGCTCTTCATCGCATTGTCAAAAATGGCTAAATCTGATCAGGTACGTTAATATTCTCCATTTTGGTTTGAATGGTAAGTCATGGGATCGCACCTCCAGTAAAGGTTCAAGGTTGAGTTGTCGAAGTAAGTGACTCGAAAACGAAGACGTTTATTGTTTTGTTTTTTTCACGAAAGGTAGTGATTCTTTAAATGTATTTTCAAAACATTGAAGTGCCGTTGGGACTATATGGTTTATAGGCTTCGAGGTTTCGTAATATGGCCTTGAGAAATTAGAGAGGAAGTTTGTAAAATACAAATTGGGTCAAGATAAGAGCTTGTGGTTCTAAAACTGATAGCAACGAATATTAAGTGTGTTTATGTTTGTTATTGTATTTTTTTGGGGGGGGGGGGGAATAGTCACCTAGAATTCCAGTGTTAATAGAAGAGTTCTGAAACTTTGAAAAGTATATAACTTTAGCCTAGGAATTCTAAATTGTAATAAATATGTACATTGATATATGAATCCGTGAATAACACAGTTTGGAGAAAAAAAATAATTAAAATTTGTCTTCTTTAACAGAACTATGAAAATCAAAGTGGTGTTAAAGGAGCGGAAGGTGGCGCCCCACCTAACTTTTCAACTACGACAGAATTCAAATTTCCAAGTATTAGTTCAGACGAGGAGATCAAACCAGGGGCGTCAGCGGTTTGAAACCGTATAATCCTCCTGCTCCCAAAGTAAGAATGAGAAAGTTCACCAACCAACAGGGAATTTCTGTTAAACTGAGTTCTGTTTACGTGATTACCGAAAAGTTGCAATGAAGACTACTTTGCAAGTAATAGCTAAAGTTAAAGATCGGACGTTGTTTCTACCGAGATAGGTACTCATGATCACTATTGATTTATCCATCATGATATGATCATTAATATCATTTTTTTCCATAGGTCGTTGCTTTTAATTAGGACGTGTTACATAAAACTGCCAACGTATTATATCGTACATGGTTAACAATAGCTAAAATGATCGGAATAGTTTCTGATCGAACTTTGTTTCTTCTAGTTTTCTTTACGTAATCTTTAAGCTGTGAATATTCATATCATTATACGGTTAGTTGAAAACTGAATATATCTTTCATATTAGCTTTTTATTGTCACGTTAGCATCATTGACAGATTGTGTATAAATCTAAACGAGGGGCTATTCTATTTTGTTTTTCTATGTTTTTATTTTTATTGGACGTAATGTTTAAACTGTAAATATTCATATTATTACACTTTTATAGTTGAAAACTGAATATATCTTTAGTATTAACATTTTATCGCCAGTTGAACAGCATTGAAATAGTTTCTATACATATAAACTAGGGGCTCTTCTACAACTAACTATGAGTTTATGAATAAACGACGAATAAAGTCAATGTAACACTGTGTTGAACTGGTGGAGCCTAATAAAGTGAAGTTAATACTTCCACAATATTTCAATGGTGTGTATTTTGCAAATGAAAAAGGCTTTCATTCTCGATTTTTGTTTCTACAGGAAGTAATCTACATATCAATATCAGCAATATGATCCAGTCAATTACTGGAAATGTGGAAAATCACCTGATACACACAGAAAACACACCCACTACTGTAAATCTTAACGTTTTGTACCAAAGTAAAAACTGTATCGTGCTATAAATCGGTAGCATGTGCTGTTAGGATTACAGTAAAAACTGACATTGTTCCAACATATCCATTTGTTGGGATATGTTGGGATAACACATAATCCTCAATTCTTACTGTCATCCTAATAGCACATGCTACCGATTTATAAGATTTGTCAGCACTATCTAGTTTTTACTGTGGTACAAAATTTTAAGATTTACAGTAGTAACTGTAATCTCTGTGAGAATCGGCTGGGAAGATAGATGATATGAGTACCACTGAACTGTTGTCGGTTGTCAATCTTGTCTTGTTCTATTCATGTGTATCGAGATAATTGACACAGCTGTATACTCTTTAAGTTCATTGTTTACCGATACTTTAACCAAGCCTGAATGCTTAGTGGTTAGAATTATTATTGGTTAGTATCCTTGTACAGGTATACTCGCTCGTGGAAATTAATCTTCAATATTTTGTGACGAGTATTTCTAAAAGCAATTTCCTAATAAGAGATCAATTTAAGTTAAGTCGGCATTGGTACTACTTACATCCATAATGCGTATTATCTAAACTACTAAAAGATCATAAACTGTCAACGAAAATGTCCTATTGACCCCCCACTTTCATCGTCAGTCGGGAAGAATTGGGCCACTCCTTGCGTTTACACCTATAAACGTACTTTATATATAGTCTAAACTTGCCTCTGAATGAAGTCTTGATGACTACTCTCTCACTTTCTGCAGTGTGAGGACTCTCACACCTCTCTACATGAGGGTCGGTTTCAACGACCACAGTGCCACATCGTCACATCAATCAAATTATGTTCTTGTTCCTTCCACAGAGGTTCCTGCCATTAATTCAAACAATGGGGACTTTGTGGAATTGCCTCCCCTCCCTTCCCCTACCTTAGAAACCCTTCTGACGTCAGAGAGGGTATTTCTTATCTTCTTTCATATCTCTTTACATCCCTCCACATCTTTCTTTTTTTATTTGACTATTCTGGAATCCTGATATGTGTCATACCTCACTTTACCGAGTAATTTTTATCCATTTACCATATGAAGGTGTTTGAAATACTTTTACCGAAAGCCCGTGTCTCTCTTTTTACTTCTAAAGAAAAGAAGGAGATCAATAGTTCATTATTGTAACTGCCGATTAGATTAACAAAACGATTGTTTTTTTGTTGTCTTTAACGGTGGACCTTTGTTCATTTACAAAGTTAATACTTAATACTTCTTTGTGTTTTATTCTGGCAAGGTGCAGATAACTGGAAATAATTAAGGTATTTACACACTACATCGTCGAGACCTGTACAATTGGGCCGTTGGTGTTTGGGGTCTAAGGGACTGATGGGTGGGCAGACCGTTTGTGCGTCTGTAGAGGTTTGATGTTTGGTTCAGGGCAAGGGGTGAAGGTTAGAGTAGTTCGGGTGGGTTTTTGGGGGATGTTGCTGATGGTTCAGTTTATGTGATAGTGTTTGTTTTTTAGTGCCTTTATCACGTTAAACACATACTTTCTAAGTAATTTGGTCTCTAAGTTCTCAGAAGATAAACCTAATTCATCACTGGATAGCAGACAAGTTTGCTATTGATGACACCTTCTTTTTATAGAAGACTTTAACTCTCAGTGCCTAAAGTTTTCGAAGCTTGTAAACAAAACTTTTTACTCAGTAGTAATATAGACTTGCAACGATTACCCAAATTATGCACCACATAATTTTGTACTCTGACATCCATGCCACAAACAACAAAGATATTAAGTCCTCATAAAAAAGAAATTTTTAAATGGTATTGCTATTGCTCTTCGGCACTTCTCCTGAAGGAGAACAATCGGTAGGACCAAAATATACTCAATATGGATTATCCTATCTTAATGTGTAAAAAATGAAATCTCCGCAGAGCGTGAATTATATTACTTAAAATATATATTAAATTATAAAGTAAAGTTTTCATATTCGTATTAATACCGTCTTTTGACGAATATAAGGAGCTAATAAATTCACGATAATCAGCCTGATACCACTAAAAAGGACGCCATCACTTTGCAGCATCAGTTTGGAGAGTTTTAAAAAAAAAGGGGGCCCAAATTTCGACGAAGTCAACTTTCTCATATTTCAGTATCGATAGTTCTAATGCCTCCATTGAGTTCAACAACACGTTTCTCGCTAGTTCAATGGCAACTCCTGCTTAATTTTCGACTCCAAATACAACATATATTCAAATATGAAATATGGTCTTCAAATTCGTATTCATACCGTCTTTTTACGAATAGAGGGAGCTAATTTATTCACGATCATCAACATAAAACCACTCAAAAGGACGCCATCACTTTCCTGAATCAGTTTGGGAAGTTTCAAAATATGAATAAAAATGTATCAAAAAGTCCTCTAATCCATTTACATAACTTTGGCCAAAATTTTGGCCAAAATTTAAAAAAATCATAAGGGTATTGCCTTACAAAATATTCAAGAAAAAAATGAAATTTCTCAAATCTCTTTCAGGATGCTCAATATGGATTCTTAAGGTTTAAATCCATATGTTCGTCAACTTTAAAGTGGAGTTCCTGGGAATTCGAAACTAAATTTGGCGTTAATAATAATAGCTTAACATATGGAAAAAAATGTATTAAAAAGGGGCATTTTCTTTCCAATGGTTACGAAATTGAACATAATTATGCCTGATATACAGAGAGAAGAGCCCTCTAATCCATTTACATAAGTTTGGGAAGAATTGAAAAAGTCGCGATTTTGGCCAATATTTGAAAAAAATCATGAGGGTATTGCCTTACAAAATATTTAAGAAATATATAAAATTTCTCAAATCTCTTTCAGGATGCTCATACAAATTGTTAGAGTTCAAGTATACATGTTCGTCAACTTTAAAGTGGAGTTCCTGGGAATTCGAAGCTAAATTTGGCGTTAATAATAATAGCAAAAATTATGAAAAAAAATTGTATCAAAAAGAGGCATTTTTTTCCATTGGTAACGAATTTGAACATAATTATGCCTGATATACAAAGAAAAGAGAGAAGCGTCTACTGGATGCCTTTATGACTTTCATAAAATATGTAATTGACTCAGACTTCGTAGAATGACACTTTTGTCTCGAAAGAATCGTCTACTGGGTGCTGGGGGTCCCTTCTTCGTAGTCTGAGAGAGATCTGAGAACTTTCATTTTGGACCCAAAATGGCCAATTTCATAAGGCTATATACCCTTATGATTTTGTCCGATTTTGGCCAAAATCGTGACTTTTGTTAATTCTTCCCAAAATTGTTCCTGTGGTGTGTGGCGCCCTTTGGATTCCTTTCCAGGTGACAAGAGTAGTATAAACACTAATATTTTGGTGGGAAAAATGAAATTTAATAACCATATTTCTACATCATTTCATATCATATTTAAATGACTAAAACTTCGTCGAATGCCACTTTTGTCTCGAGAGAAGCGTCCACTGGGTGCTGGGGGTCGCGTTCTACGAATCCTGAGAGAGATTTGAGAACTTTCATTTTGGACCCAAAATGGCCAATTTCATAAGGCTATACCCTTATGATTTTGTCCGATTTTGGCCAAAATCGCGACTTTTTTAATTCTTCCCAAAATTGTTCCTGTGGTGTGTGGCGCCCTTTGGATTCCATTCCAGGTGACAAGAGTAGTATAAACACTTATATTTTGGTGGAAAAATGAAATTTAATAACCATATCTCTACATCATTTCATATCATATTTAAATGACTAAAACTTCAGCGATTGCCACTTTTGTCTCGAGAGAAGCGTCTAATGGGTGCTGGGGGTCCCTTCTACGTAGTCTGAGAGAGATTTGAGAACTTTCATTTTGGACCCAAAATGGCCAATTTCATAAGGCTATACCCTTATGATTTTGTCCGATTTTGGCCAAAATCGCGACTTTTTTAATTCTTCCCAAAATTTTACCTGTGGTGTGTGGCGCCCTTTGGATTCCTTTCCAGGTGACAAGAGTAGTATAAACACTAATATTTTGGTGGAAAAATGAAATTAAATAACTATATCTCTACATCATTTCATATCATATTTAAATGACTAAAACTACGTCGAATGCCACTTTTGTCTCGAGATAATCGTCTAATGAGTGCTGGGGGTCCGTTCTACGTATCCTGAGAGAGATTTGAGAACTTTCATTTTGGACCCAAAATGGCCAATTTCATAAGGCTATATATACCCTTATGATTTTGTCCGATTTTGGCCAAAATCGCGACTTTTTTAATTCTTCCCAAAATTGTTCCTGTGGTGTGTGGCGCCCTTTGGATTCCTTTCCAGGTGACAAGAGTAGTATAAACACTTATATTTTGGTGGAAAAATTAAATTTAATAACCATATCTCTACATCATTTCATATCATATTTAATTGACTAAAACTTCAGCGATTGCCACTTTTGTCTCGAGAAAAGCGTCTAATGGGTGCTGGGGGTCCCTTCTACGTAGTCTGAGAGAGATTTGAGAACTTTCATTTTGGACCCAAAATGGCCAATTTCATAAGGCTATACCCTTATGATTTTGTCCGATTTTGGCCAAAATCGCGACTTTTTTAATTCTTCCCAAAATTTTACCTGTGGTGTGTGGCGCCCTTTGGATTTCATTCCAGGTGACAAGAGTAGTATAAACACTTATATTTTGGTGGAAAAAATGAAATTTAATAACCGTATCTCTACATCATTTCATATCATATTTAAATGACTAAAACTTCGTCGAATGCCATTTTTGTCTCGAGAGAAGCGTCTAATGGGTGCTGGAGTCCGTTCTACGTATCCTGAGAGAGATTTGAGAACTTTCATTTTGGACCCAAAATGGCCAATTTCATAAGGCTATACCCTTATGATTTTGTCCGATTTTGGCCAAAATCGCGACTTTTTTAATTCTTCCCAAAATTTTACCTGTGGTGTGTGGCGCCCTTTGGATTCCTTTCCAGGTGACAAGAGTAGTATAAACACTAATATTTTGGTGGAAAAATGAAATTTAATAACCATATCTCTACATCATTTCATATCATATTTAAATGATTAAAAATACGTCGAATGCCATTTTTGTCTCGAGAGAAGCGTCTAATGGGTGCTGGGGTCCGTTCTACGTATCCTGAGAGAGATTTGAGAACTTTCATTTTGGACCCAAAATGGCCAATTTCATAAGGCTATACGCTTATGATTTTGTCCGATTTTGGCCAAAATCGCGACTTTTTTAATTTCCCCCAAACTTTTACCTGTGGTGTGTGGCGCCCTTTGGATTCCATTCCAGGTGACAAGAGTAGTATAAACACTTATATTTTGGTGGAAAAATGAAATTTAATAACCATATCTCTACATCATTTCATATCATATTTAAATGACTAAAACTTCAGCGATTGCCACTTTTGTCTCGAGAGAAGCGTCTAATGGGTGCTGGGGGTCCCTTCTACGTAGTCTGAGAGAGATTTGAGAACTTTCATTTTGGACCCAAAATGGCCAATTTCATAAGGCTATACCCTTATGATTTTGTCCGATTTTGGCCAAAATCGCGACTTTTTTAATTCTTCCCAAAATTTTACCTGTGGTGTGTGGCGCCCTTTGGATTCCTTTCCAGGTGACAAGAGTAGTATAAACACTAATATTTTGGTGGAAAAATGAAATTAAATAACTATATCTCTACATCATTTCATATCATATTTAAATGACTAAAACTACGTCGAATGCCACTTTTGTCTCGAGATAATCGTCTAATGAGTGCTGGGGGTCCGTTCTACGTATCCTGAGAGAGATTTGAGAACTTTCATTTTGGACCCAAAATGGCCAATTTCATAAGGCTATATATACCCTTATGATTTTGTCCGATTTTGGCCAAAATCGCGACTTTTTTAATTCTTCCCAAAATTGTTCCTGTGGTGTGTGGCGCCCTTTGGATTCCTTTCCAGGTGACAAGAGTAGTATAAACACTTATATTTTGGTGGAAAAATTAAATTTAATAACCATATCTCTACATCATTTCATATCATATTTAATTGACTAAAACTTCAGCGATTGCCACTTTTGTCTCGAGAAAAGCGTCTAATGGGTGCTGGGGGTCCCTTCTACGTAGTCTGAGAGAGATTTGAGAACTTTCATTTTGGACCCAAAATGGCCAATTTCATAAGGCTATACCCTTATGATTTTGTCCGATTTTGGCCAAAATCGCGACTTTTTTAATTCTTCCCAAAATTTTACCTGTGGTGTGTGGCGCCCTTTGGATTTCATTCCAGGTGACAAGAGTAGTATAAACACTTATATTTTGGTGGAAAAAATGAAATTTAATAACCGTATCTCTACATCATTTCATATCATATTTAAATGACTAAAACTTCGTCGAATGCCATTTTTGTCTCGAGAGAAGCGTCTAATGGGTGCTGGAGTCCGTTCTACGTATCCTGAGAGAGATTTGAGAACTTTCATTTTGGACCCAAAATGGCCAATTTCATAAGGCTATACCCTTATGATTTTGTCCGATTTTGGCCAAAATCGCGACTTTTTTAATTCTTCCCAAAATTTTACCTGTGGTGTGTGGCGCCCTTTGGATTCCTTTCCAGGTGACAAGAGTAGTATAAACACTAATATTTTGGTGGAAAAATGAAATTTAATAACCATATCTCTACATCATTTCATATCATATTTAAATGATTAAAAATACGTCGAATGCCATTTTTGTCTCGAGAGAAGCGTCTAATGGGTGCTGGGGTCCGTTCTACGTATCCTGAGAGAGATTTGAGAACTTTCATTTTGGACCCAAAATGGCCAATTTCATAAGGCTATACGCTTATGATTTTGTCCGATTTTGGCCAAAATCGCGACTTTTTTAATTTCCCCCAAACTTTTACCTGTGGTGTGTGGCGCCCTTTGGATTCCATTCCAGGTGACAAGAGTAGTATAAACACTTATATTTTGGTGGAAAAATGAAATTTAATAACCATATCTCTACATCATTTCATATCATATTTAAATGATTAAAAATACGTCGAATGCCATTTTTGTCTCGAGAGAAGCGTCTAATGGGTGCTGGGGTCCGTTCTACGTATCCTGAGAGAGATTTGAGAACTTTCATTTTGGACCCAAAATGGCCAATTTCATAAGGCTATACCCTTATGATTTTGTCCGATTTTGGCCAAAATCGCGACTTTTTTAATTTCCCCCAAAATTGTTCCTGTGGTGTGTGGCGCCCTTTGGATTCCATTCCAGGTGACAAGAGTAGTATAAACACTTATATCTTGGTGGAAAAATGATATTTAATAACCATATCTCTACATCATTTCATATCATATTTAAATGACTAAAACTTCAGCGATTGCCACTTTTGTCTCGAGAGAAGCGTCTAATGGGTGCTGGGGGTCCCTTCTACGTAGTCTGAGAGAGATTTGAGAACTTTCATTTTGGACCCAAAATGGCCAATTTCATAAGGCTATACCCTTATGATTTTGTCCGATTTTAGCCAAAATCGCGACTTTTTTAATTTCCCCCAAAATTTTACCTGTGGTGTGTGGCGCCCTTTGGATTCCATTCCAGGTGACAAGAGTAGTATAAACACTTATATTTTGGTGGAAAAATGATATTTAATAACCATATCTCTACATCATTTCATATCATATTTAAATGACTAAAACTTCGTCGAATGCCATTTTTGTCTCGAGAGAAGCGTCTAATGGGTGCTGGGGTCCGTTCTACGTATCCTGAGAGAGATTTGAGAACTTTCATTTTGGACCCAAAATGGCCAATTTCATAAGGCTATACCCTTATGATTTTGTCCGATTTTGGCCAAAATCGCGACTTTTTTAATTCTTCCCAAAATTTTACCTGTGGTGTGTGGCGCCCTTTGGATTCCATTCCAGGTGACAAGAGTAGTATAAACACTTATATTTTGGTGGAAAAATGAAATTTAATAACCATATCTCTACATCATTTCATATCATATTTAAATGACTAAAACTACGTCGAATGCCATTTTTGTCTCGAGAGAAGCGTCTAATGGGTGCTGGGGTCCGTTCTACGTATCCTGAGAGAGATTTGAGAACTTTCATTTTGGACCCAAAATGGCCAATTTCATAAGGCTATACCCTTATGATTTTGTCCGATTTTGGCCAAAATCGCGACTTTTTTAATTCTTCCCAAAATTGTTCCTGTGGTGTGTGGCGCCCTTTGGATTCCATTCCAGGTGACAAGAGTAGTATAAACACTTATATTTTGGTGGAAAAATGAAATTTAATAACCATATCTCTACATCATTTCATATCATATTTAAATGACTAAAACTTCAGCGATTGCCACTTTTGTCTCGAGAGAAGCGTCTAATGGGTGTTGGGGGTCCCTTCTACGTAGTCTGAGAGAGATTTGAGAACTTTCATTTTGGACCCAAAATGGCCAATTTCATAAGGCTATACCCTTATGATTTTGTCCGATTTTGGCCAAAATCGCGACTTTTTAATTTCCCCCAAAATTTTACCTGTGGTGTGTGGCGCCCTTTGGATTCCTTTCCAGGTGACAAGAGTAGTATAAACACTTATATTTTGGTGGAAAAATGAAATTTAAGAACCATATTTCTACATCATTTCATATCATATTTAAATGACTAAATCTTCGTCGAATGCCATTTTTGTCTCGAGAGAAGCGTCTAATGGGTGCTGGGGTCCGTTCTACGTATCCTGAGAGAGATTTGAGAACTTTCATTTTGGACCCAAAATGGCCAATTTCATAAGGCTATACCCTTATGATTTTGTCCGATTTTGGCCAAAATCGCGACTTTTTTAATTCTTCCCAAAATTTTACCTGTGGTGTGTGGCGCCCTTTGGATTCCATTCCAGGTGACAAGAGTAGTATAAACACTTATATTTTGGTGGAAAATGAAATTTAATAACCATATCTCTACATCATTTCATATCATATTTAAATGACTAAAACTACGTCGAATGCCATTTTTGTCTCGAGAGAAGCGTCTAATGGGTGCTGGGGTCCGTTCTACGTATCCTGAGAGAGATTTGAGAACTTTCATTTTTGACCCAAAATGGCCAATTTCATAAGGCTATACCCTTATGATTTTGTCCGATTTTGGCCAAAATCGCGACTTTTTTAATTCTTCCCAAAATTGTTCCTGTGGTGTGTGGCGCCCTTTGGATTTCATTCCAGGTGACAAGAGTAGTATAAACACTTATATTTTGGTGGAAAAATGAAATTTAATAACCATATCTCTACATCATTTCATATCATATTTAAATGACTAAAACTTCGTCGAATGCCACTTTTGTCTCGAGAGAAGCGTCTAATGGGTGCTGGGGGTCGCGTTCTACGAATCCTGAGAGAGATTTGAGAACTTTCATTTTGGACCCAAAATGGCCAATTTCATAAGGCTATACCCTTATGATTTTGTCCGATTTTGGCCAAAATCGCGACTTTTTTAATTCTTCCCAAAATTGTTCCTGTGGTGTGTGGCGCCCTTTGGATTCCATTCCAGGTGACAAGAGTAGTATAAACACTTATATTTTGGTGGAAAAATGAAATTTAATAACCATATCTCTACATCATTTCATATCATATTTAAATGACTAAAACTTCAGCGATTGCCACTTTTGTCTCGAGAGAAGCGTCTAATGGGTGCTGGGGGTCCCTTCTACGTAGTCTGAGAGAGATTTGAGAACTTTCATTTTGGACCCAAAATGGCCAATTTCATAAGGCTATACCCTTATGATTTTGTCCGATTTTGGCCAAAATCGCGACTTTTTTAATTTCCCCCGAAATTTTACCTGTGGTGTGTGGCGCCCTTTGGATTCCTTTCCAGGTGACAAGAGTAGTATAAACACTAATATTTTGGTGGAAAAATGAAATTAAATAACTATATCTCTACATCATTTCATATCATATTTAAATGACTAAAACTACGTCGAATGCCACTTTTGTCTCGAGATAATCGTCTAATGGGTGCTGGGGGTCCGTTCTACGTATCCTGAGAGAGATTTGAGAACTTTCATTTTGGACCCAAAATGGCCAATTTCATAAGGCTATACCCTTATGATTTTGTCCGATTTTGGCCAAAATCGAGACTTTTTTAATTCTTCCCAAAATTGTTCCTGTGGTGTGTGGCGCCCTTTGGATTCCTTTCCAGGTGACAAGAGTAGTATAAACACTTATATTTTGGTGGAAAAATTAAATTTAATAACCATATCTCTACATCATTTCATATCATATTTAATTGACTAAAACTTCAGCGATTGCCACTTTTGTCTCGAGAAAGCGTCTAATGGGTGCTGGGGGTCCCTTCTACGTAGTCTGAGAGAGATTTGAGAACTTTCATTTTGGACCCAAAATGGCCAATTTCATAAGGCTATACCCTTATGATTTTGTCCGATTTTGGCCAAAATCGCGACTTTTTTAATTTCCCCCAAAATTGTTCCTGTGGTGTGTGGCGCCCTTTGGATTTCATTCCAGGTGACAAGAGTGGTATATACACTTATATTTTGGTGGAAAAATGAAATTTAATAACCGTATCTCTACATCATTTCATATCATATTTAAATGACTAAATCTTCGTCGAATGCCATTTTTGTCTCGAGAGAAGCGTCTAATGGGTGCTGGGGTCCGTTCTACGTATCCTGAGATAGATTTGAGAACTTTCATTTTGGACCCAAAATGGCCAATTTCATAAGGCTATACCCTTATGATTTTGTCCGATTTTGGCCAAAATCGCGACTTTTTTAATTCTTCCCAAAATTGTTCCTGTGGTGTGTGGCGCCCTTTGGATTCCATTCCAGGTGACAAGAGTAGTATAAACACTTATATTTTGGTGGAAAAATGAAATTTAATAACCATATCTCTACATCATTTCATATCATATTTAAATGACTAAAACTTCAGCGATTGCCACTTTTGTCTCGAGAGAAGCGTCTAATGGGTGCTGGGGGTCCCTTCTACGTAGTCTGAGAGAGATTTGAGAACTTTCATTTTGGACCCAAAATGGCCAATTTCATAAGGCTATACCCTTATGATTTTGTCCGATTTTGGCCAAAATCGCGACTTTTTTAATTTCCCCCGAAATTTTACCTGTGGTGTGTGGCGCCCTTTGGATTCCTTTCCAGGTGACAAGAGTAGTATAAACACTAATATTTTGGTGGAAAAATGAAATTAAATAACTATATCTTTACATCATTTCATATCATATTTAAATGACTAAAACTACGTCGAATGCCACTTTTGTCTCGAGATAATTGTCTAATGGGTGCTGGGGGTCCGTTCTACGTATCCTGAGAGAGATTTGAGAACTTTCATTTTTGACCCAAAATGGCCAATTTCATAAGGCTATACCCTTATGATTTTGTCCGATTTTGGCCAAAATCGCGACTTTTTTAATTCTTCCCAAAATTGTTCCTGTGGTGTGTGGCGCCCTTTGGATTCCTTTCCAGGTGACAAGAGTAGTATAAACATTTATATTTTGGTGGAAAAATTAAATTTAATAACCATATCTCTACATCATTTCATATCATATTTAATTGACTAAAACTTCAGCGATTGCCACTTTTGTCTCGAGAAAGCGTCTAATGGGTGCTGGGGGTCCCTTCTACGTAGTCTGAGAGAGATTTGAGAACTTTCATTTTGGACCCAAAATGGCCAATTTCATAAGGCTATACCCTTATGATTTTGTCCGATTTTGGCCAAAATCGCGACTTTTTTAATTCTTCCCAAAATTTTACCTGTGGTGTGTGGCGCCCTTTGGATTCCATTCCAGGTGACAAGAGTAGTATAAACACTTATATTTTGGTGGAAAAATGAAATTTAATAACCGTATCTCTACATCATTTCATATCATATTTAAATGACTAAAACTTCGTCGAATGCCATTTTTGTCTCGAGAGAAGCGTCTAATGGGTGCTGGAGTCCGTTCTACGTATCCTGAGAGAGATTTGAGAACTTTCATTTTGGACCCAAAATGGCCAATTTCATAAGGCTATACCCTTATGATTTTGTCCGATTTTGGCCAAAATCGCGACTTTTTTAATTCTTCCCAAAATTGTTCCTGTGGTGTGTGGCGCCCTTTGGATTCCTTTCCAGGTGACAAGAGTAGTATAAACACTTATATTTTGGTGGAAAAATTAAATTTAATAACCATATCTCTACATCATTTCATATCATATTTAATTGACTAAAACTACGTCGAATGCCATTTTTGTCTCGAGAGAAGCGTCTAATGGGTGCTGGGGTCCGTTCTACGTATCCTGAGAGAGATTTGAGAACTTTCATTTTGGACCCAAAATGGCCAATTTCATAAGGCTATACCCTTATGATTTTGTCCGATTTTGGCCAAAATCGCGACTTTTTTAATTCTTCCCAAAATTGTTCCTGTGGTGTGTGGCGCCCTTTGGATTTCATTCCAGGTGACAAGAGTAGTATAAACACTTATATTTTGGTGGAAAAATGAAATTTAATAACCATATCTCTACATCATTTCATATCATATTTAAATGACTAAAACTTCGTCGAATGCCACTTTTGTCTCGAGAGAAGCGTCTAATGGGTGCTGGGGGTCGCGTTCTACGAATCCTGAGAGAGATTTGAGAACTTTCATTTTGGACCCAAAATGGCCAATTTCATAAGGCTATACCCTTATGATTTTGTCCGATTTTGGCCAAAATCGCGACTTTTTTAATTCTTCCCAAAATTGTTCCTGTGGTGTGTGGCGCCCTTTGGATTCCATTCCAGGTGACAAGAGTAGTATAAACACTTATATTTTGGTGGAAAAATGAAATTTAATAACCATATCTCTACATCATTTCATATCATATTTAAATGACTAAAACTTCAGCGATTGCCACTTTTGTCTCGAGAGAAGCGTCTAATGGGTGCTGGGGGTCCCTTCTACGTAGTCTGAGAGAGATTTGAGAACTTTCATTTTGGACCCAAAATGGCCAATTTCATAAGGCTATACCCTTATGATTTTGTCCGATTTTGGCCAAAATCGCGACTTTTTTAATTTCCCCCGAAATTTTACCTGTGGTGTGTGGCGCCCTTTGGATTCCTTTCCAGGTGACAAGAGTAGTATAAACACTAATATTTTGGTGGAAAAATGAAATTAAATAACTATATCTCTACATCATTTCATATCATATTTAAATGACTAAAACTACGTCGAATGCCACTTTTGTCTCGAGATAATCGTCTAATGGGTGCTGGGGGTCCGTTCTACGTATCCTGAGAGAGATTTGAGAACTTTCATTTTGGACCCAAAATGGCCAATTTCATAAGGCTATACCCTTATGATTTTGTCCGATTTTGGCCAAAATCGCGACTTTTTTAATTCTTCCCAAAATTGTTCCTGTGGTGTGTGGCGCCCTTTGGATTCCTTTCCAGGTGACAAGAGTAGTATAAACATTTATATTTTGGTGGAAAAATTAAATTTAATAACCATATCTCTACATCATTTCATATCATATTTAATTGACTAAAACTTCAGCGATTGCCACTTTTGTCTCGAGAAAGCGTCTAATGGGTGCTGGGGGTCCCTTCTACGTAGTCTGAGAGAGATTTGAGAACTTTCATTTTGGACCCAAAATGGCCAATTTCATAAGGCTATACCCTTATGATTTTGTCCGATTTTGGCCAAAATCGCGACTTTTTTAATTCTTCCCAAAATTTTACCTGTGGTGTGTGGCGCCCTTTGGATTCCATTCCAGGTGACAAGAGTAGTATAAACACTTATATTTTGGTGGAAAAATGAAATTTAATAACCGTATCTCTACATCATTTCATATCATATTTAAATGACTAAAACTTCGTCGAATGCCATTTTTGTCTCGAGAGAAGCGTCTAATGGGTGCTGGAGTCCGTTCTACGTATCCTGAGAGAGATTTGAGAACTTTCATTTTGGACCCAAAATGGCCAATTTCATAAGGCTATACCCTTATGATTTTGTCCGATTTTGGCCAAAATCGCGACTTTTTTAATTCTTCCCAAAATTGTTCCTGTGGTGTGTGGCGCCCTTTGGATTCCTTTCCAGGTGACAAGAGTAGTATAAACACTTATATTTTGGTGGAAAAATTAAATTTAATAACCATATCTCTACATCATTTCATATCATATTTAATTGACTAAAACTTCAGCGATTGCCACTTTTGTCTCGAGAAAGCGTCTAATGGGTGCTGGGGGTCCCTTCTACGTAGTCTGAGAGAGATTTGAGAACTTTCATTTTGGACCCAAAATGGCCAATTTCATAAGGCTATACCCTTATGATTTTGTCCGATTTTGGCCAAAATCGCGACTTTTTTAATTTCCCCCAAAATTGTTCCTGTGGTGTGTGGCGCCCTTTGGATTTCATTCCAGGTGACAAGAGTGGTATATACACTTATATTTTGGTGGAAAAATGAAATTTAATAACCGTATCTCTACATCATTTCATATCATATTTAAATGACTAAATCTTCGTCGAATGCCATTTTTGTCTCGAGAGAAGCGTCTAATGGGTGCTGGGGTCCGTTCTACGTATCCTGAGATAGATTTGAGAACTTTCATTTTGGACCCAAAATGGCCAATTTCATAAGGCTATACCCTTATGATTTTGTCCGATTTTGGCCAAAATCGCGACTTTTTTAATTTCCCCCGAAATTTTACCTGTGGTGTGTGGCGCCCTTTGGATTCCTTTCCAGGTGACAAGAGTAGTATAAACACTAATATTTTGGTGGAAAAATGAAATTAAATAACTATATCTCTACATCATTTCATATCATATTTAAATGACTAAAACTACGTCGAATGCCACTTTTGTCTCGAGATAATCGTCTAATGGGTGCTGGGGGTCCGTTCTACGTATCCTGAGAGAGATTTGAGAACTTTCATTTTGGACCCAAAATGGCCAATTTCATAAGGCTATACCCTTATGATTTTGTCCGATTTTGGCCAAAATCGCGACTTTTTTAATTCTTCCCAAAATTGTTCCTGTGGTGTGTGGCGCCCTTTGGATTCCTTTCCAGGTGACAAGAGTAGTATAAACATTTATATTTTGGTGGAAAAATTAAATTTAATAACCATATCTCTACATCATTTCATATCATATTTAATTGACTAAAACTTCAGCGATTGCCACTTTTGTCTCGAGAAAGCGTCTAATGGGTGCTGGGGGTCCCTTCTACGTAGTCTGAGAGAGATTTGAGAACTTTCATTTTGGACCCAAAATGGCCAATTTCATAAGGCTATACCCTTATGATTTTGTCCGATTTTGGCCAAAATCGCGACTTTTTTAATTCTTCCCAAAATTTTACCTGTGGTGTGTGGCGCCCTTTGGATTCCTTTCCAGGTGACAAGAGTAGTATAAACACTTATATTTTGGTGGAAAAATGAAATTTAATAACCGTATCTCTACATCATTTCATATCATATTTAAATGACTAAAACTTCGTCGAATGCCATTTTTGTCTCGAGAGAAGCGTCTAATGGGTGCTGGAGTCCGTTCTACGTATCCTGAGAGAGATTTGAGAACTTTCATTTTTGACCCAAAATGGCCAATTTCATAAGGCTATACCCTTATGATTTTGTCCGATTTTGGCCAAAATCGCGACTTTTTTAATTCTTCCCAAAATTGTTCCTGTGGTGTGTGGCGCCCTTTGGATTCCTTTCCAGGTGACAAGAGTAGTATAAACACTTATATTTTGGTGGAAAAATGAAATTTAATAACCATATCTCTACATCATTTCATATCATATTTAAATGACTAAAACTTCGTCGAATGCCATTTTTGTCTCGAGAGAAGCGTCTACTGGGTGCTGGGGTCCGTTCTACGTATCCTGAGAGAGATTTGAGAACTTTCATTTTTGACCCAAAATGGCCAATTTCATAAGCCTTATATATATACCCTTATGATTTTGTCCGATTTTGGCCAAAATCGCGACTTTTTTAATTCTTCCCAAAATTGTTCCTGTGGTGTGGGGCGCCCTTTGGATTCCTTTCCAGGTGACAAGAGTAGTATAAACACTTATATTTTGGTGGAAAAATGAAATTTAATAACCATATCTCTACATCATTTCATATCATATTTAAATGACTAAAACTTCGTCGAATGCCATTTTTGTCTCGAGAGAAGCGTCTACTGGGTGCTGGGGTCCCTTCTACGTAGTCTGAGAGAGATTTGAGAACTTTCATTTTTGACCCAAAATGGCCAATTTCATAATGCTATACTCTTATGATTTTGGCCAAAATCGCGACTTTTTTAATTCTTCCCAAAATTTTACCTGTGGTGTGTGGCGCCCTTTGGATTCCATTCCAGGTGACAAGAGCAGTATATACACTTATATTTAGGTGGAAAAATGAAATTTAATAACTATATCTCTATATCATTATCATATCATATTTAAATGACTAAAACTTCGTCGAATGCCACTTTTGTCTCGAGAGAAGCGTCTAATGGGTGCTGGGGGTCCGTTCTACGTATCCTGAGAGAGATTTAGGAACTTTCATTTTGGACCCAAAATGGCCAATTTCATAAGCCTTATATATATACCCTAATGATTTTGTCCGATTTTGGCCAAAATCGCGACTTTTTTTTAATTCTTCCCAATATTGTTCCTGTGGTGTGAAGTGCCCTTTGGATTCCATTCCAGGTGACAAGAGTAGTATAAACACTTATATTTTGGTGGAAAAATGAAATTTAATAACCATATCTCTACATCATTTCATATCATATTTAAATGACTAAAACTTCGTCGAATGCCACTTTTGTCTCGAGAGAAGCGTCCACTGGGTGCTGGGGTCCGTTCTACGTATCCTGAGAGAAATTTGAGAACTTTCATTTTGGACCCAAAATGGCCAATTTCATAAGGTCATACCCTTATGATTTTGTCCAATTTTGGCCAAAATCGCGACTTTTTTAATTTCCCCCAAAACACTTATATTTTTGTGGAAAATGAAATTTAATAACCATATCTCTACATCATTTCATAAAATATTTAAATGACTAAAACTTCGTCGAATGCCACTTTTGTCTCATTAAAAGCGTCTACTGGGTGCTGGGAGTCCCTTCTACGTAGTCTAAGAGAGATTTGAGAACCTTCATTTTTTACCCAAAATGGCCAATTTCATAAGATTTTGAAGAGAACAATATGAAATTTCTTAAATCTCTTTCAGGATGCTCATACGGATTCTAATGGCTCAAATGCACATGTTGGTCAACTTTAAAGTGGTATTTCTGGGAATTGGAAGCTAAATTTGGCGTTATTAATAATAGCAAAAAATGAATAAAAATGTATCAAAAAGGGGCAAAAATTTCGACGAAAAAGTCAAGTTTCTCATATTTATATCTCGATGTTTCTAATGCCTTCATTGAGTTCAGAAACACGTTTCTCGCTCGTGAAATCCTATTTTCGATTCCAAATACAATATATATTCAAATATGAAATATCGTTTTCATATTCGTATTCATACCGTCTTTTGACGAATATAGGGAGCTAATTTATTCACGATCATCAGTCTGATACCACTTAAAAGGACGCCATCACTCTCCTGCATCAGTTTGGGGAGTTTTGAAAAAGTGATTTTGGTCGAAATTTGAAAAAAATCATAACCAAAACTTTTGACAAAAAAGTCAACTTTCTCATATGTAAGTCCCGATGTTTTTAATGCCTCCATTGAGTTCAGAAACACTTTTCTCGCTGGTTAAATCCTATTTTCAACATCAAATACAATATATATTAAAATATGAATTATCGTTTTCATATTCGTATTGATATCGTCTTTTGACGAATTGAGGGAGCTAATTTATTCACGATCATCAACATTACACCACTCAAAAGGACGCCATCACTTTCCTGCATCAGTTTGGGGAGTTTTGATAAAGTCGTGAAATTGGTCGAAATTTGAAAAAAAATCATAAGTGTATATATATTGTTACCAAAACTTTCGACAAAAAAGTCAAGTTTCTCATATTTAAGTCTCGATGTTTTTAATGCCTACATTGAGTTCAGAAACACGTTTCTCTCCGGTTAAATGTGAAATCCTGCTCAATTTTCTACTCCAAATACAATATATATTCAAATATGAAATATAGTTTACATATTCGTATTCATACCGTCTTTTGGCAAATATAGAGAGCTTATTTATTCACGATCATCAGTCTGATACCACCCAAAAGGACGCCATCACTTTCCTGCATAAGTCTGGGGAGTTTTGAAAAAGTCGTGATTTTGGTCGAAATTTGAAAAATGGTAAGGGTATAGCCTTACCAAAAATTTCGACGAAAAAGTCAAATTTCTCATATTAACAGTCTCAATTTTCGTTTCCAATTACAATATATATTTAAAACAAAATGAAATAACCTATTCATATTTGTAATTCTACCTTCTTTATTTATATATAATACAGTGCTGCTTTAGTTTAGAACAGTGCAGTACATTGCAATACAGTATTGTATTGTATGGTATTGTATGGTGTGATATGGTATGGTATGTTATAGTATAGTACAGTAGAGTACATTACACTACAGTTATTCTTGGGTAATACAGTACAATACAGTACTGTATAATACAGTTTGTGCAGCACAATGCAACCAAGTACATTACAGTACATTACAGAAAAGAACAGTAAAACCAAGTACAGTACAGTTAAGTAAAGTACAGTGTAGTATATTCATATTCTATTCTGATTGGATAATAAAAGATAATACACGTGTATTCCTATTGAATATAAGTAAAAATATAAGTGAGACAAGACTCACAGTTGACAAAGTAGGAATACTGATTCAATACATATTTATGTCATAGCCCCCCACCCCCTCCTTTATTCAAGTCAAGTCAAGTTAAAATGTATGTATTTTAGATCCTCTGCAAGCTGACCGAAGTCAGTCTCTTAGATTCATATTTAACGTCCATGATTATGAATAATCAACAACTCTGTATCTGTGCGACATACATTCATCTTGGTAAATTGTGAAACTGGTATATTGAAACTTGGTGTGAAACTTGTTATATTGTGAAAGTATATTGTGAAACTGATAATACATCTCTATCTCATATTTCCCGAACTCTTTAGTTAAGCCAGGGGCCCGTGCTGTAAGTTCCCACAACCCTTTCCTCCCTAGCCAGACATGCGTCCTTCTAATAGTATAATTAGCTGCTCTGTACACGGAAACTCATATAAAGCAACTAGTATTAATGTCATGTTTGAGACAAACTAAAGCAGTTATAAAATAGGTCTTTAAAATCTCTCGAGACTTACCTGGTCTGTTGTCTGTCTACATTGTCACTCTGACTTAAATTATGGCACACCAGTCCTTACGTGCTAATTGAAGGTGCCTTAAGTTACCATCATTATCAGCCATCTATTTTTACATATGTAATTATATACTTCTTAAAACGATAATATCCTTACATTGGTCCAAATCGACCGAGCATTTCAGTGACAATCTATACCCCAGGATAGAGAAGTCACGTAAATCTATCAACATCATAATCAGCCAGGTACTGTATTCGATGACATCTGGGACCTGTGGGAAGAAGACGACATGTTTCGGATGCACATGGGCTATCATGCTCTTATTGGGGACCGAGTGACTATGAGTACATGAGAAGAATAATATGTAAAATATAAAAAATATGAAAAATATGTAACATCGAAGCATACTCTCTGTAGTAACACTGAACTAGTGCTTGTGTCTCTTGCATACTTTGCCTGTCGGAAACCAGTTCTAATCTTCCTGGATACTTCACTCACGTTAGTGTATCCAATCGTCAGCTGCCTACCGTAGTTCAGATTTTCGCACTTCTCGTGGGAAAGAAAAGGGGCAACCATGTTTCCCTTGTACATTTACTCTGTCTACACTGTAGTTTTCCAAGTCCTGTAACGGCACGCATTATCAACTGTTCGGTGTTGAAAGGTAACTACCATCTAATGGGATCTTAGGTAGAAGACGATGCCCTTCCTACCTACGCATCTATCGTCTAGACTTTGTCAATAGACTAGCTACCATTATCGGCGTAGCTGCTTCATCTATGAATAATAGTGTTAACTGCATTAAGAATCTACTGTAGTGAATGATAAAGACGTTCTCCTGGCTGGAGAAGAGGACGCGCTTCCTCTATAAATGGGTCTTCTGCCGGACAATTCTGGACATGTCTTTGTTCTGCTTTAGTTGGCATAATAGATGAGCACCGACGAGTCAATAGGCCATACATCACCATCAAAGGCTTTACCAAAGGTTTCCCTGTACGAAATGAAAATAAGATTGTTATAACTGCCAAATACTGAAAATACTTGATTATGTAAATTTGCTTCAAGAAACGGGCACATGAAATGAACACTCAATCATCAGTTAGTACTTTCAGAGAAAAATGAACAAGTTGAAAGCGTCTGGAATTGTTATGTTATCCCCATTGTGAATGCTTGCAAGTATAGATGGCCACACAGATTCAGATGCCGTTATTTGTACGAAAAAGATATCTCGGTGACTAAGTTAGTGAAGGGTTATGCCGCTCATAACCAGAAATGAGCATGATTAGTTAAGGATAAGACAGCGGGAGCAAAAGAGGATTTAGCTGGTGCGGGTAAGAGAGGACAGAAGCATCGAAGGGCCAAAGGACCATGTGCCATTGACATGAGGAAACAAAGGGCGGCAGAATCATCTCGACAAAGCCACACAAAAAAATGGACCCCTTCCCCAATGCATTTTGTACCACAAATTTCAGGATTTTGAATGGTTTCAACAAACAATATTTTTGTAATTACTGTTTCATTCTTAATTCCTAAACAAAACTTTTAAAAAAGGGTACTTTTGTATTACAAATATGGAAAGAAAATATGTCCCTCTTGGCTCCGTCAACGTTGCACTTACCCAATATAATCAAGAGAACAATGACATTGAGGAACACCAGTATTATCGTCATTGCCGAACCAACAGTTGATGACTCAGAAAGACTTGATGGCACTGTCACCATTAGCATGTTGAGAAAAATTGCCCACAACGATGCAAGCTGTATAGGAAGATGAGATCATTTCATTAATTTCATGTAGTTAATATAATTTCATCGTAAATTGCTAAATTGATAAATGGATGCACTACCGGTGACCCATTCCCTTCTCCGCCATGTGTTTCATTACTTTCAAAAAGTCACAAACACCTAACAATAAACCATTCGTCCGGATCGACCCTACCTTTTTGGTCGTTCAACATAACCTTGTCGTTTAACTGACTGTGTCGAATTTCTGTTTCGGCATTTCTCATGTTGTCAAATTAAGTATATTTATGTCCGTTTCTAAGTTATTATGAATGCTAAGCACCGACTGAATCCTTGCATACATGTATAAAGACCATTAGCAATGCTAAGTCATTGGAAGAGCATCAGACGTTGTATACAATTTACCACAAAGATTCCTGCACACTCCATCAATAACATTTTCGCTTCTAATTGTTGTTTGGTTGTGCGCCAAGGGGCAAAAATATCAACTTGTCAATTGCTAGACAATGTATTTGAATCCATGTCAATCTAAGATTGCCTTATGAACTAGACAGTTTTCTCTTGGGAAGTTATGTGAATATTAATGTACTGAGAGTACAGGAATTGCACTGAGATTAAGAATCATGTGTTAATTAATACTAGAAAGGATTGAATTTTACCTGAAGGTTTTGTTCAAATCTGTCTCTCATTGGTGAAAAGGAGCCATGAAGAGTAAGAAAGACGACGGCCAGAAATAGGGTGATGAAAACAGAAAAGGAACTACCCCATCCAAAGAAAATGATGATGAAAGTCTGTGACACCTTTCTAAAGAGTTCGACTATTTCCCAGTACCAAAACTCATCTTTGTAGTTTTCACAGAAGAACCGAAGCCATTTAGGGCATAAGGATCGATCAGTTGACGTTTTGCAATACTTCCACAAAAGACAAAATAAAATACCCGGAAAAGCTACGACGTATATGGAGCAAATGTATGCCGCAATCTGAAACTTGTAATGAGTCTCTGTGGTACAATTGATAGAAAAGTCTGATCGTAGGAGACTGACATGCTGCAACATACTCTCATCCAAAGGATACGTCTCACAAGCAGGCGGGTACAATGAAAATATAGCGTTGCATGTTGATGGGTATGTGACATATAACATGAAAACTACAACGGCGAGTAAACCGCTTCTTCGTTTGGCATAAACGTCGGATCTGGTTCCCTGATGATGACAAAAATACCTTTTAGAGAACCCCAGACAAAAATTCCAGATCAAAGCGACTATTCCCAAGATCGATGCACCAGCAACTGGTACGCTGACTCCTATTAGAAATTCAGAATAGGCGTTCAGAGATAAATTCGGGAAGAAACAGCTAGGTTTAATTACAATGGTAGAAATGTTGAATTGTAAGAACACCAACCAAGTGCAAAGCCTTTGGAGAATCTTCGGCAAATTGACTGTGTCTAATAAATCCCAAAACTCTCCATTCACTTGGTAGAAACCAAGGACTATCTTAACTCTTGCAAGAAAAACATCAACAATGCTACGTTCTCCTCTCCCTCTCTGGCGTTTGTAGGTGTAATAAATATAAGAAAGACTGCATGACACTATCAGTAAGATCACTGCAATTTCGACAATGAAAACCCACAGATCTGGGCACGAATGACAAAAGTTTAGGATATGGTAGTAGCTCTCTTCGCATTCCATGCACAAGAAACCTTTGTAACCCTGATAACAATTTCCTCTCAAAGTTTCTTTGTTGTTGCTACATTTGTAACTTTGGGGACATTGATGTACGTACGGAAGAGGGCTCAGGAATATGGTCGTTTGAACCATGTAGGAATTGTTAAATGTTTGCAAATTTTCAACGAATTGAGTGTATTCTTGAAATGTTTCATTCTCCCATTTCCAATAATATCCAGGTTGTATAGATATGAAGTCATTTGCACAAATCATTCCTGATTGTGGACAGATTTCACATTTGTTAAATCGATCCCTTCGAAAGTAATTCTCCAAACAGAAGCATGCTCTGTATCCAGCATGTCGGCTCTTGTTTGTACCTTCAGGACAAACTTCGCAACTGAGCGGGTCGTTTCCCTTTCCATTCAGAACAAATGTACCGTCGTTACATTTCTTGCAACCGATCTCATTAGCTGACGGTTGAAATTGGCCAACGTCATCTTGGTAGAAACCCCCTTGATGAAAAAAGTAGGAATAAAAAACTTAACTCAGCACTGGCCGTGATACTGAATTTTCTATAAAAAAAACATTAGAATCATCTATTACCATACATCACAATTTGTTGGGATTGGTCCGTATGTTAAGAGGTGTGACCGTGTTCATTTCTTCTTTTGTATAGCTAAGTAAAATAAGGTGCAATGTGACACTGAAGCACACAGGTAAATGCAATAATAGACTATATTAAACTTACGCAACACGTTAATTTATATGTTGTTGCTGGGGGGGGTTGTCTTTTTTGTTTCAACTCACCTTTCGGACAAGGAACACATACACCGTAAATATCGACGGACATATCTGTATAGGTACCCAAAGAGCAGGCAGTACAGGTGCAATTAAGACGTATCCCTTTAACTGAGGTGCAGTCAAAACCTCTTTGACTTAAGGAAACCATTTGGAAGAATTGGTTGGTCACTATTTTAGTTCGAAAATCCTTTTGAACGCACGATCTATATCAGTAAACAGAAGGTAAGTATTGTTGTTGTCAACCACAACGCAATAAGGTGATTGTTTTATAACCATTCTTTGCCTGCTAATCTTATCACAATTGTGCAGGAATCAGATATCCCAACACTTGCAACAATGTAACAGATTAACCACTTTAATAATGCGTAAAACCTTTTTTGTGATGGAAGTGAGCTGGTTACCATTTATAGCATGGTTTATCATTACTAAATATGACATTTTCATAAACTTCATATGTGCTTGTGCTATTTAAATAATTCTTGGCCATTTCAATCGTAAAACACTTCCAACACAAATCATATTTACAACTGTATAACCAACTTTAAGCTTTATTGAAGTACATGTGATGTGATGACATCACTGACAACCTGCTGTAATCCAGTTCCTGGAGTTAAGAAGGGCTAACTCTGGCATGTGAATGTTGGTGTCAGTTTAACTACTTCACTTGGAAAGATGGCATATTTTAATTTTCCAAACAAGGAATCATATACAACATGTTATACTAGAAAGTTGACATTAAAATATGTAAATTGCGTAGCTCACATGTCGATATTATAAGGCATCACTGGAATGCTCATACCGAGGCAGGTCAGCAGTCTGTTAGGATTTTAAAACGCAGAAAGAAACGTCCTCATTTATGAAAATAAAGTTTACTTGTCATTTGAAGGGGACAATTTTCGAAGCAACAGTTAGTGGTGAAATAAAAGCTGGTGACTATTGCTTGTGAATATGGAGCAGCTTCAACGTTTCTACCGAGTGTATAGCGATCAGACGTGTGTGTGGTTGCCAAATGAACGATGGGCAACATGTTGTTGCTAGACTGTACTTGTTATGAGAGTTCAGTAAACCATATATCTCGAATATGTCATTGTATGTGTGAATAAGGTAATCTGCATGTAAGTTTGCCCAGAAACATCCGTCAGAGATTTCTCAAAGAAATGTCTCAGTGATTTCAGAGACTGCAGCTTGTTTGCGGAACTATATAGAACCCAGAGCCGTATCTTTAGCTCTGAAGGGGACCGGTGTGACAGCGCCCTCTGTTAGTTCGAACCCTGGAAATATAATAACGTCATGTCCTTAAAGTGGCCATGACACGAAAATTTCAACGTCCTGTCGTTTTGGGATCCATCTAAGATTGCTCTCTAGAACATATATCAACCATTCTGCCAGTTAAAAATTTGATTTTTTTTTTCCCTTTGAAAATTGAGATTTAATTTACCCTCTTCGGGCTTGAAAAATTCGTTTGGCTGAACACATTTTTCTGATCTCATGACGTCATGTGAAGTCATGTTATGAACACGATTTGGCTCTCGCTGATTCCTCCGAACACATATCATACTTACAGTGCGAAATTCAAAACAATCGATAACAAGTCGGCGCGAAATCAGATCGAAATTTCCCGTAGAATGTCAGATTAAGAACTAAATGCGGCAGCCGAAGTTCAAAGTGATAGTGGTTCTTCACCAGGCAGTGAAATTGGGCTATAATTAGAGTGCCCTTTTTCATATTCGAAGCAGAGAGTGAAGGCGATGATCATGCCAATATTGAACCGAACGTTGAGGGTGGACTTGATGTGTTAGAACCGTATCAGTTCGAGCCTGTTAAACGAGCCGAAATTCAAGCTCCACAGCATATCGTAGAACAAACCCGTTCGGAAGTATGGCAAGGAACATACAACGTGGTAAGAAGTTATTAACGAAGCATTTAAAAACAAAATCCAGTCCATTTTGTGCATGTGTTGTTGGAATTCGCGGAACTCCCTAAACCGTATTATGCGTTGTGTTACGGTGACTTACAACCCATGTGTACAGTGTGTTGGCTATGTATTCATATACATGTACAAGCTTCGCAAATTGCCCATTGGAGGTTTCCTGTTCTCCACTCTGGTCCTCATGAGTTTTTAATGTGGAATACTTGACAGAAGAACGACTCGTTTATCTCGACCCGTTAAAGCCCATTTGTTTTATTTCATAAAAGAGGAGGGATCCTAGTATGCTTCCGTGAAGTGTTCGCTACATACGGAGCTGTATACTGGCTAGGCCCAGTGAATCGGCGCTGGTGTTGTGCACTAACTTGGTCATAATCGCCGTGTTTTTTTTTTCGTCCTTCGGCCATCGATGAAGGCTAATTGCATGGGTTATGGCATTTGTGCCGCCCCCAAAAAACACAACGGACCGGCATTTCTCTCGGATATTTTACAACATGTTGTAAAACAAACTTGAAATTTCTGGCGATAAAGCGTAATACAGTGGTTGTTCTCTTAGTGTAAATGTGCGTGTATGTGTGACGGTAAGATCGTCGCGCATCCGGTACGTGCATGTGCTTGCACTTGTGTTCCTAACATGACGTCATCATTGTCTTGTTTGGAAATAGCATTTTTGGATATCTATTTTCGGATGCGATTATTAAAACGTTAATTTCTAATTAGTCCTTGAGGTTTTCAAGGTGATGAGGATAGTTTTGAACATAGATTTTCTCATAGATTCAGAAGAAGTTACTTCTTGATTAGTTGGATTTTTCGTGTCATGGCCTCCTTAATGTTCATTGCCTCTCTTAACCCTGGTCGAAAAGTAGATGACCTGCGAGCTTAGTTGTGAATATAGTTGTGTACGCTTTGGCTGCACCTTATGGAATGTTATGATTTGGCGCACTGCAGTGCCCCTAAAGCGAATATTTGACTTGTTAGACATTGAGAGTGGTACGCTTCTACCATTCAGCAATGTTTTCTGTTTTTAAGTCATGGAGGGAGGCATTGTCCATGACACCAGTGTTAAACTGTGTCTAACTTGACTTATCCTCTAGTTAGGTTATAAAAAACAACTTAAGCGATCGATTCCTTGCTTACCAGTGTTAACGACTATATACACCACCCTGCTTACAATTTGTAAAACGCTAGGGTTTTGGGGGTCAGTATCAAAACTTATCATACTAAACTATGCACCAAAATGAAATAAAAAGAAATACAACGAGATACTCACATCTCACCGTCCTCTTTCAATCCTCTCAAGAACTCTACAGATATATTTCGTATAGGGTTCCTCTGCGCTTGGCTTAAAAAGAAAAACAATGTAGTTATAATGAATCTGACGTTGATAAATGTCGCCACCGTCATCGTCATCGTTGTTGTCACTCTCGTCAGGATTATTTAGTGTAATCAAGAATGTTGTTGTACTGTTCAGGAGACAAGAACCAATTATGTAATTATTGTGAACAAAGTGATATGAGATATTCTTACACGGTAAACAATGTACTTACATATTTTGGATCCCACCCTGGTTATGAACAGGTCCAAACATTGACTTTTTCAGGGCTTGAATGTTATTACTGAATATATACCTGCGGAAGCGAGAAAATATAAAGCAGGCCAATTCAATCAAATGATGTTGTTTCAAAAAATTCTGGTTGATAGTAGGAAGATCTATTTCTGTTTTTTTTTTCAAGGGACTCGATCATACCAAGAACAAATTGGGACACTTTGTACTCACAGGTTCTGGACCGAAGTTGAAGAAAGCATTCCTTCTGGTATTTCGTGTATCCTGTTTCCATCTAGAAAGCTATGAGAAAATAAATCGGTTTTATGGAATATCGCAATGTTTTTCTTTATACACGGAACAAATAGTTTAACGACAAAGAAAATTAAATATCATAGCATACCATTCTGTGAGGAGAAACATTCGATATAAATTAGACTCCGTTACTGTGGTGAATCTATTGAGAGGTGGCTTTTAATAATTTTATTTCAGGAATGAGACTACAACAACGTAGACACTTGTAGTAACAAATGCATAAGAGAGAGAACATATATGCATTTAGCTGTATTACTTAAGATAGGAGAGAGATTGTTCTTACACTGTGATGAGGCTATGTAAACTCCGAAACAATTCTGGTGGAACTGAAGTGAGCTGGTTATCACTCAACGTCACGGTCACCACACTGTGATTAGTGTACTCAGATGAGAAAAGATCCGCGGGGATATTCGTCAGCCGGTTGTTAGCAAAATCTCTGTTTTTTTTTAATTAGAGTAGAAAAGCAGAGGTAGAAAACAACGATTGAATAAATTAATAATTCTACCATGCATTTTTTTTTTTTTTTATACCTCATGAAGCAAATATTAAATTGTAATTATACTTCCACCTACTATTCACTTACAAGTATAGCATCATATAACGAACTCCGTAGAATTGAATCTCTGCCCTAATTTCCTAGGAATTGTGTCATGCAGTAACAAAGACTGTTATAATGGTCCAAAAAACTCCGGATATGTATGGAAGTCAAAGTTTCTTCTTCACAGGGTGACGTACGTACTGCTCAATACCAATTAGAATCATATACACGGTATGAATATCGGATTAGTGTGGAAGTGAAAGTGTGTGCTAGACATAGTAACGTACGTAATGCTCCTTAAGAATTACAATTATGTACTCACAATGAACTCCGGATTGGTGTAAAATTGAAAAAAGTTTACTTGACATAGTATTTGACGTACTACTAAATAACAATTAGAATCATATACTTACATTGTTTCACTGATTGACGTTGAATTTAGCAGCTTGGCTGGAATCGATTGCAGCTGTGCGTTTGATAATACCCTATTCATTGGAATTTGACGAGACAATTATCAACAATAAAAAGATGGTTAGTCTAGTTATTATTTATGGAATTTCTCCAGGTTTACTTTCTCTGACGTCATCATATGGATAGACATCTCTAAAAATATGCAGTTATAAGTACAATAGTGCAAATACGTAAGTGTTAGTTGGTTAAATAAACGCACTGTTTTAGGATAGGAAGAGTGGATTGACAGCGACACAAGATGCGGTAAGTTACAGTGGAAGGATGGATGGGTGGGTGGGTGGATGGATGGATGGATGGATGGATGGATGGATGGATGGATGGATGGATGGATGGATGGATGGATGGATGGATGGATGGATGGATGGATGGATGGATGGATGGATGGATGGATGGATGGATGGATGGATGGATGGATGGATGGATGGATGGATGGATGGATGGATGGATGGATGGATGGATGGATGGATGGATGGATGGATGGATGGATGGATGGATGGATGGATGGATGGATGGATGGATGGATGGATGGACGGATGGATGGATGGATGGATGGATGGATGGATGGATGGACGGATGGATGGATGGACGGATGGACGGACGGACGGACGGATGGACGGATGGACGGATGGGTGGACGGACGGACGGACGGACGGACGGACGGACGGACGGACGGACGGACGGACGGACGGACGGACGGACGGACGGACGGACGGACGGACGGACGGACGGACGGGCGGACGGACGGACGGACGGACGGACGGACGGATGGAATTTTAGATGGCAATGCAATATATCATAAGCGATGATAAAATGTTAAAATCAGAAAAACGTTCTGAAAATTATTCTTACAAGTCAATAATCCATTCGATATGATGGAGCGATGATTCTTCCAGCGCAAGTAATGTACAGCTCCTCAAATTTCTTTACGTAAAGAAACAAGAGAAAATAACACAAATTTGTCCCTTGAGAAGAAGGAAATTTAACAATGTAGGTACATTTTTTTGTAATAAAAGGTACTTGATTGATTCTTCGATAACAATTGTAAGAAAACAGCATGGGAACCAAATCAAAATCTAAGTTAGGCCTAGTTTACAGGTCAATTACATATCAAGGAACTCCGACTGGAATGTTGAATAAATGAACAATTAACAACTACCATACGCTCATACGATAACGGTACGTAAAAGTACAGTTGTTGTGGAAATCATATCGTTTAAACAGGAACTTTGTTTCTATTTCCCATACATGTATATATGCTAAATACTATTTTGTTATTTGTAACTAGTACTAACGGACCCAAAACATCACAGTAGCAACGAGTAATAGAATTAAAATACTCACAGGAATTGCAGCTTAGAAATGGCAGAAAATAAGACCTCATTGACATACGTTAATCCACTCGATTCCAGATTCCTGTTGAATTAATATGTATATATTTTGAGGAACCTAGAAGAACGGACCTAATCGAGTTTTAAAGATCTCTCCTGGTTTCCTTATGCGAGCGATTATTTTGTATCTGTCTTGCATGAAAAAGATCGCTTGAATTTATTATGATCGTATTATTCTTCAACATTTTTATAGCTTTTATTTTCTGCATATATCTCATTATCAAAAATTAATCGTTCACAGTATAAAACTTGATTTAATAAGCGATATTTGAAATTGTTTTTTTCGTGTAATACTTACAACGATGTGAGACTCTTGCAACTGTTCAGTAATGTCATTGGGAAGTGGTCAATCTGCGCATGTGTAATACGTCTGTGGTTCAAAAAAAAAAGGTTAACATGTCATCGGGAATTTCCTCTTGTTTTTTCATGTGATGCTAATTACCATACACTGTGACTTGTTTATAAAAAACGTTGAAAGTGTAAATATATCAGGTTTCAATTTGCATAAGATATCAAAATAAGGCACATTTTCCCCTGTTGCCAAAACCTTCGTACACCCATCCCACCACCCCCTTCATCCCTCCCATATGCATCCCGACCACCCACACTAACACTGAATACCATTCATACGGTGTCTTCAAAGTCTGCACAGTTCTTCACAGGCACTAAATGCTTCCTGAATGTTTGGGGAGTGTTTGCTCAGTGGTTAACGCCGGTGCCTTTCAATCATAAGGTCCCGAGTTCGAGTCACTCCAAGATTAATGTATGTCGTTTAGTTACAAAGTTGTTGACAATTGGCAATTCATAATCATGAACGTTAACATATGAATCTAAGAGACTGACTTCGGTCAGCTTGCGACTTTGATAAGCCAATGATGGCTTCTTCGCGAGTTCCTGCTTGCAGTAGGATCTAAACTATATACATACATACAATCAATACGACATGTACAGATGGAAGGAACACCAAAGTATAGATAGATATGTTGGTCAAAAAGATACATACAAATCGACCAAGCTGTCACAAACTGTATCAAACGCTCCTGCCTCGATCGTGCGAAGTTGGAAACTTTCCTCCAGATACC
This sequence comes from Apostichopus japonicus, assembly GCF_037975245.1. NCBI lineage: Eukaryota > Metazoa > Echinodermata > Holothuroidea > Aspidochirotida > Stichopodidae > Apostichopus > Apostichopus japonicus. The sequence continues at coordinate 2,520,084 of NC_092562.1, forward strand.
TGCACAAGAAACAATGTCAACTTCTATCGATGATTTCCACCAACTCATATTCAGAAGTAAGCATTAATTATTTGATTGATATGATAGCGTTACTTTCTTCTTTGTATTTTTGCTTTGTCAACAATGGGAATAATCATGCATCATTGCGATTTAATCACTTGATCGCGATTTAATCACAAAATTCGCCTGATTTTTCTTTATTATTACTACTTACTAGAACTAAGGCATTAGACAAAAACAAAGTTTCAGACTTACAAATGTGTCAACTCCGGGAGATTTTTCAGGCTATCGTTGTAAATACGATTAAAGTAGTTTTGCGAGAGGTATCTAAGAAGAAGAAGGAAAAAAAGCTCGTGATGAACTCTGACAACAACTAATACATAGTTGTTATGAACAGTTGTTAAAAGATAGTAGATAGATGTTGGTAGAAATCTTGGCACATATAGATGTTAAAAGTAAGTATACACTCTTAATTTTTCCGGGTCACTTTTGTGACACGGATTCCTGATAAAAATAGTTTCATCCTTTTCAGGATAATTTTAATCCATTCCCGGATAAAATTCAACCATTCCCGATTCAATTTCATTAGGCATGGTATCATTTCATTGTACCGTTCCTGATCAAAACGTAAAGCTTGATGCTATTGGCTGATGTACATCATGTGACCTGCAGCGCTCGAGCGTACGCTATTCTTACACAGACGCCATCTATTCGAAATTTTGCACTCACGAATGCTCTTATGGATCTCGTAGAAGCAAAATTACTTCAATGGGGATTGGAGAAGTACGTCAAGAATTTCAAAGGTGAGTTATTAGGCACTTTCCATTTCGTTTGTTGTGTTAATCATACGCAATAAAGTTAGTGATTTGAAGAAGCTATGCTCACTCCGTCACGGGTTTACTCTGGCCTAGCGTTATACAGTGTACACTATAGTGTGTAGCGTGTGGTGTGAAAAATATAAACGCTAGGTTTTTGACTGACTGTACTGTACAGTATACTACAGTACTGTACATGCCTACACACAACAGTATGCAGTACTATTGTGAAGCCTCTATGGTGCTACAGGGCAAACAGTATTACTGTATGGTGGGTTCTAATGTTCAGTTGCTACTTCACCACAAAGTGGATTGTAATTTTTCGATAACCAAATAAATTGAATGACATAAGTAAGGCAGGCAAGGCCTAATAAGGGTTCCTGGTAATTTAGATTTAGGTAATGTAAGACTTGCCTACAGTGGGAATCAGTCTTTCCTACTGTATATAAGGTGATCATTTACAAATAAGGCATAGACCTATATGCTACTCTAGTGTTGTGGTTGGACTGGGCCCAGTAGTGGAGTGTACTGAACTGTACTTTTGCGTTAAAATGAAAACAACACTGATTTTTCGCCCATTTTTTTTTAAATCAATATTTAAATTTAGTTTCTGCAAAAGAAAAAAACAGAAATGGTAAAGTCGTCATTAAATCGCAAATACATTTGTAGGCTAGTGTCCATAGGTTCATGGTATTGTGTAATAGTACAGTCGACGGTTGAAGTAGCGGTTCCGCGAATATTTCAGGTATACCCGGTTATACCGAGCAGGTATGCCGCTTTATGTTAATGCTTATACCGATGCACCTTAGCATAAAGTTGCTTATTGTCTTGCCTAGTAATGGCAAAAAGAGGGTCAAAATAACACACTAAATGGTATGCAGAAACTTCTCTGAATTCTTATACTGTTCATGGAAATAGATCATAAGGATCTGAGATCCGTATTGAAACGTTCAGTAAACATCATTTATGGCAATATGTTTTAAAATGCAAAAAAGGTAAGGAAAAATTGGCCAAATACAGGTCTTTTCAAATTGTGTTCATATACCATACTGTGTGCAAAAGTGGGTGCTGTACAGTAAGCTTGTGATGAGAATAGGCTCTTAATTGCATGAGGTCTGCAGATAAAAAAAAAATTGCAGAAATGAACTTTCATGGAGGTATTACTACAATAAATTTTTAGCGAAGTAACATTTTTCTATCATATGTTTTCTTTGCTAAATTTCAGGAAGTCTAGTTTTGTGCTGGCACAGGTCGCCATGAAGCAACAGGCTACCCGGAAAACCGACTGCGATACGTGAGGAGAAAGGACCAAAATAAGACAAAGAAGTCTGTTCGCGACCCTCATAAACCTTCAAAGCTGGTTGACAAAACAGATTTGGAATTGACATCAGGTAAATTAAAATTTATTTATTTATTTATTTATTTATTTATTTATTTATTTATTTATTTATTTATTTATTTATTTATTTATTTATTTATTTATTTATTTATTTATTTATTTATTTATTTATTTATTTATTTATTTATTTATTTATTTATTTATTTATTTATTTATTTATTTATTTATTTATTTATTTATTTATTTATTTATTTATTTATTTATTTATTTATTTATTTATTTATTTATTTATTTATTTATTTATTTATTTATTTATTTATTTATTTATTTATTTATTTATTTATTTATTTATTTATTTATTTATTTATTTATTTATTTATTTATTTATTTATTTATTTATTTATTTATTTATTTATTTATTTATTTATTTATTTATTTATTTATTTATTTATTTATTTATTTATTTATTTATTTATTTATTTATTTATTTATTTATTTATTTATTTATTTATTTATTTATTTATTTATTTATTTATTTATTTATTTATTTATTTATTTATTTATCTATTTATTTATTTATTTATTTATTTATTTATTTAGTGTTTCATTCATCCATCCATCCTACCATCCATCCATTCATTCATTCATTCATGTAGTTTTTGCATCTAGTGACTTTTGTTGCTTAAAACCATATCAATGATTGTTTTCACAGATGATGCAGAGGAGTGTGTTATTTCAGCGATGGTAACGTGTCTGGAGACTGGAGTATCACAGAGCCTTTAATATCAGAGACAATAAGAAGAGTTCTGTGGGAGATATTCTCTCAGAAAATACACAACAGATGGCATGGTAAGAGTTTTACTCAATACATGTGCTATTCTAGCTCAGTCACTTGGCGAACAGGAACCCAAACTGAAGTGCGCTAAGCTTACTGTTGCTGTAAGACTTAAGAAGAGTGAATAATGCCATGTTGTAGGCTACACATTATATATCTACGTTAATTGGGCCATAAGAGTATGGTATGAGTGTTTTGCTAGTCCTTTTCTAGCCTTTCCTTGGGTACCTGTTAGGTTGATTGCAATTTTACTGAGCTTCAAAATCATGCAAATCTGCTTTTTCTCTTTCTTTTATGACTACTATTTTTAGAATCTTAAAATTCTTAAAATCATATATGTTTCTCAGAGAGAATGACCCAACGGTTATGAAATGATTGAGAATCACAATGATAATGATGCATGGTGTTGGTGATGGTGGTGATGATGATAGTGAAGATGGTGGTGGTGGTGATGATGATGGAGGTGTTGGTAATGATGATGATGGTGGTGTTGGTGATGATGGTGATGATGATGAGGAGGAGCTGGTTGCAAAATTTTAAAATTGTGGCAATGTATGGTTGTATCCTTGTATGTCAGAATGTTGCAATTTGAAAACAAAAATGTGTAATTTCTCATATATCTTTTCCATAGATTGGCACAAACATACCATCTGTCCTTGAAAAAGTTCAACAGCCACAGCCTTTCGTTTTGGCACAGGGACCAAGAGAGCAACCAGAGCAGGTGTTTAGTAGAGTTGAAAAAAAGGGGGCTTCCTTGCCAATGACTTCTGCAGACAGTTGACATATGTTTTAAAATACTTGAACTCAATTATACATGAGAAATAGAATGATACAACACCTGGGACTTTTTGAGAACTTTCTGAACCAGAAGACTGAGCAATCATCACTTTTTTTACCCGTCATGGTATTAATGGATATCACATTATCTTAGATAACAAATTTATCATAGTTTGAGTTCAGTTTGTCCACTCATGTTCAATATTGACAGTTCAAATTGCACTGGAATAGTTCGGATGAGCCGGTTGCATAATTTAATTGCACAAATTCCTCATTGTTATGTGTGAGCTGTTCAGATTTTAAAAGATGAATAGAGGGATGGTGTTTTTTCTAGCATAAACAGTGAGTGATGCATTGGTAACTTAACCTGCCCCCACCACCTCCAACTAAAACCTGCTTATGCCACTTAAAGTAACAAGAGAAACATCATCAAGCATTCATACGTGATAATTCAAGCACTTGTTCATTTCCAAACATGTTGGTAGTCCAGTAAAATACTTAAGTTTTCAAAGTATTTTCATTTTTTTTAATACATAGAACATTCGATGCAATTAATATTTAATAAAATTTTGCAAAGGAAAACATAGTAAGGAAATTATTTTTACAAACATTTCCTTATTCCCATGACAAATCACATCTCTATCATTTCTGCTGTATGTAACAAAGATTTTGTGCATGCAATTTAAAGTCTTACCCATTGTTAAGTTGTACAATATCAAAGTTGTGTCATTCTAAAGTACTAAGTTATTTGTAACAAACCAAAATATATCAAAGTATCATTATTTGGTAAATAATGTAAGACCATTCGTTGAGAGGCTGGTGGAGTAGTATTTTTCAGAATTTTTCATTATCCTGCAATATGTAGATTTCAAAGGTTAAAGTTAGCAGGAGATGATCTCTTTTAAGCATATTCTAACATTTGTACCTATTGTAGGATATCTTTAGTGGAGATTTTAAAGCATAAGACATATGCTTCTAGTTAGAAAATAAAGATTTTGAAAACAAAACGTTACACATAAATTGCCACAAGAAGTCACGAGTCACATATATAACAGGGATATAACTAAAAATAGTATACACTTTTGCTGCCTTGATAAAACTCTAGCATTCCATCCACTTTTCCATTTCCGCTTTTGTTCATCAGTATTGTAACCCAGATCAACCTCTTTTTATAATTAGAAATAATTGACGTTGTTTGTTAACGAAGTTGTTAAAAAGAATAAAGACATGGCCAAGTTATTTTCAGATATGTATGTTGTTTCTTATTCATAACATATCCAAAACGTAAGTACCCTTGAAACGGAAACCGGATCAAATTTATCCGGAATGGGGTCATTGTTGTTTTGATCCGGAAATCCGGATCATTTTGATCCGGGCGGGGTCGGTGCCCCTGGGATCCGGAAGCCGGATCAAATTTGATCCGGAATGGAGTCATTGTTCTTTGATCCGGAAATCCGGATCATTTTGATCCGGACGGGGTCGGTGCCCCTGGGATCCGGAAACCGGATCAAATTTGATCCGGAATGAATCAAATTTGATCCGGATGTTTTAAGAGTGTAGATTGTGCACAACCCTGTTTATCACTCTACTATCTAAACCAAATAAAGCAACGTCTTGGAACAAGCTCCGCTGTGTTTATCAACGCATGATCATCAAGGTGACAAGGATTGCGCTGATATTGGACCCATCACTAACTCGAACGTACGGGAACCAGTTACGCGATGAAACACTATCTGACATATACCTCACTCGGACACTGATAAGGAAAAGGAAGTGCCAATGTTTCCATGCATTAGCTTTGTTGTTGTTGTTGTTGTTGTTGTTTTTGCTGTTGTTGTAAAAATAGCCTACTTCTATTGTACATAGTAAACTCATTGTTGTTTTACTTAATCCGTTTAATAACTACTCACAGGTGATTAAGATGCCAGCAATTGGAAACTAAATCGTTCGGCAGAAAAGGAATACGATTATTATTCAGATTCCTGAAAAGACAAACATATCGACAAAGTAAATGAATTGCATACAATTGGCTGAGTATCTCTGAAGTAACAACACTACGTACTTGATTTCGTTACGTCGGAATTGTTTTTATTACGTTTTTGGTTTTTGTAACCTTGCAGTTAGATGAACTTTATCTATAGCTTTATTAAGATAAGAAAAAGCAAGCTGAGAAAAAAAGTGCTCTTAAGTGTTTAATGAAGCAACCAACACAAATGACAAGAGAGTGGCAATCGGGAACTGTCGTGGTAATTGTATACTTACACGCTAACAATCTTTTCGCAATGATCGAAAATCAATTCGGCAGTGGTTAATTTGTTGGCTTCAACAGTTCTGAAAAATTGAAATTAAAACCAGTAGTATAAAATTAGACAAATATATCTATCTATCTATCTATCTATCTATCTATCTATCTATCTATCTATCTATCTATCTATCTATCTATCTATCTATCTATCTATCTATCTATCTATCTATCTATCTATCTATCTATCTATCTATCTATCTATCTATCTATCTATCTATCTATCTATCTATCTATCTATCTATCTATCTATCTATCTATCTATCTATCTATCTATCTATCTATCTATCTATCTATCTATCTATCTATCTATCTATCTATCTATCTATCTATCTATCTATCTATCTATCTATCTATCTATCTATCTATCTATCTATCTATCTATCTATCTATCTATCTATCTATCTATCTATCTATCTATCTATCTATCTATCTATCTATCTATCTATCTATCTATCTATCTATCTATCTATCTATCTATCTATCTATCTATCTATCTATCTATCTATCTATCTATCTATCTATCTATCTATCTATCTATCTATCTATCTATCTATCTATCTATCTATCTATCTATCTATCTATCTATCTATCTATCTATCTATCTATCTATCTATCTATCTATCTATCTATCTATCTATCTATCTATCTATCTATCTATCTATCTATCTATCTATCTATCTATCTATCTATCTATCTATCTATCTATCTATCTATCTATCTATCTATCTATCTATCTATCTATCTATCTATCTATCTATCTATCTATCTATCTATCTATCTATCTATCTATCTATCTATCTATCTATCTATCTATCTATCTATCTATCTATCTATCTATCTATCTATCTATCTATCTATCTATCTATCTATCTATCTATCTATCTATCTATCTATCTATCTATCTATCTATCTATCTATCTATCTATCTATCTATCTATCTATCTATCTATCTATCTATCTATCTATCTATCTATCTATCTATCTATCTATCTATCTATCTATCTATCTATCTATCTATCTATCTATCTATCTATCTATCTATCTATCTATCTATCTATCTATCTATCTATCTATCTATCTATCTATCTATCTATCTATCTATCTATCTATCTATCTATCTATCTATCTATCTATCTATCTATCTATCTATCTATCTGTTGATCATCTTTCTATCTATCAATCGGTCTATCTATATATCGATCTATCTACTTAGCTATTTATAGCAAGTACTGGAAACTACTTTCGAGTGGTTAGGCTTAAAGTATAAGATAATCACTAACCATGAACTGCTAAGATTGACACTAAATAGCACGTCAAACCTTGATACAGTTACATATTTTAATATTCATTTTGAAACATATAGCACGCCTGCCATCATGCCACAAATGTTGAAAATGCATGTCCAAAGTACTTGGAAGCAAATGTACAAATGTATATAAATACAGAGTGAAACGTAAAGTTTAAACGTTGCCGAGTGCATTGCTTGTTGTTTATGTAGGGCTTTAATGGGTGTACTTAAAACATGAAGTTTAAACGTAATGAAAGTTATTGTAAATATATGCCTATAGTTCATAATAGTTTACTTACATAGATCTTAAGCTCACAGGTAGTACAAATGGCTCTTCTAAAAGATTCTCAGTCAAATTTCTGTTGAAGAGATTATATTAATTCATATCTTATAACCAAAATCTTTATTTAGAATTTTATATGCTGCCATTTTTCGGCTCGAATCATGCCCGATACCAGTCAACCAGTAATTGTAAGTAGATCATTGCGACATCGGGATATTTCATTTCATGCTTTACTTGCATTCGAAGCTTGATGCGAAAATATGAGGATAAAGTAATGAAATTCATAAAAAAAAACATGCATTGTATCCTGCACTAAAGAGTTTATAAAGGAAAAGCAATTTAATTTAAGAACTATGCATATCTTGCCGACACAATACGTAGAAAAAAAGTTAATGGAATTTGAAGGAACAACTTTTTACGCCCAAATTAAACGCCATTCATTTGATGGATTCATTTTCCGTGTTGTGAATCATTCAACTGTGAAGCATGCATACAATCATTTTGTAAAGCAAAATATATATATATACTTACAACACCATTAGACTAGTGAAATTTTGGAAAAATTCTCTTGGGACACATGATATAAGGTTTGAGTAGAAATCCCTAAGATAGAATAAAATATGTAGATATTAATTAAAGAAAAACATATCTACAATTATTTTCTATGTCATTTCTTCCCAACTTACCATTTTTAATTTTATATTAACACACTAACGTCATGAAATTTGAACAGAATATGTTGTTTAAGACTATATAATTTGACTATATATATATATATATATATGTATATTATCTAAAGAGTTCAATGTTAGGGATGGAGAGGATGAGTGCCACTTTGGGAATGTTGCATTACAGATGTCTTAACACCAGGAATGCAGGATTTGACACCTGCCACTTTCTGCAAGGTCAAGCAAGAGTTTATAGGAATAACAAAGGCAGGGATACTCCCTGACGTCTTCAAGATGGAATTTCAAGCGTATTGCGTAATCAATGGCGGCTTATTGTACATTGTGGTGAGGCCTTAGGAGCCAATTTTCAAAGCGAGCATATTCAGTCAAACAGGAAGCGGTTAACTAAAAATCGAATTTTAGACAGTTTTGAGGTTAGTGAATAATATAAATTGTGTTTGATACCTGCCTTCGTTATTCCTTTAAGTTTTCTCAAAGAGTAAACTTTCTAAAATGCGGATTGATATGTCACTTGCGATGATCATATACCAATATATAAAGATAACGGATAAGAAAGCAAAGGATGTGTCCATAGAACATCATATTTTAATGTACAATGAGTTGCTACCAACTAAGACAACCATCAAATAACATATTCTTCAAGTTTACTCGATTGTTTACTCGAAGTAAACTAACACTCTGTCGACCAAAATATCACATCTGTTATACTTTCTGTAAACTTGGAAAACAAGTGCACAAACTCAAAACATACAAACTGTATATGTCAGGTATATCTGATGGGATTGCTGTCAGATTTCTGGATGAACAATCGACTTCGTGGTCATTTTTGCAAAAACAAACATCACATGTCCGTAAATCTAGAAAAAGGGACCGACATAGTAGAATTATTTGATTTATTTTAACATGTTCTTTACACTATTTATGCCACCAGCATTCAGTGGTTTATATGGAGCAGAGATATTAAAGAAAAGACATGCCCGGTAATGAATAAGTTACCTTTTTACGCATGTCCCTGTGTGGATGCTCTGAATACACCCAAGACGCTTTCAATGCCTTGGGTGTGGTGACAAACGTCATACATGACCCATATATTAATCCGTAAAAGTTTTCGGAAATGGGGCAAAAAGAAAGAAAACGATTTTTCTTCGACATGCAATCGAACAGGATTTTGGAACTTGGATATCAAAGTGCATGTTTAGGCAAATATGTTTGCTGGTGAATAAAGAGGCCTGTTTACAAGTGGCAAACATAATATAACAATGGCTCTTATTATTGAAATATGGCAAAGGTGTCGGCTATCCGTTATGTAACTTTGTACCCAGCAAGATCTTTTACAAGCCTGCATTACTTTGTCAATTTATTGAATTTAATAGTATAAATTGTATTAGCATATTACATGCACGAAATCGTTTATTACGAATTATACAACCTGTGTTATGCATGCGTAGTGTAAAAGGCAGTGACCCGTGAGTGAAAGGTTGTATCTACCATCGGTGTATGAACCCAATTGGTAGTGTCCCCAACAATCAGTTGGAGACTTCCCATAGTGCAATGTCACTACAGTGCGATTGTGCGGAGGGTTTACTAGGAGCGATATATGCAGTTATATATGATCAAGCTTATTCAAAGTTTACACAATACACCATGTTTCACTTACCATATGGCCTAGTATAATGACTTAATCTAGTTCACAAGTTAATTGGTAAGTTAATGTACAATTATGATCTCAACATTTCGTCATTAACCAGCTATATATGCCAGGCCCTATGAAATGTAAATAACAAACTGAAGTTACTTAAATAACAAAACGTTTCGACAATTTACTACAGTATTTGAAATCAAGCTTGACCACAGTAAAGCTAATGGTCTACATTGTTATTAGCTTTAATAAGATTGGCAAATATATAAAAAATTATATATAGCTGTGTAGTGGTAATTTTTTTGTGTGTTCAGTTTTAATATTTCATCAGGTAACATATGGAACCAAAGTTATCACTTGTTCATATATACGGTACTGGGCAATAACCATAAGTTCCTTGGTCATAATATAAGCTAAAAGTCCATTTTGAAAGCGATGTTATACCAATTCTGGAAGAAATTGTACACACTTACAACAAACAAAACAAATTATATACAGGCTCAAATAGAAGCGTAATACAGACATCACCGTAAACTTGGCTTACAGCATGTTGGACAAGTTAAAAGATAAGGATTTCAGCGAATAACCAAATTATGCAAGACTCATGTGGTACAATTGGGTATAATAGTGAGTGTAAGTCAAATACTTACGTGATAGTTCACAAGTGCTGCCTCCATTGACTGGAAATGTGAACCAGAAAATGATCACCAAACCAACTAGAATCGATTTCATGTTTTGCCTTTTCGCAAATAAGTGTCGATGGTTAGAAATCTATCACGTCAGTGTCTTACTGCAATATCCTGTTTGAATGTCGTGTGAATAGCTAACACCTCATTTATATACTGCAGTGTTGTAACAGGGTCGTCACGCAGGGAGATACAAACTTTGACTGGGGCAGTAAATACCTAATAATGGGTCTAACTCTGACGCTGGTATAAAGGAACAAAAGCCTCAACATTAATTGATATTACGAACGTAACACGTTATAAGGTCAAGTTAGGGAAAAATATAGTAGTTCCTCATTTAAAAGGAAGTTATAATTCAAGCAGTGAATGGTTCCTTTATGTGACATCTTAGTATGATATATATAGCACCGAAGTTCGTTGAAAGGACAGACATAAGATAGGGCAGATATATTATATATGTTTTGACTTGGGACTGTGCATTTTCATGTTTGACAATTTTAACTATCTTACTTGTTAACTTTTTTATTTCTGAACTTTCCTTTATTCTACTTGTAAATTGTTACCTTTTACATGTTGTATTCTTACTCTTTCTAAATATGTACTATTATGCGAGCATGCAATTTCCCTCTGGGATATAATAAAGTTATACTTACTTACTTACTTACTTACTTACATCAGGGAGTCGTCTCAGGCGTCAAATAGACCTAATCAAATTTTGAAGGTGTTTTCATGCAGGTGTATGTGTAGGTGCTTTTAGGTGTAAGTGTGTGTAGGTGATTGCGCTTTTGTAACTGGCTGATATATTTTGTTGTTGTTCCTTTGAGATGAGTCGCAGATATAGTGAATATATTTTAAAGGGTTTAACACCAAACAGACAGACGAAAACAATATTCAGTTAACGAAGCATGGAATCAAATTCAGTGAGTCATTCTTTGGGTAAATCATGCAGTTAGTATACATATAGATCTGCTCAAATGTATAGATGTATAAAAGATGTTGTCAATGAAAAGCATACATATTAAACCTCATCATCATTTGCACATTTATCAACAATGCAATGATTCCGTAAAGGTATAGGCCACGATGCTTAGAAAATAATTGCACGTGATCATTACTTTATAACGTAACAAAATGTGTCTATTAACATATAAAGTTAATAACCTACTTTTCATCGGCGTTTAGCAACGTTACTGAGAGGGCTAATATTTAGCTATATAACTAAATGTCTCTTTGGAGAATTTAAAGAAAGCGTCAAAAATATTGGTCAGACAATTGAATTCATTTCTTTCCTGACTTTAATGGAAAAACATTGAGGAGTATAAATAAGGAAACGCAATCAGTTACTTTGCACACCTTAACCCCCAACCCCAAATGGGGGAGGGGGGCAGTACACGGAGCTAATATATCTATGAGTATCAAGGTTCCATTAACAATACCGTATTTGTCCTCTTAACCCCTGACCTCTGACTTCAGTCGCAATTTTAAGCAATGTAATTTAATAGCACTTATTTATTTAATCAAAAATTAATATTTTGATCCCGTTTTATGAACTTATTAGATAGATCCATCATATAAATGTGAAGGTTGAAAGCCACTGAATACTTTCCCATGACTAAGTAGCCTAAACAAAATATGTATTTTGTTTTACTTTGTTTTGTTTTTTGTTGTTTTTGTATCTCAGTCTATCCCAGATACCGACTTTCTGTCACCCGGAGTCACACAACCAAAGGGGAATTTCACAGACTCGTTACATGAGAGCATAAACTTGTACCATCGCAACCGTTGCTATGCCAACTGAAATAGACACAAAAGGCTCTAAACACCAACTAACTACAGTACCTCGTCATCCGTGTGGAAGCGATGATATAAAAATAAAAGAGAAACCATAAATGGAAGACATTGAAATTCTTTCTAAAACGTTTACAAATACGTTTATATTTATTTACAAAATAAAAAAAATATGACAAGTTTACAAAATATTTACAAACTATTTAAAGAGATTCATATAGTCAAAGAGAGTAACTGGTTTTCACATAAATGAATTGTACTGAGCCTCACTCATGTTGGCCTATAACATTTAAATTTAGTCTGGTACATTTATGTATATCAGCTTCGATGTCTTCTTCATTTGAATTGTTTTGTTTTGTATGTAATTCGAATCTTGTTAAACCTTCCCTTCAGATCAGTGAATGGTTCACCAATTACATCGTTTGGCAGTGAAATGTGGACAAAGAATCGTGTCAAGAAGTAAACATTGCTTTTAATGAGAATGGCTTTGTATGTCTTAGTAATCTACTGAGTGATCTAAGTGGCAATACCCTCGTTCCTTACATATCATCACCTACACCCTACGCCCCCCCCCCCGGCCCCGCCGCTGTGTCTCTACCCTCTCACCTCACCCCTTACATTTAGACTTTACCTGCTGGTATGTACTGTAGCTTAAAAACAGACATTATTATATGATCAGAATCTTTCGAAATTACCCCAATATGAAAAGAAGAAAAGTCCCGACTTCCTATCCCCCCAACCCCACCCCCACCCTCCCAGCACCCACTCTTCTCCATCCAAACTTTACATGTAAAAGTAAATACACGTATGTATAACAAAGGCCGAGAGACGTAAATTCAACCAACTTTCCCACTTTCCCAGTTAACTGAACATGCTTCCCAATTCACACCGGTGGTAATTTATTCACTAGTAGAAACAGCGACATAAGATCTCAAACATTTAAAAAATCGAAACTCCTAATTATATACACTGGTAAAAAAATATTGATAATACTGGAATGTTGTTGGAATAAAAAAATAGAAATAAATATACATTGATATTTACATACAAATTCCGCGAAATTAAGAAAGTATGCTCAAATGGATTGATAACTATATTGATATGAGCTATGGTAAATGAAATAGTTCCTTCCGAGAATTTGCAAAATATTTGCTACAAGTTGAAATACTAATTTAAGAAAGGCTGACCAAAGCCAGTGTCAAGTATTTACTGAAACTAATGCTAGTTTTTTGAAAAGGTATAGATGAGGGCAGTGCTTATCCTCCTCCCCTCCTCAAACTCCTTCTCCTCCCCTTCCCCTCCCTTCCCCTTCCCTTCCCTTCCCCTTCCCTTCCCTTCCATTCCCCTTCCCCTCCCACACCAAGTAGAAAGCAGGCCCGTAGTCAGGAATAGGATAAAAGAGGAAACAATTTAAAAATATAATAACGATGGTTACTTAAATTAATGCAAGCGCGAAAGGCCAAATTATGATAATGTGAAGGGGAGGGGGTAAGCTAGCGACTAGTCATCGTTTATGAAGGTTTAGTTTTCCTTGCAAATTGCCTGATGTGACGTTGGCATTAAAGTTAAAGTTTTGGTTACTTTCATGAAAATAGACTACACGGCTACTACAGTAGCACCTAAAATGTCTGTAGAAATGATATGAAAAGTAAGGTTTGATCTTTCAAAATGTAGAGAGTGTGAAACAATCAAAGTTACATATCTCAGAATGGTTATAACTTCACTTTTAGAGAGACCATGACATGGCTAGTAGACATGTGAATGTTACTGGCCTTTATTTGACTGTCTAGCGTATTTGGTGAGGTTAGGAGTTTGTCATTTATATGCCTCTTATTAAACTTTTTTTCATTCCTGGTTACAATAAGTGTCCGGTAATTCTTTTCTCATTTAATGATACTCACGACATGGTATTCGTATTCAGTGCCTGCGTAGTCTTGTCCATGCACATCTGCCTGTCAGTTGACTGACTCTCGTGGTTGTATAGTCTTACACGTAGCCTACACTATATAGCTGACTTTTTGCAGATCTAGTATGCATTATCACTGCGAACTCAACACGTATAGCCTACTATATAGCGGCCATTTTGGAAACCTTTAGTATGCATGATCATTGAGGTTATACTCACTCGTGTACACTACGTACTCAACACGTATAGCCTACTATACAGCGGCCATTTTGGAAACCTATAGTATGCATGATCATTGAGGCTATACTCACTCGTGTACACTACGTACTCAACCGTAGCCTACATATAGCGGCCATTTTTGGAAACCTATAGTATGCATGATCATTGAGGCTAAACTCACTCGTGTAGACTACGTACTCAACACGTAGCCTACTATATAGCGGCCATTTTGGAAATCTAGTATGCACGATCATTAAGGCACACGTACTCATACCAATGGAAGGTTGCTGATGGTGTTTTGGTCGCTTTTTCTTGCTTGTACTGACTATGTTGACTTCAATGAGAGAGAGAGTAAACTGTAAAGGTTAAGAAGGCCTGACGTTTTGATCCGAGACGGATCTTCTTCAAAGGCAACGTGAAACGAAAACAGATTAAGGACAACATACCAAACTTAAGACAGCTAGACAGAGGCTTAAATTTGAACCAATGAACCATGAAGAGAGTTACAAGAAAACAAAGACTCATGGATGAAAGGATGAAAGGAGAAACAGCTTAGGAGATGAAAGGGCTACGTTAATAAACTGTGCAGGGGTATGTGTAGTAGTATAGGTGAATTATTCAGCAGGGGATAGGGGAGAATGAGAAAGGGCGAATGAGGGGAAGAGGGGAGGGGGGCGGGGGATAACAAGTGAGTATTGTTGGAATGACAGGAATGGTGATGAAAGCGAGGAAAGCTAGTGGCAGGTTTCGTGTCGGTTTGCCTTTGAAGAAGATCTAGTGATACGGCGTTGATTTATCATTTCTTATCTAACCATGAACGATTGGTCGCATCTCGATGAAGGAGAATTGCATCGCCTTAATTTATCGATGAAATTAAATGTGTCACACTATTAGGCAGTACATCGCCTCTACCGCCACTTCCATTTCAGCTCCTCCCGAACCCCCCCCCCCAACTTCGACCCCTCCCCCCTCCTTTCCCTCCCTCCCTTGTGGACGACGTCGTCGATTCTCATCCAAGCTGTCCCCATACCGCTCCTTTGATATCCTCATCTGAATTAATACTTGGAAACTTAAATTCTTTCGCCGTGGTAAATGTTGGGGTTGCTCCGCCTTCGGCCCCTTGCACCCTATCATGATTGATATAATTCTGTAAATAGAAAATTCAATAAAGCCGTCATAAAATGGGTCACATATTTCCTAGAAATAGTGTAGTCAACGCATGCGCAACAATATTGATGCATTATATTCGTATCAATATTGTATTTTTTCGACTTAAAGATATGTTCAAGTGGCTGAAGTTGGTAAAGGGGTTGGCATGTTATGCACCTTAAAATGTCCCAAGACACATCTGGTACATAGCGGTGATATGAAATTTCAGAATTGGTAATATATTTTCGTTAAATATTTTAATGTCAAGGATACATCAACAAGAAAATTTTAATAGAAATTTTAAAGGTTATGCGGAACATCTGCGGTGATCACATCTAACCAAATATAGGTAACATGCAATAAAAATCAATTTCGTCGAAGACAGTAGATCGAAAAACAACTTTTCTTGCATGTTACTTTCTTTGACACGTCACAAATCTCAATCGCATGCAAGTCACTCCAAGGCACGCCGTGGAGGACCAAAAAAGCAAGATTGTAATATGAATTGGAAAATTACCTTATCTGAGTTTGCAGTTCTTGACAATGCAATGTACAGCTGTTCAAATGAGGGCCTGTCGTGTGGTCGGTCACGCCAACAATGACGCATGATATTGTATCTAAATATCGAGAGAAAAAACGGAATGATATTAAAGAGATAATTACTTAGTTAAACTAGCTGGCAAAGCTTCCACTACTGAAGTATAGGACTATATGCATACCATGACACAGTGCCCACCAGCGCCGTTCGCTTTAACACACAAAGGGAGCCACCAGCGGGTAAAACAAGCCTATACCCTCTGTCTTTCAGACGGCTTAGCAATGGACGGCTCATGCAGTTCATGGAAAATTGGACCCCTAAATGTCAAGGGGTCCTAATTGGTTGGTTCCGAACTTTTGATTCCACTGATCACAACTGTCTGTCGTGTATATGAATGAATACTGAATATTCTTATTAGGTTATATTTCATTAAGAACTGTTTTCCCTCTTACTAGCTGACAAGCTGCCCAGCTCAATACCAGATCTGTCATGGGGCCTGTTCTGTTTTATTTTCTTGTTGCTTTGTATAAACTCCGTGTGTTTTTTTTTCGCAGAGTAAGCCCCTGAAACCCTGTGTTTATGTCAGTTATAGTAGGATCAACCAATACTTTGTTTAACATCAGGTTCATACACGAACCTGACTTACAATACGTCTACGCAGATTGTGTGTGTTTGCGTGTATTTATGTGTGCGCATACCAATTGACTGCGATTCAACGTAAACATTGAGTGAAGTGACAAACAACCGCGCAGCTTAATGACAGATCTGGCATGGTACATGTTCTGTTTTTCTTGTTTCTTCCTTCTTCTGTTTGTTTGTTGTGCTTTTTTATAAGCTCGGTGCAGTACGGTAAGCCTTGAAGCCCACAACTACGACACAGCTGTCTTTATGGCAGTCATAGCAGACACAACCCATTTTTAAGTGATAATGTTATGAACTAAAATATTGTGTTTTGAAGCTTTTTTAAGTTAATATTTTTCCCGAACGATTCAATTGTGAAATATTTATAAAGGTACTATATCGGTGAGCGTGTCTAGTTTTGAATCACTGGAATCTACATACGATTCAAGCCTATAGTTTAATTTCTATCCGCATTGATTCATTTAAATATTTGGTGAACTTCAGTTAAAAATTAAATCAAAGTGTACGTTTCTTTACATATGAAGTGCTAAATAATACAACGATGGACTCTTTCAGGTACAATATCTTGTTTATTTGTTATGATCATTATGTTTTACTCGGACAATCACCAAAGCACATGATTGTAGCTGATGCACTGGTATGACGTCACTTGCTGACTATGACGTCACTCGATGACATTGACGTCACTTAATGACCATGACGTCGCTTGATGACTATGATGTCACGGGATCGCCACAAGGGAAGTAACTTTATGAAAGGTAACATACATTTAGCAAACTTAATCAATAACATATCATCATTAAAATGTATCAGAGATATCATTTTCTTATGAAATATTTCCAATATAATGAGAGTCAGAAGGAATCTGCAACTCACATGTCGTCGTCACAGCCTAAAGGTTTATCCATTCGGTATCCAATAGGAAGCTTCTCATATAATTCGGCACAAGTGATACCTGGGTATGGTGTTCCACCTAACAGAAAACCAGATTGTAAAAGAGGTTTAATGTTTTAGTGGACACATCAAGAGAAACAAGTTACTGTTCTTTAGCGCAAAATCAAAAAAAAAATATCAACTGAAGCTACGATGTTTTATAGAAAGACAAACATAAAAATTAACTAGACCAAATTCCATCTCCAAAAATTGTGGAATATATATATATATATATATATATATATATATATATATTTATATATATAGCTAGGCCTATGTGGAAGTATTGAAACTACATTCGTTTGCATATGGTTAGGTTCGTTAACATGGTCTACGACGTCACACTTAAATTCCAATATTATAATAATTCCATTAGTTTGTTTATCTTTTCAAATGACATTACACGTCACCCCACTGATTACACATATAGACAACCAACAAAAACATCCTACTTACAACTACACAGGGGAAATTAAATGAAACCGTTGACTTGCTGATCATATCAATAAGTCGGCTATATTGTTTGAAAGCTTATCTTGATTTATTTTTTAGCTTGCTGTTTCTTTAGTTTACAAACCACCTGATATCATTTAATTGTTTACTGTAAATGCGAAATGTCGATAATAAAGTGATGGAGAAGAAAACAACGCTGATAGAATAAAATTGTCTTTCTTACCTAGTGTAACGATTTCCCAAAGTAATATTCCAAAAGACCATCTAAGAAAAAAGAAAAATAGACAATTATTGGTAAATGCATTGAATTGGAACGGATACCTAGAGAGACAGTACCATTCAAGTTTTTTTTTTTTTTTAAATCCATATTTTCGTTTGTGGTCGCCAATAATAAACAGTCTTCATTTTTCCCCTTAAAACTGTATAACAACTTAGCAAATCAATTTATCGAGCAATTAACTTTGCCAAAAACTTATAATCCCGTTTTGTGTCAACGCAATTTATTAGTCTCCGATATATATGTATGTATATATATATCTATATATATATATATAAATAAATACTCACACATCACTTTTTGCAGTGTAAACACTGTAGTTGAGAGATTCAATAGCCATCCATCGTACAGGCAATCGACCCTGTAATTTAGAACAGGAATGACAGAACGTTTACGTTACAAACTGATTACTGTATACACTTAACACAACATAACGACGGTTATAGCCTTCGTTTTAACATTTTCTCAACGGATCGTTATGATGACAGTGTTATCATTTAAGGAATTTTCCGACCGCTGATATTGGACTACAAAACAAACCTTTGCAGGATTTATCCAGCACCATTAAAAGTCAATCACATCCACAAAGAGGGTTTTTTCGGATGGTGAAGATTAAGAAATTCTTTTAAATGTGGTGATATTTTGTGAAAATATCTAACAACAATAGATTGAATGATATTATCGTGGCTGTGAATGTTTTGTTGTGGTGGGGTTTTTTGAGGGGGGGGGTTATTTTAAATCATTTATCCACAATGTATTCAGTGATGAAAGCTTACCTGCAGAGAATATCTGACATATGGGCTATATTTCCTTATATATATATAAAAATTGAAAGGGTAAAGCAACAATAATATTGTTTATAGGAAAGACACACTGTGGAAGTAGATCTGTCATTGTAACACCAACAGATCAACTAATGTTATCCACTTCCTGGATTAAGCAACAACGATTTATCCCATCAAAATAGGATACATATCTCGTTATAGCGACACGCTATTGAGATTGAGTGTTTTTGTACAAGCGCAGCGTATCTATATGAATAATTATTCTCATTAACATTCAGTGTCACAATGAATATATCGCTTTAATATCTCGTCAACTCAACTGACTTTATTCGATCATAAACTATATAGTAGTAGTTAGTATTTTACGTGTCGTTGCTTGCATTCCTTTTGAAATGAAACGCAATCGTTTATTTACAAAGTATATTTCACTTAAGAAATCCAAGATATTTGAACTTACCGCAGTCATTTTAACGTAAACTTCATCACTCCTGGAGAGACCAAAATCAGCCACTTTACAAACCATATTTTCACAAACTAAGATATTTCTGGCAGCCAGATCTCGATGTACAATCTGAGAGATTAATGATACAAAAGAAAACAGAAAACAAAAAATTATATTAGAACTTGTTCAATTTCTGGGAGTAAATTTGCATTATTCTAACAAAACTGTCGGAACCATACTTGCCCTTATGGATTTTACTCGCACTCGTCACCTATGCATATTGGAAATCTAATATAGATACTAGTGTAAGATTAAGTACTCATAGTCGTGCTAAGAGTCTTGTGCTTGTACTCATTACGAAAGGAATTCTACTTGTACCGTACTCGTTCTCTCACTGTTACTCGCAATGCTGTTCTCGTAACTGTTGTACTCGTGCTCATACTGTTGTTCTACTAATATTGTTGTACTCGTACTCATACTGATGTTCTCCTATTCATAGTGATGTACTCGTGCTCATACTGATGTTCTCCTATTCATACTGTTGTACTCGTGCTCATACCGATGTTCTCCTATTCATACTGTTGTGCTCATACTCATACTGTTGTACCCGTACTCATATTGTTGTATTCGAACTCATACTGCTGTACTCGTGCTAATACTAATGTTCTCCTATTCCATACTGTAGTTCTCCCATTCATACCATGTACTCGTGCTCATACTGTTGTACTCGTACTCATACTGCGATACTCGTGCTCAGACTGTTGTTCCCATATTCATACTGTTGTACTCACAATGCTGGTCTCGTACTCATACTGTTGTATACACATACTCATACAAGTCTGGTTACAGATAATCTTGATAACCATGAAGGGTGTCGATGGTTAGAACGGTACTCGTACCCTGTTGCGCTATACTTACACCTTTGTCTGCTAAATGTCTCATCCCGAGAGAAACGTCACACGCGAACTGAAGCAGTTGTTTGATGCTGAGGGTTTCTGTGTCAGCCTTAGATAGAGATTTATTGGTGTAATCTGGTTCCGCCTCCAAACATCGACTCTTTCTTAGTAAAGTCAATAAGTTACCATGTACAGCAAACTCAAGTGCAACGAAAAGTTCACCTTATTTCAGGAGAGCAAAAAATATAGAATATAATTGTATTATCTCTCAGAAGCTGTGACGCATTTCATTAGTAAACGAACATTGCCTAATCCAATGCCTCTTAAACTAACGGTTGGTTGAAGTTTACTGTTTAAGAAAAGTGTTAGAAATTGATATAAGATGATAGCTGCTTTTACTGTTATTAGATTTCGGCAACATGATCATTAATGATCCAGCACACTCAAGATACATGTGGAACACCTTTTTATAACGACACCGAAAACCAACTACTTCAAAGCTTTTCTTAATTATTAACTGTTCGTACCTCTGAATTCACAGGCACCTATTAAGTTCACAATGTTGGGGTGGTGGCCAACTTTACACATTATCTGTAGTTCACCGATGAAATCTTTGCGATCTGCGTCGCTGCATCCTCCTGGTGCAAAAAAACAAAATAGAGAAAAATGGGGTGTTATTATTTCTATACAATATTTCCATTCAAACAGAATATACGTTGTGTTACGGTAGATAATAGTAGTGCAGTATTGGTGAAATGTCAGGTAAGTAAGGAGCGGCCCAGCTGTAAACCATAATATGCATGACACTGTATTCAAAAAGTACATGATGTTCTGTCCAAACAGAGGGTGTGTGATGAAAAGGGATACGATATTAGTGCAGTAATTGTGAAGAGACAGGTAAGTCGGCAGCGTAGTACACTCAAGATCCAGTCTACAAGGTACCTTCTCTACGTAATCCGTTCGTTCATATTTATAACCGAGATAAACGTAAGAAGAAGAAGAAACGCGATAGTTTCTTTCTAACCTTTTAAGATTTTAACAGCTGCATTTATCGGTTCACCGTTACGTTTTATAGTAGCTTTTATCACTTGACCAAAATTTCCTTCCGCAATGATGACGTTTTCCAGAAACATGGCCTCCCACGGTATTTTCCAGTATTGCAGTTCTTCAGAAGGCAAAGGACTCATCGGGGGCGATAAGTGACCACTGAGAATGCTATGGGAGCCATCGTCGTACTCATTAGATATGGACCGTTGCCTCATCAGCTGGAAAGACAATAAAATGATAACAAAGTTAAACTTTACCATGAAAAGCAGCCGACTGAAATTTTAATATTTATATATATATATATATATATATATATATATATATATATATATATATATATATATATATATATATATATATATATATATATATAAACATGCACGAATCTAATCATAGAACTTATATACTTTATAATGAATGTTTGCATTTTGTGACATACCTCTGTCATTCTGACGGTTACTATTTCTTCAGTGCTTCTGAGGTCCATCGAGTGCGATCTTCTCTTGACGAACGCGGCGAATAAGCAAGCAGCGGCAACCATTAAGGTCACAAGACAGGCTGCACCCAGGATGAAAACGATTGTCAGTGACACACCGGGGGGCACATCATTTTTACCTGTAGCATAAAACAAATACAACAGTTTTGGACGGTTTTAAATCACAATTTGACTATATTGTAGCTATTCTGAGAAGTGCTTTTAATGACAACTTCAGACAACAGTTCATCCACATATATTGAGACCAGTTATTAGTTCCCAAGCACTTCACTTTCCTCCTGTAGGTAGATTGAGCTGTTGAGATCGATTTCTCGAACCTTCACACAACACCTAGCCTAACACCACCCCAACATCCCTCCCCAACATCCCTCCCTCAACATTCCTCCACCCCCCCCCCTTCCCCTCCCATACTCTCTCTCTCCCTTCCTTTGAATTTAAAGTGAATATCTTTGGAAACCATTTGCCATTAAGGATATTTTGACAATATTCGGTTGCGTTCTCGAGCACGAGGAGGTACTTGTCATAGTCAGGTGGCTTAGCAACTTTAACGTTACCGGCCGGACAAAAGTACCAAATTTGGCATGGAGTTTCTTTTCTACCTAGCTATCGATTTTATCCGTGGAACCCACTTAATCGGCTCCGATTTTTCAAGATGGCGGCCAAAATCCAAGATGGCCGCCAGAAAAAAGGAAATGTCATATATCTGGCTGTAAAAATCAGAAATGAACAAATGAGGGGTCATTTCAGGTGTTTCCTAGGTTCACTGAGACAGATGATGGTCATGGCATGTTGCTTGGGCAACCTATTTCCAAGATGGCGGCCAAAATTCAAGATGGCTGCCAGAAAAAAAGGAAATGTCATATATCTGGCTGTAAAAATCAGAAATGAACAAATGAGGGGTCAATTCAGGTGTTTCCGGGGTCACTGAAACAGATGATGGTAATGACACGTTGCTTGGGTCAACCATTTCCAAGATGGCGGCCAATATAACAGAAAATGCACTTGTTGTCACTGTTAAAGGTCAGTGGAAGTGTAGACTTGACTTTGAAGATTCTGATTCCTTCTGATTAGTATTGAAAATCCAACCACCAGACTGACTGTTAGTCGATGCAGTGTGAAAATTAGACAGATTTACTATTACGTAATGTTTTTGTGACGTCGAGGGGGGAAGAAAAGGATAATGCAAAATTACATTTTCAAAACTCTGCCACTTAAGAACGGCGAATCTGATTTGAATGAAAAGTTACAGAATTTTGAAGAATATATAGATGCAAGCATTCATTGACTTTGAAGAAAACATTAACTTGAACTTTTCACCTATGGAGGAAGAAAAATCAGCAATTACTGTGTAAACTCAATAGCGACATTCATTTCGTCCCCTCTTGACGTCAACGGTCCCGGATATTTAATTTAGGTAACACAAAAACGAAATGAGTTTGAAACTCAAAATTCGATATTTGGGGTTATGAAATACACTCTTTTCATCTACGTAAGTTTCAAATTAATACGCTGCACTTAAAGTGACCTTCAAGTATGTAAGTTTACACTTCCACTGACCTTTAAGTACATACTGGAAGTATTCGGGAATTCTGTCTACAATGTTTCAATACGATGTTTCTTTACCAGACAGTTCACAGTCGATGTATTCTATTTGGATGAACATGTGCATCGACAAAGAGATGTGCAAGGCATCTGGCCCACCCTCCTCTTTGATTCTACGAAGTGAGTTACCAATCTGAGTATACACCCCCGAAGGGCGTGTCGCCTTTGGCAGGATATTGGAAAAGGATCCGGGCCAGTGGTGGCGAAAAAGAAACCCACCCAGAACCTAACAAAAAAGGCAAAGGGAAACAAAGGATTCTCAACGCAACGAAAACACCTTTCAAAGGAGAAAGCGCAGTTTAGATGGAAGGTGGACCAAACCAGGCCCACCGCTCAAGGGTATCTTTTACAGAACGGACCTTTTGACAAGGTTTGGTTTGCGCTTTCCCCAAATGAAATGAAAAATGATCCTCTCCAATCTCACCAAGGCATGATCCGGTGCAGCGATCACCGTACTGTACCAGGATACCAAAGGAGAGGAACAATAAAACGATTAACAACTGTAACCTTCCCAGGGAGGGAGAGCCACCTCCGACTGAATGTGTCGAGCCTTGCCTCCACCTGATCAGCCTTCTCGGCCCAAGTGGTGGCCTCCGGGGCACCATAACCTAGCCAGATGCCATTTACCCTGATCATGACATCTGACCAAGTAGCATCGAATGGGAGGGATTGGACGCGCCAACCTCCTTAACGCAGCCTTTTGGTCTTGGACTTGTTAAGTCTGGCACCAGTAGCCTCTTGGAAGGTGGCCAAAACCTTCGATAAAGACTTGAAGGAGGCGAGGTCCTACACAATACAAGTGACGTCATCGGCATATTGCACGCTTGTAACTCTAGCCCCACCCGGTACATTGAAGGGTTGAAAACCCAAGCATCTGTCCAGCGAGGTACTGAGCGTTTCGCTGAAGAGAACATACAACAACGGGGAGAGGGGACAACCCTGACGGACTCCCCTTCGAACCGGGAAGGGACCAGAAGTTAATCCGTTAACATTGACCATGCTCGAGACGTCCTTATATAGTAACGAGACCCAACGAATAAACACTGAGTTCAATCCGAAGGACTCTAAGGTTCTGAACAGAAAGTCGTGATCTACCATGTCAAAGGCCTTCTCCTGGTCCAAGCAGACCAGTGCCAGTCTCTCATCAACCAGAGGTTATGTTGAATACACTTGCCTCGCACAGCACAAGTCTGGAGAGGACCTACAATATCCGGCATCACATCCGCTAAGCGATTTCCTAATGCTTTGGCCAGGATTTTGTAGTCCACAGTTGACAGCGTTATTGGATGCCTATTCGGGTCCAAAGGGTCTCCCGACTTTGGGAGGAGAACAATATTTCCAACCCGCTGTGTTTGGCTTATGTAATTCAACTGGAAAGAGGTAGCGAACACGTCTCTCAAGTCCCCACCGAGAACCTCCCAGAAGGCCCTATAGAACTCAGCAGGGAGGCCATCGGGACCGGGGGACTTTCCCTTCTTCATCGCCGCTACCGCTGTCCTGAGCTCACCAACGGAGAGATTCGAACCCAAGCTATCGTTTTTACTCGGGGGGGGGGGGGCCTTGTCTATACCAGACAACAAGTCTTCCTGGAGATCCTCGCTAACAGTAGCCCTGGAGTACAGGTTCGAAAAGAACGACCTAAATACCTCAGATGACTAGTGACCTGACTTAGCGTGTGTTGTTCGCAGAATTGACGTTGTGTTTATGAAGGGTGCACAATCGTACTAAATCTCCCAATGAGTCGGTATTCACATCTGGTCCGTTTTCCCTCAAGTTACCCTATTATATAGTTGACTCAATGTAATCAGTCTTACATGACACTCGTAACTCCCATATAATAACGGGCTTTGCGATGTGTCTATCCACGGTCGATCACACCTCAAAGTTCCTAAATAAGTCCTAAGTGGCTTCCTGAGCCAAAGTGACACAATTAGAATACCAGCCATAACACATAGTCAGGGTGCTAGCCCGGTTTCATTTACACGTTTGAGGACGGAAGGTTTGATGGTCCCGATCAGTAAAGGGCACAGGGGGTCTGGGGAATGAATATATATGAAATTTCCTTTTTTTCCAGGCGGCCATCTTAGATTCTGGCCGCCATCTTGGAAATGGGTGACCCAAGCAACGTGTTATGACCATCATCTGTTTTAGTGACCCCGGAAACACCTGAATTGACCCCTCATTTGTTCATTTCTGATTTTTACAGCCAGATATATGACATTTCCTTTTTTTCTGGCAGCCATCTTGGATTTTGGCCGCCATCTTGGAAATGGGTTGCCCAAGCAACATGCCATGACCATCATCTGTTTCAGTGAACCCCGGAAACACCTGAATTGACCCCTCATTTGTTCATCTCCGATTTTTACAGCCAGATATATGACATTTCCTTTTTTCTGGCGGCCATCTTGGATTTTGGCCGCCATCTTGAAAAATCGGAGCCGATCAAGTGGGTTCCACGGATAAAATCAATAGATAGGTCGAAAAGAAACTCCATGCCAAATTTGGTACTTTTGTCCGGCCGGTAACGTTAATCCTAAAAATTGTTGCTAAGCCACCTGACTATTAGAGGAAGTATAGGGTTAAATATGAGATGATCCTCTATAGCCTTTTCCACACCCATGCATCCACATGGAGGCCACTGCCCAGGGGCTAGATCGAGGACAAGTGTCCGCAGCAACGCCCAGTTAGTTTATGATGTGTTATATCCATATTTCTGCTGTTCATTTATGCTTAATTCATTCACAAAACCGGGACACATTTGCCAGTTTTGTTAGTATATAGAAATAATGTTTCAAAATGGCGTATAGTTACTTTGACCTAGTAGTAGTAGGTTATCCTATTGCATGCGTGTCTGTTGCAACAATTAACCTACCGTTTGACTCACCAACTAACGGTGTCTTGATATCTTTGCGGCTGTTACTGGGGGAACCAGTTGAAAAACCATCGTTCGGCCCTGTAGCAAAAGGAAAATACGGACGAGTTTTAATAGTAACTGAACATGACAAGGCTATCGCGACAATGACAATACATTAACAACACAATGATTACAGAATACAGACTATACGACTGCAAATTATGTAGAAGTGAATAGCAAGTCATCAGTACGGCTTCATTACAAAATATTTCCACATTTTAAAAGATGAACTGAACAATTGATAAGCTTTATGTGGTTTTTTCTGCTTATCGCTAAGGAAAGGTGATATTCGGACAGATTGGATTTTATGAACCAATCTTTGCTCAAAATCTGCGATTGCTGTCTCTCCCACTCCTCCCCCCCCCCCTTCTCCCTACAGATGACATCTTGTGCACGTCACTGCTATGTAACAGTTTAACCGGACGCACTTGACCCGACTGACCATGGTCCGGTTCAATTCGAACTTCGTGACCAACATAGTAGTGTCAAGACCAATATTCCTAAAACCGATCCTCGCACATGGAACTACTACGACAGATTGTTTTCTGCGCACAACCGGTGCGCGTTTTAGGTCACATGCAAAACTACTTTCCCTTGATTGGTTGTTTTGTTCATGTTTTGGGGTTTTCAACTGACCAGTTGTAGTCGTGAATCGCCGCACACTATAGCAACTGTCAGAAAGGAACACGGCCCACGTGTTGAGTTTCTCCGACTGAAGCCAACGTGAACTAAAACTAGCTTCGACGTGATCAGCGGTACACATTACCCGACTAGCTACGATTCTGTTAAAGTTTCGAGTCGAATGCGGCCACATTCAGTCCGGGTAGGCGCGGCCGTCTTAACTTTGTATCAAAGTGTAGCTATGTTAGTGCTTACCTCTCCATGTGCTAACAATAACGTCTTCACTCCAGATTCCCGGTCCAACAGCAGTCCATCCACGTACGTTGAAAATGTATTGAGTACCGGGCATCAGATTGTCGAACAGCACACTCTCACTGGTAACGTTTCTCAGGATTGGTGGCACGGCACTGTTCCATGCAGTAGGATTCTGAAGTTTTGCTTCATACATACGAATGATCCCGTTTCTTTTGGACTTGATTATCATATCAAACATAAACTGGATAGTTCTTTCCCTTGCCTTAACTCTTATGTTTTCTGGAGCTGCTGAAGGTACTAGAGAAGTAAGACAAAGATATGTTGAAGACTAATTCAACACCAAAATATAAAGTGAAGACAATATTAAAACAAAGCTATGTTCTAGGCAGTACCTCTTAAAACATCTGCAATAAATGTCCCTCCCTGTCTCCATCCTTAATTCCCCCACCCCCCCCCCACCCCACGGATCCGTCTTTCCCAATACCACCAAACTCCTAATAACTGTCATTTGCATTATATTACTACCTAATTACACCACAGTAATGAGATGCACAAGAACTGACATTTAGGTTCCATATACCACGAACATTTCGCAAACTTTTGAAGTTAAATGGTTCCGTCGCATTTTGGTTACCGTGGAATTTTGTGAAACTTTCAAACATATGAAAGTGTCAGTGTCTGGTAAGGTATAAATTCAACGAAGGAGGTCTGGTACAAACCTATGAAAATTAATTGACATGTGATAAAAAGATAGTTTTGTCCTAAAATACAGTTTGTCTCTGACATTTCGTATATGAATGGTATACAAATTTCAGTTTTGAATATTCTTCGATATGTATATCCAACATGAACAAAATCAATATTGAAGGCGGCGCATTACAAAATAAAGAGAAGAAGAAGAAGAAGAAGAAGAAGAAGAAGAAGAAGAAGAAGAAGAAGAAGAACTATTTACCCCACTCTTGGGTCGTTACCGATCGCGTTACCACGGCACCCGTTAGTATGGTTACCGCGCTGACCGATATGTCGTAATCAGTCGCTGGTTGGAGGCTAGTCATCAACAGATGAATATCCGTCGTTCTTTCGACGATGACTTCTGATGAACGGGTGCCCGAGTGTGTCTTCACTGCGGAGATGTTATAATACTTGATTTGACCATTCGTATTCTCGGGTTGTGTCCATGAAATTGACACTGAGTCATATGATACTGGTACAACAACGAGACTGCTCACGGGGCCTGGTGCTATATATGGAGGGGAAAAAAGGAACAAATAAATATATGTGGCTAAAACTACAGTTATGTCGCCAAAGAAGGAGCGACGGTCATGGCATTCTTTTCAGATTATGTACAAAATAAACGAAACTAGTTAACTTCGGATATACCAGGCTTCACTCAGGATGTGGAATATACTAGTAGCTTCTCGTTACAGTGTAGATATCAAGCTACAACTGGCTTACAATAGTTTCAAACAAACGTAGTGGTATGGGTGTCGATTTGCTTCTCAAGGAAGGGGCAGGAGAGGGGATTTTAACTGATATGAGTCTCACTAAAAGGCTTCTAGGGGATGGGTCTAGGCACAGGTGGGCATAAACGTGGCCCTAGCAATATCTTACTAATGGTTTTGACCCTATGTGCAAACAAATATTAGTAACACATCTAATGGAACCAAATGAAATGGACAAGTTCTTTTCGGTAAAACATTCATTAAGGGTTCAAAACCACTATAAAAGGGGGTAGGAAACGCAATAAATTAGTGCCTTCGTGTCTACATGAAAATAGGGTACCCCCTCTTCACCCATCGTGCCGTCAACCCCCTCCCTCACCTTTCCAGCTTGATTTCATGCGTAGATGTACATCTACTACCATTGGAGACATACGAAGGAAAACAAACACGTACCTCCTTCTTTTGTTTGCTTGTGTAACGTGTTACTGGCTGGCCCCTCACCACCACAATTGGTTAACTTTATTTGTACATAATATGTTTCGAATTTCTGGAGGTTCCTCAGGATGTATGACCTGATACTGTCGTCACTGACTGAGACGACGTCAAATACGGTTTGTCCTCTAGTACGGTAGTATATGTTAAAGCTATCGAAGCTTTCACCAACGGGATTCTGAGTGGAATAAAATATGAGAGGGAAAAATATATATATATATATATATATATATAAGATATTTTTTACTCAAAACTTCAAATCAGATATGCTTTAATGTGTAAGTTTAGGCTGCAACGGGTATACTGCTATTTTAAAGCAATTTTTTGTTTAAATGCATTCTATTAAAAAAAAGTGACGGATGGATGGACGGACGGACAGAAATTCACAAAACCAAGCACTTTTTTTAGTTGTAAGAATTGATTTACCTGCCAAAGCACCCGTAACGATGTTGAGTCTAAGTCTGTAGTGGATAACTCTTGTAGCTCAACTGCTCTTGTCGGCGCTGCAAACAAAAAAATACAAAGTACATCGAAATACATAACAACGGTTAAATACAAGGGATAACTTCAATGTTATCGAATGATAAATGGAATCAG
The DNA here is from genome assembly GCF_037975245.1 of Apostichopus japonicus. Taxonomy (NCBI): domain Eukaryota; kingdom Metazoa; phylum Echinodermata; class Holothuroidea; order Aspidochirotida; family Stichopodidae; genus Apostichopus; species Apostichopus japonicus. Next base: position 2,550,234 of record NC_092562.1, read on the forward strand.
TATCAAGAAATAGTGGAAGAAGCTTCAAATAACATACTAATAATAACTCTAAGACACCCATCCCCATTTTTTCTTTTCTCTCTTCCCGTGCAAGCCGACCTCAATCATCATATTTATATTATTAATGCAAATGTCTTTTTCCTTCTTTCATTTTTTCTTTTCTTTGCTGAGATTTAGTTCATTTTTCATGTTCAAATAACAGCAGTACTATGTTTACCAGACAATAATAATTTTTCAAAATATATCTAAATTGTTGGTGTTCATCTCGTTTGAACTATGACATCATTACCCTCCATAGCTATGACGGTGTTCCTGCTATCATCCATTGCAAGCCTTTACATCACGCTACAGCTGAACATGATATTATGGTCATCAGTCGTATAGCACGCATAGTGTAGGACAGTCAACCTCACTCTGTACCTGACCCACCTCCAACCCCACCCCCCCCCCCCTCCCCCGATCCCCACACTACCTCGAAACAAGTTTAAACTTAATTAGTAGACACATATTTGGGTAAGTAGTACATTGAAATTATTCAAATGAAAGTTACTCATATAGTAGGCCATCTGAGTGCGGGGACTGGTCGTATTTTACTAGATCATGTATCGTATGCATTATGGCGTGTTACTTATACATTATCGAGGCTTATATAAGAACATGTGTATACCATCAATTTAATTTAATCATAATTAACAATAACTTGGCAGTCTCATAAAGCGTTTCAGCACAATTTTTGACCAAAACACGATTAGATCTCTTCTAAGTGCAAAAATAAATAAATCCCCATTGTGTTTTTTTTTTTTTTTTAACAGCCAGGGCATTTCTATTTACGAGTTGCAGTATGTAAATACTTCAAGATATGAACCTCATAAGAACCACACGCAACATGGGCCTGCAGCAGGTATTAACTATGTTTGGTTATAGAACTTACCTGAACAGGCAGTAACGAAGGTCAGAATCGGTCCATCAGGACCCTGTCCCTCAGAACCAGGGCGAACTAATACAACCCGGATATTATATCTTGTCTGACCGATGAGATTATCCAGCGTGTAAGTGGAGGTGCTGGGGGATTTGCTGTGTGTGTCCCAGTGTTGTATTGTGGACTGTTTGTGTTGGACGTGCATCCCAATCAATGGACCGTCACCCGCGAAAGGTCTCTGATTCAGGTTAAAGGTAACTACACCGTTTGAGTTGTTGGTAATGGTAGGAGGTTGTCGTGCGATAGGTTGATCTGTGTGAAAGAAAAGGGGGAAACGAAGGCTTTACAAAAATGACGAGTTTGTAAAGATCTGCTTTCCTTAACAGTTAATGACCAACAATTGGTTTCAGAGAGATGTTAGTTGAAGAAGGGCACTACAAGACATTACTCATACCAGTCAGCCCCTCTCCAACCCCCCCCCTCCCCAGCACATCAAGCCCCGGGGTCCATGTAACCTGATAGCTCGGTTTTATTTGGTTCTGAAGAACTAGGCTGGTATTAGGATGGATAATTCTCATCATGGGGATACATATAGCATGGGAAGAAAACTACCGAATAAAAAAGTGTCGCAATGCCAAAAAAAGAAAACTAAAATATTCTAGCAATTTCCAACCCTGGTGGTGGGTGGTGGGTGGTCGGTGGTGGGTGGTGAGTGGTGGGTGGTGGACAATATAAGAGAATATAGCTAGTTTTAAATATCCATTTGAGATGGAAGACCTCTTGAATACAGTAGTTGCTTTACCAAACATCAAACGCAAAAACATCAAAATGAACGTCTTAACTACCAAAGCCAATTTCGGTTTTTTTTTTTTTTTTTTCTTAAAAGTTTTTATTTTACATATCGAGAAAAAAATATTTGACACATAATTGCTGTAGCAAAAATTTAGGTTAAATTTCACGATAAAGGGCGACCTTAAGACCATAGGCTTAAAAGTGATCATATATGTTTCCTAGGCTCTACCACTCCCCCCCCCCCTCCCCCCCCACCTCACCGCCCAGGTTAGTAATTTCTCTTCATGGACCCCATTCGCTAAGCCCAAATACCTTTCCCCAGCTGGTTCCACGTTTTGTAACGTTACTTACGTAGGATATTAAGAAACGCCTCTGCTTTAACTTGACCGGCTTGTTTAGTTGCCACGCAAGTGTAAACACCTTCGTTTTCATCTTCGGCATCAACATGAAAGATGAATGATGTTTCCTTGGTTCCTGGGGCATCATACCTAGGCTCAATTAAATTCCCTCGAGTGTCTATCACCTTCACCTCTATCGTCTCGCCTGCCGTTGTTGCAACTATACATTCTAGTGACGCAATGGTCCCTCTGTTCGCCTCGGTGTTTGCAAACTCTTTAATTTCAGGATATGGGCCTCCTATAAAATCCACAAAGAAACCAACGGCATATTTATTACGCCTTTAGGTTACAATGTGTGCAGCGTTCGCAAATAATAGATTCAATAACTCAATGGTATCCAATTTACCAACACAAGGATTTGTTAAATATCTGCTTTATTAGCTCCAATTATAGCACGCTATATAGCTAGGAAAGTTTTGTGATTACGTAATCGACCTGCCACGGTCGTAACTCGCCCTCGGGCTCCACAATAAGCCTGCAAAGCTTCTTAACACCATTAGGCTCTTTGTGTAAACACGCTGTGGAAATTTGTTTATGTCAACAGTGTAGCATACAGCGTTCACACAAAGACCCTCATACAAGAAAAAATATGTGGCAGGCGTTGCAGACTAATTTGTAAAAAGAGGTCGTTTTACGACCAAGCCAGGTCGATTACGTAATCTCAAGAAACTTCCATGATAGCGTGCAATTAGTTTGGGGTCTATACAGCAGACTTTTTAAGTATACCATTTGTTCGTTTATTCTTACTTAGGCCTACACCTATTACTAACGTACATTACTATTACGATATTTTAAATGATGCACCTCAGATTAAAATCACACCGAATCGTAGTTTCATGTATGTCATTACTTATGGAAAGTATAGCCAACATTGCATATAATGAAGAAGAAAATATCCCAGCATTTTAGTATATGCGTAAGGTATTCTATTGTACCTTAGGCATTAGAGTCTATGCGACTGCGACTATTATTAAATTATAATAATAATAATAATATGTGTAATCATAGTTAATAACCAATTTATTGATTAATTTGCTTGTGTACCCACCCACAGCATGCACGGTAACATTGTAAGAATATGTATGCCCCCGATAGTTAATAGAGCAGATGAAATCCCAGTTGCCATCAATGCCAAAAGGTGTAAGAACCCATCGTATTGATTGACCAGGATAATCAATACCCCGATTGGTTTGAATAGGCATCGGTGAAGGATTGGCAACCTGAAAGAGGAGAGGAAGATATGAGTTGGTATGAAATGAAGTTCACTTTAGAATATTGGCCTTGTGATGAATTATAATTTAAATCATAAATCTCCTCAAAATGTTTAGATAACCAAGTATTACGAGGCGCGAGTCAAGGAGGATGTAGGGCGGTAACCCCCCCCCCCCCCCACCCGGCCCTCAACAATCCTAACACTTAAAGTAGCTATAAGCACAACGTTGTGTGTAGACCGAATTTGAGACCTAATTTATAGCATAATATATGCCTCAGTGTCACGTCGATTTCTTTCTATGACGGAGGGGGGGGGTGGACCTCCTTACCCTCTGTACCTTGGAGCCGACTTTAACGATCTCAGAGCCACAACTAACCCTGCTTTTTAAAGTTCTGGATCCGCCCACTGGTGATTAATTAAATTCGTAAGACCGGAAGTGACGAAATTATATCATAAACCAGGATAAGTTTTCAGCGGATATGGGGTATCAAACTTAATCCTTATAACACGTCTTTAAATTCCTGAGGTTACTGCCTCGTCTTGCAATGATATTACACAGAAATAATAACATGTCATGTGACGTGTAAGTCACTTTTAAGACGGTTGTGCAATAACTTTTCCCGCCACAACCATGTATTTAGGGTTACTGGCCTTAGGCGAAAACTATGAGGCTTATTTACGTGTTAAAAGTATGTAGGTCTGTTGACTAGCAACCGTACTATAGCTATGATGTACTATGCCTTAAAAGAAATATAAGGAGAAATCAAGCTACTGCAGTATCCCAAATCTATTTTGTTCTAGTTTCGACTGTAACACGGTTTGCATCAGTTTCGTCGTGCAGAATTAACGTCATGTCATTAGGGCACGTGTCATGTTACCTATATAGGACTGTAGTTTATGAGAAACATTGCAAACCATTACAAGACAACCATTACGGTGCATCATTGAAATCCATATGAGTGCACTTTGACACTCTCATCCTAAATGCCGTCAGAAATATTCATAAATTCAGCCTAGACGAATTGAGCAGTAAATATCCGTCCGTGATACAGACGAGCACACTGACCTCAATATGTATCTCTGGAAGAGGGCAGTCTTCAGGATCAACTTCAGGATCACAACCACAAATCACTGCTATCTTAGTAGCATCAGCTAATCTCACTGATGTTGCATTAGCTTGAAAGAAAAATTCTGAAAAATAAAAGTCAAATTAAACAATGAACACAAAATGAATTACATTTGAATCAATTATTTGTTGTTGTTTTTTCATGTTTTTTTTTCATTCATTCATCCTCCATTCATCTTAACCTTGAGTGTGTAGTTGAGAGTTGCTACTATAGTATGCGAAGTCAGGCGCGGCGGAACGGGGAAATTATTGGGGGGGGGCGCTAATGTGTGGAGACTATCTAAGCGGAGCGCCACCATCAGTTGGCGCGGAGCGTACAAGAAAATTTGGGTTTTTCAAACTCCCAGATGGCCGGAAACGGCACATCCCGAGTGTTTTATGCTGCGAATACCTAGCCCTAAAATATGGGTCTCAAGCCTGCAATTTCTCAGATTGCACGTAAAAATCTGTAAAAACATTGTAATTTGTATATTCGATGGTGTTTTAAGAGAGTAGCTATTACTCGTAGTGTACTCGCAAAGACGTTTTTGAGTGTAGTAAATTGGCCTAAGACGAAGTTGTGTTGCGCTTACCGGTACTCACACTCACTGCTTCCACTTTTCACGGGGCGTGAAGACGCGGTTGGGGTGACAATAAGGTCTATAGCCAGGGGACGGGCCGAGGGTCCCCCAGCATTGACTAAAATTATTACACCTATATAGTATACGTGTGCATCGGACAGATCGACAAGTATGCATTGAAAAATAGGCAGATGCACGTTTCGGAGCCTTGGTAAATATTGGGGGGGGGGCTTATCATGCATTTGCCCCCTCAACTTTTTCATTGGGGGCTGAGCCCCCCCCCCCCAAGCCCCCCCCCCCCCCCGGTTCCGCCGCCACTGTGCGAAGTATCAAAAACTTACTTGAACGTTCACAAAACTTTCCTATCCATTCATCTGGACAAACGCAGCCCACGTGACGGTCACAGCTTCCACCATTTAGACATTCACATTGCTCTGTGCAATCGGATCCGAAACGTCCATCGGGACACTCTGTGAAAAAAAAATATTGAAATATGACGGAAAGATGGAAATAGTACTACAAGAGCAAAGGAATAATATGAGAATTTCAGACACATCCACAACAGAAGGAAAATGATGTGAAATCTGCGGCTAGATGTGTTATTTGATTACGTTTATATTGACTCTCACCACAATCCTCCTCCCCTAACCCCAACCCTTCCCTTCCCCTTCCCCTTCCCCTCCCCTAACGTCCCAAAATTCCAGAGGCCTGCAACTGCATGGCTAACATGCCCTAGGCTATGCATGCTTTAAGATACCAAATTTATCTATATTTTTCCTCCGTTCAATGACCTTTCTAGGGTTTTACACTCGTTTAGAATATACCCTGAGTAATATAAGCCGTCTGGGAGGTTGGCCCGGGGAAGGGAGCGACTGGGGGGGGGGTTCTACACCTCTCATATCGGTAGTATATTTGATAACGTTTACAATGCTTAATGAAGACAGATGACAATATATCAATCGTCTAAATCTATCAAACTTTGCGCAAAATCATATCTGTGTTAGAGCGTTAAAACAATATTGTAGGGAAAAGAATAGGCTTTGTTTTAATATGGCAGTTGTGGTATACGTGGCTATACCAGGTTTCAAAAAAAGCCGAGACAATTCAAAACCCTGGGTAACCTTTCAACTCGCCTTATCAGTGTATACAGTGACTTGTCTGCACTTGCTGTTTCACTGCTAAAGTATATACAATGAAAATAGACCGGAAGCAGGGCACGATACTCAATTGGACAGCACTTCCGTTTTTGAATTGGTTGGCGATCAACCTGACAGGAGAATGTCAACTAAGACGGTTAATGATGGTGTTTTTTCTATCGCTTCAATCTGTACAAAAAAAAAAAACTGTGCTAGATTGACCGACCTTCAACCGGTGTCTAATAATAGCAGATACACGATTGTTTGAAGGTGCTCCAGTCCTCCAAGTACGTGCACAAAGAGTATATATCAGGAAAGACTCTTAGAGTTAACAGATACGTGTGTATGGTACGTCGAATAAGAAGCCTCAAGAAAGCCAATACATGTAACTGTTCAGCCTATATCATGCTTTCGTTTGTTCTAGTTTGATAGTAAATCCCTGTCTATTTATGAACATCAGTTTATTTGAGGTCCTATCCAAGTCTTGATCGTATATAGATGAATACGGGCTTATTATGTTAATTATTCCTTTGCGCTGAGTGTTTAGAACAGGATTTCCCTAACTTTATCCCCCCCCCCCACCACCAACTCCCAACGAACCCCCTGTGGATGTCAGAGTTGTCCACGAACCCCCAACCTTTCGAGACACGATCTGAATCATTATTATACTATAATACGCATAACAGTGCTTCGTAAAAGATCAAGTTCATAGTGTAATATTTTAATGAAAAAACAAAACAAGTGATGAACAAATATTTATTTATCACATGCACGGTAAGGTACTACTTTGGTCACATATGCGTATGGAATGCGAAAGAGTTTGTCGGTAGGTAAGACTTTTGTACATTACTAAATTATATGATATATCAGATTTTAGTTCAACAAAAATGTTTTGACTTTCAGAAACGTCTCACGAACCCCCTGGGATGGACTCACCCCAGTTAGGGAACCTCTGGTTTAGACAATGACGTGAGCAGGCCTGCGTAACTTGAATGTCGCACGCATTCCGGCTTTACGTCTCCAATCCGACAGCCCTACGGGGAGTGTACCCCCCCCCCATAGGCGTAGGAGGCGGGGGGGCTGGGGGGGCTGCAGCCCCCCCAACCAAAATTGTTGGTGAAAATTCGGGCAATATGCTGAGAATTTTTCGGGCACCTACTGAAAGAAGAAAAATCTGCAGTGTGTTTTTCATTTTTTTTGTGAAAATTCGGGCAATATGCTGAGAATTTTTCGGGCACCTACTGAGAGCAGAATAATTTGCAATGTGTTTTTCAATTTTTTTTGTGAAAATCGGGCAATATGCTGAGAATTTTCGGGCACCAATAATTCTAACCAATATGGAAGGGTAATAACACGAAAAATATAACCAACATTTCTTTGCGCGCTCAGCGCGCGTTCAACATCTTAGTGTGCATATCATATAGGCATTCATCGGGTAAAGGCATGTGATGAAATAACCGATCAATGTCCATATGATATGCACATTAAGATGTTGAGCGCGCGCGGAGCGCACGAAAAATTTCGGTTACATTTTTCGGGCAAGTCGTTACAGCCCCCCCAAATCAAATTAGGCTCCTACGCCTATGCCCCCCCCCCAGCCTGGGCCGACCCCTCTCGCAATGATACTCGGGGAGTTGAATGCTTCCCATTACTCAACACCCGAAGTGACTCCAGTTGCGAACGACCTTTATTTCAAAGTCATTGATCAAGGAACAGAATACCACTGCGCATCAGCAAATTTTGAATAGGTCAAGAGAATATGGTAATCTATATAATGGTCTGTTGAATCGAAACCTTATTATGGTCGTTGGTGCGGACTCTATACAGTGCCTTCATCAGGTATATGCTAATGTAAGATCATCTTGATACATTTTTTGCAAGAAACGTTTACATTAAACGACTATACCTTACTAAGCAGCTTGTTTCCTGCACGACAATGTTGTCTTTTTGCGATACTGTTACAACGTTGAAGCTCCGAAAGAATCTTAATTGACTTTGCAAATTCCAGTTAATTCCCAAAAAAAATTTTAAGCTTTGTTTTTTTTTCAAATTAGACGTTGTTCGGGTACCACTATACAATTTCTTTTTATTAATATTAGTATTATCTCTTATTACATATTTCGATATATTTAGAACTAACTGTCCCGAAAAAAAGGCATTTATCCATGTTGGAAACCAGTGGCAATTAGTGAACAAAGAAAAACTGTGAGTTGACAGTCATATCCGGGAGATGGTATACAGATGTTTATCATTACCGCACAGCGTTTATTTCAATAATGGTACCATTTATTTAATCTTATATTTATTTATTTTTTTAAACTATATCTAAAGTTTACATTAAAGTATCCGTGAGTGGCGGGACAGATTATTCATCTATCGGAGGCAGCCGAAGAACAACATGAAAATACCGACAGAATATAAAATTGGTTAGATTTTTTTTTTTTTTTAAGGATTCGGTCAAGGTTTTAGTCAGTGTGTGAAAGGTCCAGAGTAACTCCCATACACCATTCTTCAAACACATTAAGATAGAATAGGGTTTAATATCGTGCACATTACCTATATGCACAGGACTCTATATATCACACAAAAAGGCTGTTGTTATACCGAACGAGGCTGTCCCGATATATAGTGTCCAAGGTATCATTGCAATATACCGTTATACAATATAAATGTTAATAATAATAATAATAATAATAATAATAATTATAATAATACCAATACTTATACTTATACTAAATACTAATACCAATGCTTATACTAATAGTAATACTTGTAATAATACTGCCACTACTCATAATAATAATACTAATAATATAACGAACTAAAGTTGTTGTTTTTCAAATTGAACAGTTCAAGTGAGGCTATAAAGTCAAGTAAAACTAACACACTAACTAACTGTAATGTGGCAAGATAATACAGAGTGTGTGACACATTGTTTCAATACGATTTGTGATTATTTGTCACTTTGAACGTCCTTGATATGACCTTGTGTTTTGCTCTCTGCCTGAATTGACTTCCATCCGGATATGGTCTTATCGTTAACCTACAGCCTATGATTTGCAGTGTTAACTGACGTTAGTCTCCAATATAAATGTTATGTGTGTATGATATTAACAATGGAGGTACAATGTTCCACGTGAATAACAACTGCAGTTCAATCTAGTAGAGTGTGCAACCTAATACATGCGCATGATGTGAATACAGCCTGACGGGCTGTCCCTTTTTGAAAACCTGTCTAAGCGTCAAAAATGGACAAACACATCCCTTTTTTTACCCCCAAAAAACACAATGGTGCATAGTGGTAAAACTTAAAATAATTCCTGCCTCTAGTTTGGTAGCCCTCTAAATTGTCAGAAAAACATAATATATATTCTGGCAAAGCTGATGTTTGTTTTATTTTATAGCTGCCAACCTAATCTATATAATCACAAACATTTGCAAGTTATAATGATGCATGTAGGCCTGCGTCTTGGAATATTGTGCAACTAACGTTCAAGCGAGAATGTCCCCCATCAAGATCGTGCAAAACATTGCGTTTTCGACGGCTCGATGATTTTAGTTACTTTTCAAAGTGTAACATGTCAAATTTTAAGTGGCGTGCTTAGCCTAAATTTATCTTACACTTATACACTTTCGATATACTTAGAACTAACCTGAACTGTACGTTACGTTCGGATAAAAAAAAAGATTTGTCTTTTATTTGTAATTGTTGTAGTTAACTAGTCTAGCAGCTAAATGCATCATTCTGTGAATGAAGAATTATTTTAAACCACAGCTTTTGCCTCTTGCCGAATTGTCCAATAGGCGGAAAAGGAAAAACCCCAGGGGCCCAAAGTCAAAAGGGTACCAAGGTCAAACGGTACCAAGGTCAAGGGACCTCAATGAATACGTCCAGACAAGGCTTGTTCAAATTCCTGCCTTGGAGCCGAGACTCCTTTTCCCGCCAAATGTCAAATCACCCTGTTAGTTGCAAAAGATCGATTCTACATAAAGTTGTGACTAATTTACACTTACATATTTGTAATAAAATCTATCTGCACAATATGACAATTTTTTTCACAGATTTTTCTGTCTGAATAAAGAACAGTCCTTTATTTCAAGAAAATCGAAACAGATCATCTCTTTCATTTGTTATTAAAAGACAAATCTGTCCACGCAGTGATCTTAACATTTCATATTTAATATTTTGCTCATAGATTTAACCAATTTTAGAACCTTCCGTTTTCGTGTCGAGAACCTGGCATGTTGTAATCCGGAAAGTCACAAAAAAAAAAAAATTCTTACCTTCTTCGCATGTTGGTCCGGTCCATCCTGTAGCACAGGAGCAGCCGTATGGATCAGCCAAACAGAACTGCATGGAACGACAACCATCGGCCTTACACGAATGTTGACATTCGGGACCGTACGAGTTAATCCCACACGCTGAAGAAAATTGTTAAATTATAAGTTTTTAATATATCAAATAATAAACAAAAAATCATGCATAATTATTGTTTACGTAACATATAAGAAAGCTAGAAAGCTTTTAGTGTTGATTCGAAAAACTGATGTTTTATTTGTCTATGTCGAGGAAGCTCGTTATATAAGAACAGAATAAAAGAATAATATCAGGCTAAATTTTAACATCTCTGGCATGTTACTCTATGTGTTTCTGAAAGTATACTATGCCTCAATTACATATGCGTCATTTGCGGCGATGGGGGAGTGGGCGGGATAACGGGTGGGGGAAGGTGTAAAAAGTGATTTTCATTGTTGAATAACGACGCTAAGAAGGATGACTTTAGGACAAAATTAAATTTCAATATTTTGTAGATTTTAGAAGGAAAAAAACACTGCTATCAGTTCAGGTTGTATTTCTAAATTCCTCTTAGTTTTATTTTCACTTCAGTGAGCTTTCTGAAGGAGATTCTGTTGGAATCGAAACTTGTGTACATATTAACTACCTATACACAGTAACTATAGTTTGCTAACAGCTTTCTCTCTCCGCCTCTCTCTCTTTCTCTCTCCCCCCCCCTCTATCTCATTATATATATATATATATATATATTTCCCTCTCCCCTCTCTCTCCACCCCTCCCCCCTATCTCATTATATATATATATATATATATATATATATATATATATATATATATATATATATGTATATATATACATATATATATATATATATATATATATATATTTAAATATATATATATATATATATATATATTTCCCTCTCCCCTCTCTCTCCCTACATCTCTCTCTGAGGTTTGCTGACATATTCTTGTTTGTGATTATACGTGTTGTGACAATAGACCACAAATGATAAAAAGGGAAACCGATCATGTTTCTTACCTTTTTCACAGAGGTTGCCCATGAATCCTGGAGGACAAATACACATACCAGTGGTTGTATCACATTCACCGCCATGTTCACATTCTGGACATGACTGAGCACAATCTGGTGGGTTCCAAAGACCAACAGGGCATTCTGCAAAAACAACAACAAAAAGTCATCCCGAATTCCAATCTATATCAATAATTCTACAAAAAAAAGATAATTAGAGGAGAATTTTCAAAACTCGGAAAATTATCTAAAGGACCGTTTTTGGGGGGATGTACCAGAGAGTCTGAAAATTGAGTTGACCAATATTATGGTATTATATTAAAAAAACTAAGAAATAAGATTTCAATAAAAGTGATTCCAATTCACCTAAAACAATCCATAACCAACCGGCTTTGATTACACCAGATTTAAGAAGTACCGTCCTCCTCCCCTCCACCACCACTCCCCACCGCCACCTCCTCCCGCCCCCCCCCCCTCCTTCCCACCCCCATTTCGAAACTCGTTCCTCACATCTTTATTTTTGTCTATTAGACTGTTACCCTACGGTTGCCAAACTGTATGGGTACAGAAAGTGATAATTCCAATGCGCGCATTCCGGGTAGCATAAATAAAACGTTCTTGTTTATCAATTAAGTGGGGGAAAAAACAATGTTTTAAGCAAATCTCTTTTTACACTGCCTAGCGTTACACTCTTTTGATAACACAGGCAGGACAAAATATATCCCGAATAATCTTTTACACTGACCTGACCCTTAAGTTTGATTAAGTTTAAGCTAATTTGCTTTTCTACAATTTCTCGTTTCATATTTTTTTATTTTTTTTTGTACATTTTTCTTCCAGTTTACTATTCTCGTGGTCACTAGTTTGATGACTAGCCTTTGTTTTATTTTGTCTTGTTCGCGTTGTTTTGTTTTGTTTGGCTTTGTTTTATTTTGTTTTGGTGTCCATCTTATTTACTTTTTGTGTATATGACGAATATAAATTTGATTTGTACTGAAGATAGCATGGAAAATTCGAATTTCACCTTCACTTCACTTCCAACCCCTTCTCACCGCACCCCACCCCCCCCCCCCCCTCCAGTGACCACCTTATAAACCACTGATATATATTCTCTGCGAAGTCCGGCCAATCTGAGGATATGTCCTAGACATATTTTGAAATATTAAGTAAAACCTTTCAGTAATAATTCTTAACCTATAACCCTGACAGTGACCTCGGTGTCCATTTCTTTCATTTTTCTCTTTGACGACCTTGCTGATAATAATTACTTCCTTGTCACTTACTTACATTTTGTCTTTACGAAAAAAAAGAAGCGCAGAAAGTTTCCAAGTCTTTTATAGCGGTTGTGGTATGACCGCATTATCAGCCATTGACACAGCTTTTCAACTATCACCTATATTAAAACAACATTGAACAAATTTTTGTCATGGCGTATAGTGGGTTTCCTATCTTTAAAGATTGTATTTGGTATTTTTTGAACTCGCAGCTTTTCCTGTTTTTGTACATGCATGAGAAGTTAATTCTGTTCTGGGTCGAGAGGAAGCTAATGTTTTGATCAGACTATAAGAATCATAAACGTGTAACATCTGGTAAAGCTAAAAGGTCAAAGTTCACTTTGATCCGCAGCGGTCCTGGGGACCTGTTGCTCATATACTACATTGATGGTCGAATAACGGACCTTGAAAACGTTTATCTGTGGTTTGCCGCGTAACATTTTCAAGTACCTTTGAAACTGTTGAAGGCTTGACGAGTTCGCTGTCGTAGCAATTACGTATGACAGTATAGAATATACATTGCCTATTTAGACAATTGGGGGTGTCGTCAATGGCCACTCTTTAGCGATCACCAGAATGAATTCTCCTAAAGGTCACTCTATGATATGACCTCAAATGCGATGTTGACAATGTGTTACAAAATTTTGTCAAGGACAAACGATGTTGAATGTTATTCAATGTTGTTCTATCGTTCTTCATATGACGTAAAAAGAACATGTTTTGTGTCATTTATTAGAATTGATAAAACAATGGATTGAACATTAACATGGATGCCTGTAACTGCAGCTGTAGAAGCCGACTCACATAAAACTTAATCTTAAAGGAGCATTCCAGTGATTTAGTTTATCATAAAGGTGAATATCGTGAACCTGGTATAGAGCGAATGAAACATTACTAGAACTCGAAGCTTTTTTTGAGACTTTAGCAAATGAGGCCTCAAGTCATCATTTTTAAAATATACAGAATCAGATAAGGCGTACCGGAATCTTTGGAAACACGTACGTGGTACATCATATCCATATGAAAATGATAATAAATGGTTTATTAATTCCATAGCTCCCCATGGTCCCTTCAATGAGCCTATAGGTCCGATCCGAGCTTTAACAACCCCCCCCCCCTCCCCGCAGCTTTGATTTAAAGACGGTGTTATTCTTTACCTCTCACGATGAGCCTTGTGAATCCTCCAGAGTAGGGGTACTGTGTGAAATGGGCATAATAGATCCCTGCATCCGATGATGAGGCTGAATCGATGACATAGGTCTTGGAACCCTCAGAAGATGTAATCGTATTGCCTGGGAGTTCTGTTCCGTCCTTCTTCCAAACCACATCTCCGCTATCCCTTTCAAAGGTCATTTCAAGGACCACTCTATCGCCAGAGTTCACTGTCATTGTATAAGCTGACGGTTTGAGATTGGCTGAAGTGAGGAGCAGGAAAAAGACATAAAAAAATGTTGTAAAACTAACAACAACAAAATCGTATAATTATATAATATTATGAATTTGTGGTAATTCGATGTCTTAATTTGGATGAGAGAAAGATTGCAAGAATTAATGATGGACAAGGACTCAATTCAATTTCTTTCATCCTCTTAAACAATTTTTTAAAATATTTAGATAAAATAACTTTGAACAAACAAAAACCGCATGAACTTTCTGTCTGGCGGCTTTCATATATTTATAGTTCCTTATAGTCGCAAAACACACAACTTGTTTATCCACAAAGCACTCACGTAGGCCATGCATTGTTGTGAACATTTCGATTTTTCTTTGGCAAGCAAAACAACATTTAAGAAAAGGAAATACTTCATCGCCATAATCTGATTTTAAGCCACCCTTCATACTAGGAACCATGTACAAAGAAAGAGAATCTAGGTCGCCAGGGTAGGTTAAGGTCAGTCGGTTATTGTATGAAATGCATAATTAGTCTTTGTTGCTATTTTTAGCGATACAATATTACGGCACACGGGATCCTAACATAGGATCCATATGTGGCTTGTTTGTTCCGTTAATGCCAAAGTACAAGGGGAAAAAAACACTTTTAAGGAAGTTGGTTTCTTTTCAGAACAAACAATGAGCATGTCGCCTAAAACTGTACGTTGTCCTTTTCAGATTCAGATCCCTAGCATATCTAGCCTAGCCTCCTCTGCATATAAGATTCCGGGCAGGCTTTGTTCTCGTTGTACCGTCGAGGCTATTAATTAACTTTTTCACCACTTTTTCTATTTATTTAAAATCAATTTTTTTTTAAGGGGGCGAGGGCGGGGGGGGGGGCAATTGAAACAATAGTACCTAACCTATTGTTGCTTGGCCTTACTGAAAACCCCGTATCCCCTCAAAAACTAAAACTGAAAAACCCGTATCCCCGTATCCCCTCTCAACCACAACCCTCTCCCCCATCGCTTCACCGCCTGTCCTAACTTATCAATGTTTATCATCCATTTAGCCTCGGGAAGTCATACCGAATGCTCTGCTGAAGTTTTCTGCTTTGTTTTCAGAAATGCTTTCTAGTAGGTATTAAGCAGATGACTCATCACCTCTAATGTCTTGTAAACTTCCTTCTTTGATGTTTAGTTAAAATGATGTTAGCTGAAGCCGCAAGACCGCAAACTCACAGGTCAAACTCGACTGTCAGTTCTATAGTAAATTGTCCCGTTATTGAAATATCACCTATGAACAAATCGTTGTTATTGTGAATTTGAAAATGCTCTTGCTAATTCTGCTGCTATAATTTTTTTATTATTTTTTTTTCCTCCGTTTATTTCAACTATACATTAATATACAAATATACAAATAACGAATCCATTCAAAAATAGCAAAAGTTAAATAACAATGAAATTGAGAAACACCATGTAGTATAATAACGACCAACATGGCGGATAGAAAACAAATTAGTATGATAAGAACAAGTAGAAGAATAACCACAAGAAGAATTCCAGACTTACTAGAAAATATTACAACAAATAACAGCAAATTATAACAATTGAGGATGTGAAAATTGCGAAAAATTAAATATTTGAGGTTTTTATTAATGAGGAGAAAGCATCCTTGAGTTCCTCGAAATTAATGTTATTCTTATTATTCTTTTTGTTATGACGAAAAATATAGTTCTCCACCTTTAATGCAAACGTGAACTTATGAATAAATTCATTACAACTTAAGGTCTTTTTTTATTATTATTTTTTTTTTATTATTATTATTATTACTATTTCTATTATTTTTATTATTATTATTATTATTACTATAACTATTATTATTATTATTATTATTATTATAATTATTATTATTATTATTATTATTATTATTATTATTATTATTATTATTTCCTTTGTCCAATCAAATGTAGCCAGACTCTCTTGATATTTGGCCACATATTTATCCAATGAAATGTGAGAGAGAGAAAAACAGTTTTGCAAATTTGAAACCCTTCATATTTTGTGACATTTCTGAAGACTGTAATAGATAATATAAACATAAATTCCACTACAAGTTAGGCTTTATGTATATCCGTAATATATACGTGACTAACATAACACAACATGCATTGCTCTGTTTATTTCCCAAGGTAACCTAAACATTTCATTAACAAAAGGCAAACACCATTATAATGCCTATACAAAATAATAACGGGGCAAAATACTTCTCATGCATCCAGGAAGCTGCAGTATACCTTCCAGCTCACTGCTTGCTTCATCACAAAGCAGAAAGCGAAGAAATACATATCCAAAATGTTTTACACCTGAACAACGCCAGGAACTGAAGAAGGTCGTTGACAACTTAATCGTCCATATAATTAAACTTGTCTCGTGAACATGAATTGACGAAATCACAAACAAAGGGAATTTGTCGAAATGTAAAGTACAACTATAGGTTGTACATCGCTAATTTCAACTTATGCCAGAGTATATAATTACGCCAGATTATATGTGTGTGTATATATATATATATATATATATATATATATATATATATATATATATATATATATATATATATATATATATATATGTATATATATATACCCAGTGTTTACTACTGTTTTGTCTTTGTGTATATCAGTCTCACGTGCAAACACGAAAAACTTTGAAATGCAATTTACACCTGTTACCTTGCAGTTAGTTTTTCTTGTGTAATATGAATGTTTTAATACTGAGCAGGGTGCATGTATGGAAGAAATACAAACCATTTTGTTTCAAGACGACCTTGAAAGTGTCATAGACGTATGCGCTCTTGCGTATGATGATATGTGACTTAATCAAGGGGAAAGTTCCCCCCCCCCCCCCCCAAAAAAAAAAACAGGTTAAAGAAAAAGTTTCACTTTGTTTAGCTTCGTTATTTATATTTCTTGAAACTTTATTAATGTCCATATATAGATACTAATAACGACCATAGTCGATTTAAGAGAAAATAACTAACTCGGTGAATAATAATAATAATAATACCATTCAAAATAATCCTGGTTATAATTAATGTTAGTACTAATGAGAGTAAAAATGATAAAAAGATCATTTTAGTATATTTCACCAATTCAACATTTTATCACAATATGGATGTATTGCGCTCTGAAATTCGTCATGTAAACAGTTTGTAGCAAATTGATAAATTGATCGCTTATAATTAATCGCATCAGAATGTCATTATTTCAACATTTTACAGTAAAATTGCAGAAAAAAAGGATCTTCACGTGAGGACGACACCTTAACGTGTCCATAGAAATTAGCTGAGTTTTTTTTTCTTGTTTTATGTTTCTTGCTGTTAGTTTAATGTCAGTACTGTTATATAGGTACTAAATGAAATAAAACAAATATCGTTTGTCTTTTGTCGTCAAAGTTACATTGCGTTCATAATGTAACGGATACACTGTCAACTCTATGGTCTTTGCAAGATATATAACATTTAACATACAAGGAAATAGTTCAGTAATATTTAAAGAAACAGCTTTAATAAACTGCTGATCGATGATTTATTAATAGAACTGATAGCGTACAAAACAACCCAATAGAAAAAAGTAATTATGACTAATAACAGTATGCAGAAGAAAGTGAAAATTGCAGTACAGCTGCACATATAATACAACTAATAGGATTCTTTTTCTTTCTTTTTCCTTTCTTTTTGTAAATTGCAAGTCGTTTAATCGCTATCAACACTGAAAGTAAGTCAACATTTGAAGTGTCTTTTTTATGATTTTTTAAGAGTGGGTAAAATTCGACCCGTCATGGGAAAACAGTTCATAACGGTTGCTTACAACATCTATACGTATAGTCTACGTATAGGCTACTTCAGATATATATATATATATATATGTGAAGTATAGAGCTATGAAGCTATGGTCGTTTATAGGCTACTTCAGATATATATGTTAAGTTTACAGCTATGAAGCTATGGTCGTTTATAGGCTACTTCATAAATATATGTGAAGTATACAGCTATGAAGCTATGGTCGTTTATAGGCTACTTCAGAAATATATGTAAAGTGTACAGCTATGAAGCTATGGTCGTTTTATAGGCTACTTCAGAAATATATGTAAAGTAGACAGCTATGAAGCTTACGTGGTCGGTTATCTATCCATTATCATATATATTGCCATATAAGAGCCATAGGACAAGTTTTTTCTTTGTATTCTGTACAAAATGCCGGAATGAATGAGATCGCTGAGTTCGATAATGCTGTGTTAAACTCCGGGTTTCCACGAAGCCTCGTTGTTTTGTGTAACATTACTTCCGTATGTAATCTTACACTACTACTACTAGTAAGTAGCCAAGTATCGATTGCAAAACTAGTATGGATGATGAGTATGATAACATGAATACAGGCAACAATGCTAGAATGCGGGTACGAGAAGGGCCAACATTTTCCATCAATGTTGTTTTTTGGGGGGCTTGTCTCTTTTCTTTTCTGTTTTGCTGATGCCTTGTTCTTATAGATCGTGGCTCTACACATCATATACAGTAAAATTTATTACGTAATATATGCTGACGTCACCGTTTACGTCGTATGTCAAACTTATGGCGGTAACACATATTATTAATGCATACAGGTTTGATGAGAGGGAGCCAGCAGGAGGGTGACTCGTAGAAATATGGGATGAAAAATAATCATTAATGTCAAAGTATACAGACTTTTAAAATAACGGGTCCGGTTAAATAATTGTCCAGGGGACCGGACATGTATCTTGATCCAAATGGCTGAATGTATCTATATCTGCTTTTTAAATTTCCATTTTTTTTTACTTTTTATGTTTTATTTTTTAATAAAAACCCTTAACACATGACCTTTTCCTGAAAAGTATTAGAAAACTTCAGGATTGGAGCAACCAGTTTGAAGAGATTTAACTCAAATTAGAAATGGCGCTGTGTCGGTTAAAGATTAAGATGATACACCAATGGTGCTACAGAAAGAGATTCAGATTGACGGTGGAAGGAAAAACACTGGTGCACGGTGGATGCAGGTTGGCCGAGCGGATGGAGATATTTTTGGCATCATTGAAGGTGCTTGGATGAGAAATGGTTCTATATTTTCTATTCTCGAAGTTTCCAAGTACATTAGTGATCAGAAAGGTTTCCCCTTTATAGGTTAATATATGCAATGAGCCAAATTGTAAGTGGAGCATATACTTCAACAGACCCGTGACCAGTTTCGGCGCCCTTGTACCAATTAATGTTTAATCCACCAGGCATGCGTGCCACTGCGTTGATAAGACCGTTATATACATATAATGTTATTGAGTGGCACTGTGGTCAAGGGTCGATTGGTCGCATCACCCCACTATCAACATAATCTTGGATGGGGTGCGAGATGTCTTTAGTGTATTTATTATAAAATTGAGACCAACCCTGGGTATCACGTGAGTGCATGACTCACGTATTAATTCTTTACTGTATACAAGTTAATTGCTGTTAACCCATCTCCGGAATTTATTGTTCTTTTCTACATCAACATTAATCACCGCCACCTGCTGGATCTTAAACTTCTTAAAGAGTTTTAAATTACTTGTATATATCTCTCTTGAATACCGTACAATCGGTATTTATTAATAGAGAGTTGATTTAAACTTTGGCTGTAGCTTTGCCAAAAGTTCCATATGCCTATATTATTTTAAGTGATCAGGCATGAGAACTCAAGTATTATATATCATTATGTTTTTACGTGCATATGGAAGCGATTATGAGGTAACTGCACAGGTATGAATAAGCTGAAACAAAGTATTGGGTAAAAGCTGATTGGTTCAGTTATAGAAAAGGTTAGGCTTATACATTTCAAATTACTTTACTACGTATGCCACGCACGTTAGGCTAGTCAGACCTGCACCCTGTCCGGCTATATCATCCTTGTATGACATCGACATTAGAAAGAGAACGCTACATAACCAAAACCAAAAGTCAAATGTGTACCGTATCCCGAGTCCCTTAGAGAGGGAACATATATTACATAAAATCTTAGCCAAAAGACCGCGAAGCCAGGCGTATGCAATCTTAACATGTTGAGATTACAGTGTTATAAACCTAAGTTTAAGAGACATCAAGTTCGGTTATTGTTTTTTAATTATTACATAGCTGAAACTGAACTTGTTTATGCGCTCATGTGTTACTCGTAGTTTGATCACCTGAAGTATGGAGACTATCTGTTCCAAGACTAAACTTGATGTCATAAATCTGGAAAGATTGCATAAACCAAAACCAAAAGTCATGACTGAATAATATGCGACGTCCATATAGTCATGGTTTATGACATCTAAGTGAAACCTAGATTATACATACCATCCCGTGACATCTTCAGTGTTGTAGCATTGTTCATCCCATCAGTGCTAGAACAGTAAAACGCCCCATAGCGACTTGTTGTAAAAGATCCACCCCACATGGCTCTGATGCTATTAGTATCGATGTCCGGTACTGGAGGTTGAGGTATACTCTGCTCTCCGTGCAAACCCTCCCCTACCCTCCCTAGGGTGAGGTCACTGGGGGTGAGGTCTCCATCGACATCCAGGCAAGTAATAACTGTAGCGGCACTGGAAACTCGAGGAGTGGAATTTATGATGTAAATGTTTTTAGACTCTGTGGGAATAATCAAGTATAGTGCAATTATAGGTAGTAATATAAGTATAAGATATATTTATATAATATATATATATATATATATATATATATATATATATATATATATATATATATAATTGAGATCGTAGTGACTTGGAAAATCCATAACAGTGAAAAAACTTCCAGTCTCCACCGGGATTCGAACCCGGACCTCCCGTTTTATATGCGGACACCCTAACCACTAGGCTATGGACGCTTATTGTATGTCCAGAGGTATATACTTGTTTATATACTTGTGAGGTGTTTGTACACATGCATATGTTGATGGCACAAACAGGATGGGATGGGCTTTGGGGGGGGGGGGGGGGTCAAAGTAGGCTGCATGGGAGACATGGTCCAAACCAGGCTACGAGCCTGCTTATCAATCGTCGCTACCCTACCCTCCACTTTACCATGCCCCTTTACTTCGCCCCACTATTCTATTCCGATCAAAATAATAAAAGAGAAAAACACATACAGGGCGATCCAATAGTAATAAGAAGTTACCTAGATAATGTGATTCCTAGCAAGCCATTTCATTTTCTCGGAGGTAATATCAAAAGTTTCGGAGTAACGTACTAATGTGGTTCAACGTTATCAGCATATCTAGATATCCAGGGATCATTGCTAAGCTGTATCACAGGTGTATTTTCAGCTTAACCCTGCAAATCG
This sequence comes from Apostichopus japonicus, assembly GCF_037975245.1. Taxonomy (NCBI): domain Eukaryota; kingdom Metazoa; phylum Echinodermata; class Holothuroidea; order Aspidochirotida; family Stichopodidae; genus Apostichopus; species Apostichopus japonicus. The sequence goes on from NC_092562.1 coordinate 2,571,723, forward strand.
TAGTTATTAGCAGATAAAAAAAGGGGTTTTTTTTCTTTTCGGTGGCCTGTACAACCTGTTACAATTACTCAATTGACCTGAATCACATTATTATTGAGCAAATAATCCCACGCAAACCTTCACTTCGACCACTTTTTCCTGTTTTTAAAGTGATCTGTTATTCTTTGTTTATAGTCGACAGTGAGATATCTCATTGCGCATGCTCGGTTGCCATTTGCTGAAAGTGAGGTTATTAAATACAGGTGAGTTTGAAGGTGGTTTTTCGTATCAAAACAGTCAACGTTTGGGGGAAGGCTACCGTTTTTATGTTTTATTGTTTGGGGGGTTGGGGGTATCACTAAGTATATACAAACACATCACTGCAAAGACTCCTATTGGTCTATATATTGTTAATCCAATTTACCACATTTCGATAGTATATATAGGTCGATATGTAAACGTTTTCCTTTTCATATTTGAGCATAGGCATGATGATGGATACAATGAGATGAAGTAAAGCCTTTCCTAACTATATGGCTGTGATAGCATAAAGACCGGTGGATATTATAGCATAAAAATCGATAGTCATAGCGTAAAAAAAAACAGCGGTTACTTTGCCAAAGGAGTAGACGCTCGTTGAAACATGGTAATAAACGGTCGTTATAGCATAACGACTGATAGCTCCTATGACAATGCAATTAACGTTCGTAATAGCATAAAGAATAGTAACACCTATGTATATAGCAATTTAAAGACATTATAGTATAATGATCGATAGCACCTTTGATATAGCAATCATGAAAATGATAGCATAAAGACTGATGACACCTTTAATATAGCAACCAACGGTCGTTATAGCATAAATATTGATTGCACCTATCATGTAGCAACCAACGGTCGTTATAGCATAAAGATTGATAGCACGTATGATATAGCAATCGTGAACATTATAGCATAGAAACTGATGAAACCTATAATATAGCAAACAACGGTCGTTATAGCATAAAGATTGATTACACCTATCATATAGCAATCAACGGTTGTTATAGGTTAAAGACTGGTAGCTTTATATAGCAACCAACGGTGGTTATCGCATAAAGATCGATGTCACCTATAATATGGCAATCATAAACATTATTTATCAACAGTCATGAACATTATTTATCTATATGCAAAAGATCGATAGCACCAATAGCATAGCAATCAATGGTCGTTATAGGATAAATATTGATAGCACGTATGATATAAATCAATCAACGTAATAGCATAAAACTGACAGTACCGTAGACATAGTTTTCGACGGTCGTTATAACATAGCTTTGTATGGCTTTGCAATGGCAGGTTGAATCTATTTGCGGTATCAGAACGAACATTCTTATAACATATCAACCAAAGATCGTTGAATAAAAACGGTTTCTAAAGCATAGAAATTGAACGATCGTTGTAACATAAAAATGGACTCTCGTTTTTCCACAAAATTTGTCTATGAAGGTTGCCTCATGTACACACCAAGACAAAAGTGATTGCTAAAATTCAAAGTACTTCCTAACTTTCCAAATTATCCGCATTAAGGTAAAGTTTGATTACATTTCTCTGAGTAAAGGAATGGTGTCTTAAAATTGGCTTAGCACATTTGAATACTAAAGATTTTCAAGTGACAATACTAGTATAACAACGTTATATACATACCTGCCAACTGGGTCAAACTGACCAGAAAGATAACATACAAAATAAAAGATGTCATTGTGCTCGCTTTGTAAGACGATTATCGCTCGTCTGTTAATCCTTTGGTAAAATCCTTTCGAAAACAAAACGTATAACCTGACTTCGAAATATAGCGTGGTTTACTTTTTCCGCTGTTTTTTCGTCTGTTCTGACTCGATATTGCCTATATATTTTAAATTTACTCCATTTGACTAAAGTTATTTTATAAGTAAACGTAGTAAAAATAGACACTGAAAATTTGTACTTATATCAGTAGAAACCAGCTTCAATGATGTCCACGGACTGTCCGGTATAGGCGTCACAGACTACCGCAGTTATACAGTATACGCAGGTAGCCAACTCTTATCTACGGCACCATTAGTGTTATTGAATTCAATTCACTGTATGTAGAGGAAAGATTTCACAGTTAGTGACGGCTGTTGTTGGTTTTGCACTCGTCATTTCCGTTTCAGGAAACAAAGCGCCCCTCTTTTTTGTAAACATACTATAGTGACGCAGTCTTTAGAGTATATCGTTGAGGAACCATCTTCGGTATTTCGGAAGTACACGGATTATCTCGCAACAGCTTTTACTTGATCACGGTCGAACTCGGGCGATGCTCGAGTCATGGGTCACAACTGGATCAACTCTCTGATTTTGAACACGAATGAATTCTACGGTAGTCACATTACTGAGTCTCCTAACCCTACACACATTTTAATTAAGTCTAAAAGTGTTGAACGTTAATTAGGTAATACCCTTAGGTTCATGCCCTCTTCGTCATATTGTTATGTTTATCTTAATTTACTCGTGCACGGTACTACCTGCTGACAGACCTTCCTGTCTCGCGATTCTCCGCCCCCACCCCTCCCTTACCATGCAACCCATTCTCCGTTAAGTTGTGTGTATATGAAAGAAAAAACAATTTGATGGTAAACTTTTTGGTCGAGGCTACAGCAGACAGTTTTCTGTAATAGGTAGTCGATCAATAATCATGTAATAATTTGCATCTTCTTCATTTTTCAACATTTATGATCTTTAATACTTTTCTATATATACGGTGGCCGCTAAACATTATTGTACTATGAAGTGTGTGAAATATAGCAACTAATCTTTATTTGGCAATAGAGTATACCGCATGTTATCAATTTCCTTCGTATGGGTCCGATGGCTATGGTTCCCTTTTCTGGAAGGATTTGGGGGTTTTTTTTAAACGGAATAGCGCTTTATTTTATTCATATATTTAGATCTGCCATTCTTGCTAAAACTTCAGAAAACTTAACATAAGTTTGAGAAGAATACCATATCGTCGAAGATTCATTTAATTTTTGAACAGTTCGATAATTTTCATCTTAGCGATCTGTTTCAACTCAAACGCTCTAAGACAATGTTTCCATGCATGTTCTCATTTGCATTGTATTTAATAGTTGTTTTTTGTTTTTTCTTTCTTGTGTGTGTGTTTTTTATATGTGTGCTTTGATTTGTTTGTTTCTTTACCTAAGGTTCTTTTATTGCTTATGGAAAAACTATTTCAAACTTTTACTTCAAGCTTTAACACCACCCTAAGTTTAGACCTATAGCTATACAAATCTAATTTATAGTCTAAATATGCCTCAAAAACGGATGAACCATTTGACGTCTAAACGTTTCACTTTCTTCTAGAGGAGGATTGCCAGAACTCGCCATATACATGGGAGTCAGCTTGCAACGACCACAGGGCACAGATACTGGTGGTACTATGGCATCATATATTTATTGAAATTTTCCAGACATGACTTTTTACCTATAAGATATCTCCGAGTTGGAGCAACAACGTCTCTGAGCTGTTTGTGATGGGAGATGTTCGTCAAAATAGATCTTCTATCATATCAGCCAATGATGATAGTTGTGATTGTCTCTCAGTAAGTAAAGCAACTTTATCATCAGGAAGACCATTCCCATCGCTTAACTCTAGTAATAATCTTTGAACTATACAGTCTCTTTTCCTCAATCAAGAATCACAGCATTAGTTATCACAGTAAAGAGCTTGTATCCTGATCAGTTTTGTAGGGATTTCCGTAGCATTTCAACATCTTCCACAACCTCTCTCAGTGAACAGAGTCAAACGCTGCTTCAAAGTAGACAAATATGGCCATCAAAGCTGAATTGCCTTTCAAATGAATGCTCAATGATGTTGCAGAGGATGAAGATCTGTTCATTGGTGATGCTGCATGCTTTTCCGAAATCCTGCTTGTTCCTCCCTCCGTTTACTGACTCTAATACTTGGGAAATTCGGTTAAGAAGACTTCACCGAAGCCGTCACTGGGAACGGATGCCAATGCAAGTCTTCTCCAGTTAGAGCACTCCATAAGAATTACCTTTGCTTGGGATTTCACAATGACGCCCTTTCTCTCATATTTTCGGTACTTCCTCCTTGTCCTAGATTAACCGAAGAAATCCCGTCCAACCACTGAACTGCTATATGCCAGTATCAACTTCAAGCAGTTCGGCTATGATTTCATCTTTACGCGGCTTTGCCATTCTTAAGACCTTGGATGGCATCTCTAATCTCAAACGGAGACAAGTAGTCGGTTCTGATCCCGGTGATTCCATCAAAAAGGGATTGGATCAACATCTTTGATTGGGTTAGTGGGTGGTTCACGATGGAGGGTCCCCTCAAATTGCTCTCTAAATCTTTCTAACGTATCTTCTTCGTTAGGGGGAATGTTCCCTTCTTACTGCCCTTGTCATTTACTTAGCGTCTTGGTGATTTCGTACACCTCTTTGATGTGACCAAGATCTGTTGCTCTTTCGGCATTCATTGGTTAAGTTGTTCGCCCATCTTCGTTTATCATTTCTCAGGCTTCGTTTCACCTCATTATCCCTTTTTCTTAAACTCATCTTGTAGTTTTCGCTTTACTCTATAGTTGATTTAGTTCCTTCAGATGTTACTTCTGAGCTGTCTCTTTTCCTCAACCTTTTCCCAGCTCTCTTTCGCTAATCCATGGGGCTTTTGACCTTTCTGTACCCAAGAATGCCTTTCGACGTTTCTTTGTACAAGTCTTCAACAGCCTGCCGAAACTCTTCAATGTCATCTACTTTGTCATTTAATGTGGTATATATTATATTCTTCAGTTGCAGTGAGAGCCTGGCTATCACTTCAGGTAGGAGAAGCCTTTTCTAGTGTCAAACTTTCTTTTGTTGGATATAGAGCACTGGTATCTCTTTAACTTGTCGCTTAGTTTGGAACGCAATAGCTGATGGTCATATAAGATGTCTACTGATAAGAATGTGACCAATTTAATTCTTAGCTATACCATGTTGCAAAAAGTGATAAATTGGTCAGACTTTTGGGCATTCTAAGTGTTGTGGGACAAAAATTTACCCAAAGTTGGTTGGGTGCATACGTACCCAGTGTTTGGGTAACATATTTGCCCAACGTTCTTAGAGTGTAGAGAAGTTGATGGAATAACAGCCCAAGCCTCCTGCTAGTTAGACTATGCCAATGTAAAACTGCCACCAATGTCTCTATATAATAATTACATCAAAGGGTATAACTGATCTGCCATCTGCCATCTGACCATGGCTTCATCAGCTGGTTAACACATTCAGTGGATACCCCTCGATCTAGATAAGATGGATAGCAACCATTTAACTGCTCCTAGCTGATAAATGTAGCGAGCAAATACCCGGAAAGTTGTGTCCGACAAATTTGGCATATTGTCTTTAGCATTTTACAAAGTTTCTTACGCTCAGTTTTATGAAACCTGATATCAAGCATAGATGGACAAAATTCGCAGACTACGTGTTGAAATACATGATTCTTAAATGACCAAGTATAGTAGCACGTAACAGATTGCCGAGAATTCAACACAAAAATTGCAAATTGAAATATCTGCTGTGAATCCATGTCACTCATGCAACGAACAATAAAATAAAAAAAACCAATCTGTGCTGACCATATTGAAAGGGAAGGAAACATATTTCAAATATCTTACAAACTGACATACCATGCAACGAACTCACAGCACTGGCTAATAGTATACTTAACGTTGCTTCTTTACCACTTTAGTAGCGTTTATGTTGCGGTTATTAAACAATATTAAGTAACAATAATACTTTAATTGTAACTTGTGAGGGTCAGAAAAACGTTTTTATTCGTCTTACAGTTATTCTATCTCACAATTAAAGCTTTGATTATCCCATAATTTATTTATTTTTTCTCGTCGAAAATGAAAAGCAGGGCGAATGTCACTTTTACAAGGCCTGCATATTTGTGTGGGCTTTACTGTTGTATTTCGGTTATACCCTAAGCGCTGATTGTTTGCAGTGGTGGTTATTAAAGCTTCCGGTATACGTGCGCGGTAATGAGTAATCAATAGCTGTTAATAATTAACATAATAACAATAGAGCAGTAGAAAGGAAAACAAATGGATTTGTTTATAAGGTTATAACTTTCCCATGCTCATTAAGGGCCTATATATTGATGCCAAGTTCAAACAACAATTGAAAAAAATAAAACGTCGTTAGAATGGGGCAAACAACTTGAATCGACAGACTAATCACGTGACACTTCGAGTTTCATTTGTCTATTTCTATACTTTGGAGGTAACGTGAATAAACGCAGGTATATCTTGTATCTCTTGACAGGTTGGCATTCAGGTTAATTCCAGTCGACAGAATACAAAACAAAGGATTGAAAATGTCAACTTAAAAGATTAAAAACAGCGTTACGGTAAATTTAGCGATTTTTTGTGTGAGTCATTATTGACGCCTCTTTATCAATTTTTTTTTATCAAATTTGATATTTATTATGCGCTTGATATTTACTATCCGGTTTCCTTCAAGTATAATGTTAATCAAGTTATCAAGGGTTATAATGTTAATCAAGTTATCAGTTAATCAAGGGCCACATCCACGGAAAGATTATTTTCAGAAGCGAGATTACTCTAAACGCTTCGTCTTATGGGGAGGAGGGGTTGTCAAGCACCACCTCACTTTCTTATTGTTGGCTATTGCGCTGGTGGAGGAAGGCGCAATGGTTGTTTTGACCATGGGCCCAATTCAGCAATAATCCGCCGCCCATAATATAGGGACTATATATCTTTGACTGTTTATGGTATACATGCATATTTGATATAATTTCTCTTTTGTTTTGTAATAACTCATTAAGAAAAGTCAGAGAAGGGACGCCACGTGTCTTTACCTGCTCCCACCGAACTTGAACTGCAATAGCTGGTATACCACTGCCGGAAGTTGAAATCCTATATATTTCGTTTTTAACGTATCCAATATGCCATATAACACAGTATTACCGCCGTGTTAGCGGTATGTTTAAAAGTTTATCTTTGCCTATTAAACGTTGGAAACGGTTAGTTTATGCCCGAGTGAACTGTGCATATATATATATATATATATATATATATATATATATATATATATATATATGTATATATATACAAAGTTACCGTATATATAATGCTGTATATATACATACAGAGAGATAAGGATCGCAATCTCGGGTTTGGCGCGTATCTGATTATTATGTCTTCAAACTAACCGCTATGTCAGTTCTGTGCTGAGATAGCTCTTCCCCAGCATGTCAATTCACGACATTCTAATAGTCTGCTTATAAGCCTTGTAGTGATTTCCGTACCGGTGGTCTGGTTTTCTGCTTAATGTAAGTTCAGGGAAACACAGGAAGCGATGGGTGCATAGGATAAGCTACGCTATACAGATCGAGTATATCCTTTATATACAATACAAAGACTAGTGAGATAACCTTTAGACACTACACACACAAAAAGTGAGATCTTTTGTTTAACTTCCAGTTTAAAACATGGAAATTTCATCTTTTCATCAAAAAATTGTATTGTTAACAATCAACAGTGTCACAGAAGTTAAAGGCCGTTTCTGTTGTGTGTGTATGTGTGAAGGGTTAAATATGGCCCTTTAAGCAGATAAATAACTACATAACATATAATAGTAGGCCTATATCTGTATTAAACTTTCTAAAAATTGTCACCTTTCAGGCGATGCTACCGGAACTCTCCTTTAATTATTCAATGTTCACAATGCCGTAGGCTATATTAAAAATGTGTCAACACTGGATAAAATGCGTATATCATCTATCGGATTATAATAATAATAATAATTATAATAACCTGCAGTTATTTGTACGACGCTTATGGGGTAAAAAGGACATGTTTTTGTTGTTATTAGAATGTATTCAACGATGGATTAACATAAACATTGATGGTTCTCGCTGAAGAGTGGACGCCATCTTGACAATTTCAATTTAAAGGATCGTTCCACTGGCAGTCTATTCATTTCGCATATCCTTTGTTGTTTGCCATAGACTTAGACATATAATCGGCAATCTTATGCGATCTTCCTCTGCTACGAAATATTTCCCCACAGAGAAGTGATACCTACCAATTAGATAAATGAATCGTTCGCTGTGATGACAGGCGCCTGACCCCCCCCCCCCGCCCCCCCCCCTCCACGTTCACCCCCTTTCTTCAACCGAACAAAAACAGTAAACATAGTTCTAAGCACAAAAATGCACGTATAATTAATCACAGATCAAACTTAGTAGCCTAAATAGCTTCAGAATACACCATTTCACCTAGTTTCTGAAGTTTCAATCTTTATTTTTCGGACCCTCTACATGAGAGTCGGTTTCAACGAACCAAGGGATACCGCCCCGTCATTTATAAAACAAAATGAAAAAAATCCTGGATTCGTATCGACATGTATCCGATTCGCTGAGAGTTTGGAACCATGGTCACGTATAAAATATTGGGGAAATGAAAATATCGGTTATTGAACGAATACTACAACTTTCCCAAATAGTTACAAAGAACGAGATTAAGTTTCTCGTGATCCTGTTCTCCAACAGCACACCGTATAGGATGGTCAAATTTACGGTAATCGTGTAAATCTGTTTACCAGGAAATCGCCAACTATAACAAATTCCAGAAACTAATTGACAAAAAACTGCACACAAAAAAAGGGACGAATATTCTACAACGATTTGAAACTGATCCATAGTCTAATTGTTGTTTTCTTAGTACAGGCCTCTACTAAATAGTCGATTGGAATTCGGCGAATGTTGACTTCAGTGTAGTCGAACTCACTTACATAATTGTAGCCTACGCACTTCTTTTATCATTATACCCAACTATCTCAAATTCCCAGAATTGTGCAACCAAGCACCCACTGCCGTTTTGTCATCTCAGGAAGGACATATCATGTTATCAATTAAAGTACTAAAGTGAGATCGTGGACAAGTTCGGGAACGTAATGAAATAAAGGTGACCGCGTCTCCCCTCCTCCCCCTCTCCCTATACTCCCCCCCTCCCCCTCTCCCCTCCCCCTCTCCCTCCTCCCCCTCTCCCTCTCCAAAGACTTCTTCACTCACCACCCTCTCAACCATCCAAAATGAGAAGCCCCTAAAAATGGTTAAAACATCATCAGTACCCCAACACCCTCCCTTATATATGCTAGGAAGTCTTATCAATGCTCAAACTTAAAACCAGTTTCAACAAGCAACTGAAGGCCAACCGCCCTCTCCTTTAAAGCCATTTATCACACTGGAAAGCAAGAAAAGCGAAAACAATACCAAAATTATCGACACCGACTACACGTATATGTTATAGATTTCTATCTTCAAAAAATGGTCACTCATTTTGACAATCAGACATCCGGAAATCCCCCCCTTCCCCCTCTCCCGCGTAGTCGTGATGAAATTTGGAACAAATTTATAAAGTATGCGTAATATTACATGCCTTCTCCCAATGCAGAAGACGACCCCCCCCTCACCCCCACCCAAATAAACATTGTTTTTACAAAATGTTACCACCGTTCTGACGTCGGTAACGACCCACGCATTCACGAGGTGTTATAGGTAAAATCCTGCTTGCTTTGTCGGCGTATTTCGTGCCACCCGGCATGATACACATTACTCGATGACGTCAGGGGTAAGTGAACATAACCATTGTTCTATTGACCTAAACTAAAGATACGGGATGTTTTTGCTAAAGGTATTGAAAGTAACAATAATAATAAATAAGAGCAAACAATTTCTTACACGGACATGTTCAATGAACGGAGGTTAGAACTACAAAACGAATGAATTGGTCAATTTAAGACACGGATTGTGGTACATCTTAATGAGATTTGTATTTTATTTAAAGACTACAAATATAGCAAAATCATGTTAACTCAGTGAAATACCTGTTTTATAAAATCTATTACAGCCAACTGTTTAAATTCAAGTTACGGTGTCAGTTTAGCCTACAGTGAACATATGCGACGGGGTATTTTCTTTTTTGTCCTATTTTAATTATTTTAAGGTTTATAAAAGTTTTCTGTTATTAAACATTAATCATACTATATGCCTAAAAGAGCATCCTCCACATTGAAAATCATGGACATAAATTTGAATTTGTGAAAAAGAAATCGGATTTTGGTATCTAGGCCTATATGAGCTTCTATTGTATTTAAAGGCGACAAATATTTGCATATTTCATATATATAGAATCGTTATAACCAAATCAGAGACCAAAGTTACTGGTCAATTTAAGTGTAAAATAGTGAAGATATGACCATATCGATTTCTTTGCGTGACTGTACTGTACCTATAGATAGGAGTTTATAGCATTCTCCAACCTGAAAAGTAGACACAACTTAACTTTTCAATCTATATCAAAATATCGACGATTTTATCATCATAAATGCATAACAGGATAATCATGGTCGTATGTACAACTGCAAGTAGACTTATGTACAACAACAAAACGTGGAACATAAGTTAGCACTTTTTACATCAACAATACCTGATCGGTTAGGTACCGTTGTCAACAGGTTTCCACTTTTCTATCATACACTCTCATCACTATCAAGTCAGTTAAATTGTCATGGGTTTTCTCCTAAAATATTTACTCCCAATTCAATCGATTTCTTTAGGTGGGTCGAACTTTCGACCGAAGGGTCCATCTGAAGAATCCAAACTTAGGGGCCCTAATTACAGTTCATGGGGCCATATGACGTACTTTAACACGACTGGCCGCCTTGATATATTTTTGGTGGGCTCGACGGCAGATTAAAAATAAAGGGGCCCATCGGGATATCTAGATGAATAAGATATGGTCCCTAAAGAGTATACATGAATTCGCCGGAGTGCGGCAGCCGGCGACAAGCTTCAGCGGATGGATGGGAACGCAGGATTATTGGCCCTGTGGGCCTGGTCCTTACCCCGGGCGATCTCACCGGCCTGGTTACCCCACTGTTCATGTGCAATAGTGTTCACACTTATGAATGTCATATCGCCCTGCCGTTCAGACTACTGTATATTTCTGTTTTGCCCACTTTTTCTTTTCTTTTTTGCTACTTCCGAGGCGCCAGCACTCGCCAATACATCAAACTTCATCTTCCGTAAAGGTATTGAAGTTCAGACAAACATAATTTCCTGTTCTGAGGTTGACAGTGGGAGAAGACAATAAAGCATACCACGATCACGTGTTCATTTTGAAACAAGGTCAAAGTCACGATGGGGTGGGGGAGGGGGGGTCAGGAACATTTCTATCCAAGCAAGCAAATACCGTAGAAGTATGACCGTGACTTTCCGGTTACTGTGTTTTTAGAAATCACAAATTGGATTTAAGATAACATGAAGACGGTCAGACCATATCAGGATTATTTGATGAAGACTAAATTCAAAGCAGATGTAAGAACATAAGTATCAGTGGCGAATCCATGCTTGCTTTGAACGGGGTCGTGATCGGGATGGCAACTTCCCCCTTCCCCCTAGACTCCTCCTCCATTAACTTTTTAAATACCGCTATGAAAAGAAGCAACACCTCATTCACAAACCGGGTGAGATGAAATTGTATTAATTTATTTATTTCATTAGGTGGTTTAATATCAACTCGAGTAATACTTCATCTAGCTTTCATTAATTCACTCATCGGAATTGCAGAACAAAGGCATTTTGAGATGACTAATAATAAAACAGAGTCTTTAACAACTTAAGCAGAAATCATACCCTGAGGTAAGATCAGTGGCGAATACTTGCTTGATTCTATGACTTGAAAACTGCCCTGGAGGGAATGTGTAAATATGCTAGAAAATCAAGATAATGGTCACCCATGATCACGACTACCAAGCCATTCTTAGGTCTACCAATGGAGAGAATGTGATGTCCCTAGGTACAGTAGATCACAGATATAAAATATAGATATTAGATGTTTGTTGAGGGTTGCTGAAAGTCAACCTTTCTTGATGGTAAATATGCTAGAAAAATCAAATAATGGTCACTAATGATCACAACTACCAAGCCATCCTTAGGTCTACCAATCAGGGGGTATGTGATATCCCTAGGAAGACCACAGATACTAGTATGTTTGTAAGGGTTGCTGAAAGTCATCACTTATTGATGGCAAATATGCTAGAAAATCAAATACTGGTCACTGATGATCAGCAATACCAAGCTGGCCTGTGTGAAAAAGCTTACCATTATCACGAAAAAAAACTCAAACAATTCAATTCTGCATATTTTTTCTTTCTTCTATTTAATAGTCCCACACACCTTTACAAGGAAGGAGAGACTGTAAATTGTAAAATATTCTAAGTTTTTTGTGTCCAGCTACAGCAAGTATGAATCACCCCTACCTCTAACCCTCTCTCCCCCTTCCTCTAGCACCCCATCCTCTCCTCAAACTACACCTCAATTAGATGTGATCTAAGAGAACATTGCAGCTCTGAATATGCAAATAACAAAATAATTAACTTTATGACATTTCAAATATAATCAAAACACACCTTCTTTTATAAAAAAATTTAAATTTAAAATCCTAGATTGACTTTACTTTATTGCACAAATAATACCTTGAAAAAAAAATGATATGTCAGACTGATGTTTATCACTAATCATAATGCATTGTGCAAGGAATTCAAAGAAATTTTAGACTATTCAACAACATTCCAAAACGTTCCACTTTCCTCCTTGACTTAACCTTTCTATTAGAAATTCCAAGCATTTCAATGTACCAATATAGGATACATATGTCAATATGAATTACAAGTACGGTGTGTTGGCAAAAATTTTAACGGAAACTTCCTGGTGATAGACTAGTAAAAAATGAAAAATTATGCCTACAGTTCCTAGTATATATATAACAATAGGCCTAACAAGTATAGCTTTTTATACAAAAGTATATACATCTCAAGCCAAGATGATGAAATTTATGTGGCTTCTCTCTATGCAAGGCTGAAAGCAAACAGCTATAGGTACTGAATAAAAGCTATTGTGAATACGAAAGGGGGGAGGGCTTTTTTTTCAGACATTTCTGCAAAATTTGGAAGAACATGCTAAGAAGAAAAATGCCAAGAATTAATCCCAAAAGATGGAAGAGTTCAAGAATATGAGTTGCACACAGGCTGCAGCATTAACGAAGCAAATACATTTAATTCTCATCCTATAAGACTCCAACCATTAAAATATGAATGCTTTCATAATCGGATCATCCTCTCTCCCAATAACGCTTTATCATCTAAGTCATGATTACTTTGTAAAAATAAAATGTTTCTTAAGAAATAGATCAATAGAAAAATTTATAGGAATTAGCAAACAGGTTTTGAAAAGAGTAGAGACTTTTCTTAGCTGTATTCAGTTTTTTAATTTAATAGCCTCAGAAAACATGTGTCTTGTATTTGACCAACTGAGCTGTCCGGCCCTAAATTGCTTAGTACTGTAAATTTAGAAATTTGAGCAATAGGGGAGGGGGGTACGTTGAAAATTTGAGTAAATATTGAATAAAATTTAGGAAGAGTTTTACATTTGTAGAACCAGATAAACGAACAAAATAAAACGAAACAGTTGATGAAAGTCATATTAATGTATATTCAAACGTTTTCGAAGATTTCACATCTTCCTCGTCAGGAAATAGATAATAAAATAATCTCTTATGTATAGTGCATGCGAAAGTTGATGACTATGTATGTTCAAAGATATAGGAGGTTCTAAAATAAGTTGAGAATAAATGACGATCCATGTTGAAATAGTTGATTGTTTAAAACGGGTTTAAGTTTCTTGATGTACAGTGCCTCCTTAATTTTAATTTCAAAGTCTGTATAGCCGCTGTCTATGACACTAAAGTTGGTGATGTTAGCTGATCGGCAGTCTATACAGTGAGTGATATGCTCATAGATTGCAGATTTGTCAGATAAGTGCTCCTTGACCCTTGTAGCCAGATGTCTTTTAGTCTTACCGATGTAAGTTTGGTTCTTATCACAGGAACCTTCAAATGAATAGATGACATTGGCTTTAAGGGCCATGGGGGTCTTATCTTTCAAGGAAAAGTAATTACTGACTTTAAACGTTTTGAAAACTATAATACACTTCTTGTTAACGCCTCTAAAATGTTTAGTTAAGGATCTCTTGAAATTTAGTGAAGGGTGACCTATGAATGGAATGGTAATCATGTACTTACTGTCATCATCCTTATCCTGATTATCCACTTCAGAACTAAGTTTCTTATTGAGGAATTTATATACACACTCTTCCAAAATCCTGCTGGGATAACCATTATGGTATAAAATCTCTTTTAATTTGGAGACCTCTGTATGGAATAAGGACCAATTGCTGCACACAACAAATGCCCTATTAAGGAAACAATTAATTAAGCCGATCTTCCAAACCCATGGACAAATGGCATGGAAATTGAGAATTACATTTGTATTAGTTGGCTTACGATAGACCATTGAACTGTATGATGAGTTAGTTTCAGAGGGTAAACACACCTCTGTGTCAAGAAAAGCAAGATGTTTCGGTCCAATTTCATGGGTAAATTTCAAATTTGGATGTAATTGGTTAAGAAAACCAAGAAAACTGTGAACATGATCCAAAGAATTAAACACACAGAAAATGTCATCCACATACCTGAGGTACAACATAGGGCCATAATCAGTACTATGAGTCATGAAAATGTTTTCTAAATGAGCAAGGAAAAAATTAGCCAGAACTGGACCCAGAGGGCTACCCATTGTTACCCCATCAATTTGACAGTATAATTTCCCTTTATGGAGGAAATAACCACCTGTTGCAATCTGTAGTAACTTTTTGAAAACTTTTTTAGGATAAGAAGGCCTTGAATCTTGCCTGTAGACATATTCACAAACAATATCAATAGTTTCATTTAGAGGGATATTAGTGAACAATGAAACCACATCATAACTCACAAGTTTGTGGGATGGTTTGAAATTAAAAGAATTTAGTCGTTCTATGAAAGAAGCAGTTGAATCCAACATATAGGTTGTTGGCATACTGACTTTTATGATGTTTACAAGATATTTTGCAAGTTTGTATTCAGCAGTACTGATCATTGAGACAACAGGTCTGAGTGGCGTATTTTCTTTGTGAACCTTAGCCAGCCCATAGATTTTCCCAGGTTGACTGCCAGAAGGGATAAGGTTTTTAAAAATAATATCAGGCAGGAAATTCTTCACATTTCTAGAAAGAAACTTAGTTCTGAAGTGGATAATCAGGATAAGGATGATGACAGTAAGTACATGATTACCATTCCATTCATAGGTCACCCTTCACTAAATTTCAAGAGATCCTTAACTAAACATTTTAGAGGCGTTAACAAGAAGTGTATTATAGTTTTCAAAACGTTTAAAGTCAGTAATTACTTTTCCTTGAAAGATAAGACCCCCATGGCCCTTAAAGCCAATGTCATCTATTCATTTGAAGGTTCCTGTGATAAGAACCAAACTTACATCGGTAAGACTAAAAGACATCTGGCTACAAGGGTCAAGGAGCACTTATCTGACAAATCTGCAATCTATGAGCATATCACTCACTGTATAGACTGCCGATCAGCTAACATCACCAACTTTAGTGTCATAGACAGCGGCTATACAGACTTTGAAATTAAAATTAAGGAGGCACTGTACATCAAGAAACTTAAACCCGTTTTAAACAATCAACTATTTCAACATGGATCGTCATTTATTCTCAACTTATTTTAGAACCTCCTATATCTTTGAACATACATAGTCATCAACTTTCGCATGCACTATACATAAGAGATTATTTTATTATCTATTTCCTGACGAGGAAGATGTGAAATCTTCGAAAACGTTTGAATATACATTAATATGACTTTCATCAACTGTTTCGTTTTATTTTGTTCGTTTATCTGGTTCTACAAATATTGAATAACATGTGCATTATGATCGAAGCTATCTTAGCTTGATACATCCAACACAACTGGAGCAAATGAGTTGTTTTTATTCAAGAGAAATTTGAAAAATTTGGCAAAGTATCTATGTAAAGCATAGATTGGTATTATAGACCGCCACCCAATGTACTGTTAGGTTGCAATGAACAGTTTGGACACACAACAAGTATGCTTTAAGTCATTGGTGTACATTTCTACAATTTTTTCCTAGTCTTAACTTTCCTCACCTCATTCATCGAAAATTAATGGCAATAATTTATAACTGTAAGCATTCATATTTATTCTCCACTTCAAATAGAACTAAACAATCCCTTCGACTCCTTTTTTGCTTGATATTGTGGTACGGATAATCCTTCCACAATGATTTATACCTCCGGAACAAACCTCCCTTTCGAGGAGATAATTTAAGTTATGACCGTCGGCGCATCTCGGCCGGTGAATTCCGTCAGTTTCGATATTTCCAGTGCGATTCTGGCGAAAGGTTTTAGCACCGCCTGAGCGTCTTGTCCGAATGTGGACGGGTCGTCGATGTAATTGTCGATGTACATTCTAACGGTGGCGCCAGAGCTACTGGTACCGCTGAGTCTAAACACTATACGAGATCCGTCCTTCATTATTATTCGTATTCCCTAGAGGAATGAAGAAAGAAAAAAAAGGAAAACTATTTCAGCTTCATTTATGTATGTATGTAAGTATGTATGTA